>NC_137099.1:66064506-66467006 GCF_949357685.1 Gobio gobio
TTCCTAATTGTCCTGCACTCATAAATCTGTGAGATAGTCCTTAAATCGGTCCCCACTATCTTACTGCACATTGTCACAATGCTTGTCAGCTTCCTCCTGTTCTTTAAATTAAGGTTACCATACCAGCAGACGATGGAAAAGCTTAAAATGGCTTCAATGAAGCATGTATAAAACATTTTCATAAAAGAAACATCCATGTTAAAAAGTTTCCTTAAAAAATGCATACGCTGAAGAGCTTTTCCTCTAATTATATCGGTGTTTTCCTCAAATTGTAATTTATCGTTGATTATAGTCCCTAAATATTTATATTGTTTGACTACTTCTACCTGCTGTCCCTTTATGATAGAAGGCAACACAGGTGCAGAGCTCTTCTTACCGAAGTCAATAAGCATCTCTTTTGTTTTTGAAGTATTAATATTTAAAAATGAATCATCACACCATTGAATAAAATTATCGCTCACTGGCCCAACATCTGGCTCAGACTCAGTGAGAAGAGACACAATCACAGAGTCGTCCGCAAATTTAACAATGTGTCTCCCATTAAAAACACTACGACAATCATCGGTGTATAAAGAAAACAAAAGAGGAGACAAAACGCAACCTTGTGGCGTACCGGTGGAGGACATCAAAATATTCGACACCACTCCATTGACCCGTACTCTTTGGGATCTATTTGTTAAAAAATCCACCAGCCAGCACACAGTATTTAGATCTAGTTTAAAAGTATCAATCAAACATTGTAACATTGTATTCATGCTGTGTACGATTAATGGTATAAGTTTATCATCTCATCCATCCATTTTGAAACTATTTTACGTGTAACCATAACCAGATTTTGTCATTAAATCCTTTCTATTACAAATACTGTGCTAACTAGTTTTGATTTAGTATTGACTTTGAAGTGCTCCCTATTGCAATACAATATAGTCATAGTTGAATGCACACACTCTAAAAAGAGATGTGTTAAAAAACAACACACTGAGTGTGTTGATGGTATTTTGACACATGTTGTGTAGATATAACACACAATGTGTGTTAAATGTTACTCTGGATGAACAGCAGTGTGTGTTTTGGCAGCCAATCACATCATGCCTCTTTTTCAATGTCTTTTTCAAACGCTTTCTCCGCTTTTCACTTGTTATCACTGACCAGACTGACTTTATTTCTGTCAGACAGAAGCTCTTATTGAGATGAACAGGATTTGTGTTGATGATTCAGTGAATGTTTCATCTGAAGTCTCCAGAATCGTGATTAGTGGCTCCTTTATTTGAGCTCTTGACCCTTGACTCTTTCACATCAGTTTTTCTCTGTTTGCTGTGACTGTGTGTTTATTATGCACACTTAAAGCAGCAGAACTAACCATGAGAAAACTATGATCAGATGATAATGTTATCATTGCATACATTTACTTTGCATTTGCTGCTGAGTGTTTGTTATCTGAAACTTTACTGTAAAAAATATTTTGCGCTGTTAATAATTATTTTATAATATTGTTGTCATTTTCTGCCCATTTGTTTTTTGATACACAGTGCACATAGGATGTTCTAGTCTATGGTGTCACACAGGCACACACACATATCAAGAATCAGCTCATGAAACTCAATAATGGTAACAAACCAAAAGCTTCATCCCGCAATGCATTCTGGGAGTCACCATAGTACAAAACTCATCCATGACTCCCAGCATGCACTGCAGGATGAAGCGTTTGTCACCATTGTTGTGATTCATGAGCTGATTCTTGATGTGTGTGTTTGACGAGTATCTGCTGCAGCTCTAAACTTTCTGAAAACATTGAATTAGTATTTTTTTAAGAATTCATTCTGCACTGCTGGACATCATGGAGTAGTTTCACAAAACTTTTATAGCTAACAGCACATAAATAAAGTAAATGTATACCATCCATTTAATCATAAACTGGATCAGATCTTGAGATTATGACTTGATCAAGAAACTTCTGATCATATTTTCTTTCATGCCATAACAAACATATTTGATTAAAAGGCAGTTACAGCAGAAAGAGAAGAATTATAAGACAAGTAAAGGGTCAAGAGCTCAAATAAAGGAGCCACTGATCACGATTCTGGTGACTTCAGATGAAACATTCAATGAACCATCAACATCTAAACCTCTGTTCATCTCAATAAGAGCTGGTGTGTGTAGATTCATGATGTCTAAAACATCCAGGTAATACAATAAACAGTCAAACACTCTTTATTAAACGTCAATGGACTAAACACAAGTTAACAATACGTGTCAGTGTTCATCCAAACACGAAGTAACATGTAACACACATCTGACACACGTTGTGTAACTATAACACATTATTGTGTAAAAGGTTTCAACACACTTCTGTGTAAGAGGAATAACACATTAGTTGAGTTACAGGTAACACAGAGATGTGTTAAAGAAAACGACACAGGTTGTGTGTTAAATTTTACGCAACATGTGTTGTCCCTGAGCACACACACTACATGTGTTAACATCTACACAACATGTGTTGTCCCTGAGCACACACACTACATGTGTTAAAATCTACACAACATGTGTTAAAATCTACACAACATGTGTTGTCCCTGAGCACACACACTACATGTGTTAAAATCTACACAACATGTGTTAAAATCTACACAACATGTGTTGTCCCTGAGCACACACACTACATGTGTTAAAATCTACACAACATGTGTTGTCCCTGAGCACACACACTACATGTGTTAAAATCTACACAACATGTGTTGTCCCTGAGAACACACACACACAATATGTGTTAAAATCTACACAACTTGTGTTGTCCCTGAGCACACACACTACATGTGTTAAAATCTACACAAAATGTGTTGTCCCTGAGCACACACACTACATGTGTTAAAATCTACACAACATGTGTTGTCCCTGAGCACACACACTACATGTGTTAAAACTGACACAACATGAGTCAATTTTTAACACATCTGGTTGTGTTGTTCTCAACACATCATATTATAAAGCGCGACACACACCATCATTGTGCATTGTATGCAGTGTTTATGTTCTCAAACAAACAGGCCTGAGTAAATAAAAGTTATTTATATAGAATATTTTATCAGTTGCTACATTTTAATTTAATTCAAAGCACAAACTCTGTCAACTGTTATCTCTTCATGATCTTTTCTCAAAAGCGGCATCGATGTGGTGTTGAAGTGTGAATAATTGAGTTTATAGAGTCATAGAGTTTGAAATAGGGCTGGGCGATATATATCGTGAGATTGTTATGCGCATCTCATCAGTAAAGCCGGTTAATTGATTAGTAGTAAATCGCCTTCACCTGCTTTCAGATGGCGCGGCATTTACTACAAAGAGCCGTAGTTAACTGACAAGCTTAGCCATATCGCATTAATATCGTGGACGTATCGCCAGCGATAATTAATGCGATATGGCTCAGCTTGTCAGTTAACTACGGCTCTTTGTACACAGCAAAAACTCCAGTGTTAAATTAACACTCCTGGGAGTGTATATGAGTCCACTCAAGAGTGTTGAAGGTAATGAGATAATTAAGTGATTAATTTAGTGATTATTGATCATTATTGAAGACACCTGATGATAACAAGCAGAATCTCTGAAGGAGAAAATCTCAAATTGTAAGCCACCGTTATGGGGATGGGTGTTTGCTTTAGTTGGGCTCTTGACCCTTATGTTATTAACTTTAGATTTTGTCTGGCTGCTGTATCTGAGTTATAACTGCCAGAAGAACAAAGATAAAAAGTGATCTGTTGGTTATATCATGACAATCATCATTTGAACTATATTTTTGATATATGTTGCGGTTTACAGCATAACTATGATTCTGCATAAATGTACAAAGTTTTAGATATAATATAAAGGATTTCTTAAAAGCTGTTTTAAAAAAAAAGCTTTTCTTCAAGCCACACACAGACGTCAAGATTCAGTCTATGCATCTCAACAATGGTGACGAGCAGAATATACAATTAGGAAAAGAAAATTACATAGACAATTCAGATCATAATTCATTCATACCGCAATGCATGATGGGAGCCATTAATGAGTTGTGATTGGTGGTAGCCACTGCAACATGCTTTATTATTGTCACCATTGTTGAGACTCACAGGCTGATTATTGATGTCTGTGTTTCTAAATAAATTAATTTTAAAGTCTTTTGATCAGAACAATGTTTATTGAATATTTTGGATTATAAGAAAAAAATGATTATCATATACTGTAAATTCTCAAAACTGCTGTTAACAAGTGAAACAAAACTTTCTCAAAATGTTTCATTTTTCTGATCATTGCATGATTATGTCAAAACATAGCCCACACTATCAGATCACACTTTTCTTTGTTAATTTGACTGTTATAAATCAATAACAGCAGACAAACAAAATCTAAAGTTAAGAATATAAAGGTCAAGAGCCCAACTAAAGCAAACACCCATCCCCATAACGGTGGCTTACAATTTAAGATTTTCTCCTTCAGTGATTCTGCTTGTTAACATCAGGTGTCTTCAATAATGATCAATCATCACTAAATTAATCACTTAATTATCTCATTAACTTCTCTAACTTCTTTCTTAATTTAACACTGGAGTTTTAGCTTTGTAGTAAATGCCGCTCCATCTGAAAGGTGCAGGTGAGGGAAGCAGGTGAAGGCGATTTACTACTAATCAATTAACCGGCTTTACTGATGAGATGCGCATAACAATCTCACGATATATATCGCCCAGCCCTAGTTTGAAACATTGTACTTTGTGTGCACATGCGTTCTGTACTCGACTATTGATTAAATGCTATTCTGCTACTGCTATTCCTCATATTAGCCTAACATATTATTGTATACCTCTATCTGTAAAATTCTGTTTATAGTAATAGCCATCTGTATATTGTATTCATAGTACATATTCACCTGTAAATTCTGTTTATAGTAATAGCCATCTGTATATTTATTCACTGTACATATTCACCTGTAAATTCAGTTCTGTTTATAGTAATAACGTCTTTCTATTTATACATATTTATACATATTCAGTACATATCCATGTCCTGCACTTACGCATCCATTGTATATCCTGCACTTGCTGCTATTGCACTTCTGGTTAGACCTAAACTGCATTTCGTTGCCTTGTACTTGTACTTGTGTAATGACAATAAAGTTGAATCTAATCTAATCTAATCTAAATGCTTAATAATTTAGTTTCACTTTATTTTTAAAATTACATCTGAGTATGTGATTACCTGACACAATTAGTGTGTTAAAATGACTTACACATTTATCGTGTTAAATTTGACACAACATGTGTTGTCCCTGAGCACACTCACTACATGTGTTAAAACTAACACAACATGTGTCATTTTTAACACATCTCTTTTTAGAGTGTACTCGTGACATCATCAGAAGAATGGCATCTACGCTAATGATAGTCTCTCTGTTTTATCCCGAGGTTTACTGCAGTCAGCCGTATCCAGTTCAGATGGTGGACCTGCGCCCAGAGAAGACCAACACAGGACCCCGAAGTGTCTGCAGAGACCGTGATTATCCTCCCCCTGAAACTGCCTCATCGACACGGCATCTCAATAAACCCGTCTCCGGCGTGTTGACTCAGATTGTTCGAATATTACAATTAAATAATACTTAAATCGATATGTCATCCTCAATAAACCCGTCTCCAGCGTGTTGCCTCCGATCATTCGAATATTGCACTTTAATAATTATTTAATCAACATCATCCTCAATAAACCCGTCTCCAGCATGTTGCCCCCGGTCCCTCAAATATTCTGATCTATTATGACCTCTGAGCTGTAAAGCTGCCAGAATAATAATAATAATACGCTGTTTGTTAATTGGCCAGAGGAGAACTGGCACCCCGACTGAGCCTGGTTTCTCCCAAGGTTTATTTTTCTCCATTAGGTCACCTAATGGGGTTTTGGTTTCCTTGCCACTGTTGCCTCTGGCTTGGCGTGCTCAGTTGGGGACATTATTATTTAGATTTATTTCGATGTTTAGTTGAAAAATTTAAACTAAATTAACCATTGCTCAGTTGGGGACATTATTATTTAGATTTATTTCGATGTTTAGTTGAAAAATTTAAACTAAATTAACCATTTAAACTATAATTACTGATCGAATTATTGATCTAACGCTCACACTGTCACTGTATGATACTTGAAATGTTTCCAGAATGGCTATACAGCTGATTAAAATTATGCTGCATTATTTTCCTGTTTAACACTGTAAAGCTGCTTTGAAACAATCTACATTGTTAAAAGCGCTATATAAATAAAGTTGACTTGACTTGACTTGACTCATATTATGGTAGCCCAGTTTGTGCTGAATACAGTGTAATTACACTTTTGCCATTAACGTGTTTATAAGCAACTGAAAAATGCACAAATGTCAGAGCATGTCAAAACTTCTAAAGGGCCCTAAAACAGCTCAGACTCCTAGGGGTTAAGTATCCAAACAGACGAAAGAACGTGCTCTTTCCTCTGTGTTCTCAAAATTACATGCTCACTTTTTAGGGCACACCTCTTATACATATTGTTGACCATCTTTTTAAGTAATTACCACAGTGTATCCTATGTGTATAGTGTACCATAACTGTGTATCAGTGCTGCACGTTATATATAATATAGTATCATAACATAGTGTATCATAACAGCCGTGTGTCTACACAGCAAAATCCCCAGTGTTAAATTAACACTACTCAGTGTACATATGTGTCCACACTACAGGGTGTTAAAAGTAACACTTAAGAAGTGTTAAAGTTAATGAGATAATTAAGTGATTAATTAAGTCATGATTGACCATTAGTGATGAGAAACACAACAACTACAATTGACTACAGCCACAGTTTTAGATGAAATCAACTGAAGATAAAAGAAGACATTAAATCTCTGAAGATCTCAGCAGAGGATTAAACAACTCCACAAACAGCATTACCAGCTTCACACATTACTAACCAGACTGACTTTATTTCTGTCAGACGACTACAGAAGCCCTTATTGAGAATTACTTTTTTGTTTATTTTGTGTTGAAACTTTTTTAATGTCACCATCATGGTGATCAGTGTTTTATTTAGTTGGGCAGTTTGATGACATTTTAATGTTAGTGTTTCTCTGGCTGCTGTAACTGAGTTTGCAATGGAAAGAAAAGCAAGAGTAAACACAATCAGATGCTGTTGACTGCTCAGTGATAAGAATATGATCATTATATAGTGATTTAAATCACTGATTAACTTTGTTTTTACTGTGATTCCAGGAAAGATCCAGATCGGTTTAATCAATAAAACTGAATAGGTTTAAAAGTAAATTGTACACTAATCACTTCTAACTCCTGCGAGAATAACTCACACACAGACATAAAGAATCAGCCTATGAATCTCAACAATGGTGACATGCTTTATGCCGCAATGCATACTGGGAGCCATGGATGAGTTTTGCATGATGCACCCAGAATGCATTGCGGCATGAAGCATGTCACCATTGTTGAGATTCATAGGCTGATTCATGATGTCTGTGTGTGAGATAAACTTGCAGGAGTTAGAAGTGCTTATTGTGTGATGTGTTATTAAACCGGAAAACAAGACTTATGTACATGTTTTAAACATTGATCAGTTTATCTGATGAAAACGCTGCTGGATCTCCTGCTGTAGAATCACAAGGCTACTATAATCAATGACTCTCAGGAGATCAGCAAATAAGGCACTATATGATGATAACAACATCATCTGTCATCAACTTGTCATCATCAATTTTCTCTTGCTGTTTTCACTGTAACAAACAGTTACAGCAGGCAGAGAGAAACTGCTGACAAGTCAAGGGTCAAGAGCCCAACTAAAGCAACACTATTCACCATAATGGTGGCGTCAAACAAAACTCTTATTTTCAATAAATCATCAACATCTAAACCTCAGTAAGAGCTTCTGTAGACATCTGACAGAAATAAAGTCAGTCTGGTTAATAATGTGTGAAGCTGGTAATGCTGTTTGTGGAGTTGTTTAATCCTCCTCTGCTGAGATCTTCAGAGATTTTATATCTTCTTTTATCTTCAGTGGATTGCATATAAAGCTGTGACTGAAGTCAGTTGTAGTTCTTGTGTTTCTCATCACTAATGGTCAATCATAACTTAATTAATCACTTAATTATCTCATTAACTTTAACACTTCTTAAGTGTTACTTTTAACACCCTGTAGTGTGGACACATATGTACACTGAGGAGTGTTAATTTAACACTGGGGATTTTGCTGTGTATTTACCATGCTACACTATGGCTGTTATAAGAATTACATGAAATCAGTATCAACAAAATCCATCTTACCATTTAACCAAATCCACTTACACTGTAATTACAATTGCCTAAATAATGTAATGAGATTTTTAGATTTATGTTCTAAGTATAATATTTTAATTATATGTGGCAGGATGGGCTATTATCCCCTCCCATTGTTTTGTAATTTGAGGTTTGGCCAATGGGCTGTGACTCTGGGTGTATAAGAGTGCCAGTTGTAGGTGTGTGTGTCACTTTCGAGGGCCGTGATGTCGTCGATGCGCCGCCGCCGCTGCTGCTTGTGTTGACATGTAGATGCGGGTCGTAAAGACCACTGAAGCTTCTGGGCCACTGGCTGTGATGTTTACTGGTGTGTGGCTGGCTGAGGAATCGAACGTGGACATTTGAGACGTCTAAAGTCCATCTGTATTCTCCACTGACAAGTCTTATCAGGATATCTGGCTCCATGCGTTGCTGGAATTCGGGATTCTAACCCCGGTGCAGTGCGTTTTTTTGCGCGTGATGAGGGCAATGGCTGCGTTCTAATCATGTGCTCTATGCTCCGTTGCTCTGCGCTTCATAGTTGCCGTTCTGTTTCCTGTACGGGACTGTTTTGTGTTTAGCACGGGCCTGAAGTGCTTCCAATGAACTGTCTACGTTATTGTTTTTAAACTGAGATTTGCTGTGTTTTTTGAGCTCTGGTTGCAGACGTGTGTATCAGTGCTATACTTTAAGTGTCCTTTTGTTTCCTTTTCTGGTTTATTTCTTTAAATCGGTTTCGACCGGTTTTGTATTTCTGAATTTGTATTTTGATTTCAATTAATTTACTGTGATTTAATTGAATATTGATTTCATTTAATGTTTACTATGGTTGGGCTACGGCCAAATTGATTTAGTTATTGTATAGTAGTTCTTTAATTTGAGTTTATTTATGTTTGGGTTCCTTTCCCAGCCAGCAGAGCCATGTGGTGTCCAAATGGGTTTGACCTGGGCTATCTAACTGGGACCCAGCCAGTTTTGCACCCAGTTTCCATGTAGGCCCCACATGGATTTGCCCAGATGAAATGAACACTGCTTAGTGTGCACACTACAGGCTGTTTAATGTAACACTTAATCAGTGTTGGAGGTAATGAGATAATTAAGTGATTGAATAATGATTTTGTATTAGTGAAGAACACCTGCTGTTAACAAGCATAATCACTGAAGGAAAGAGAAACACAAGAACTACTTCCAGCCACAGCCTTGGATGAAATCAACAGAAGATAAAATACATTACATCTCTCAAGATCTGATTAAACAACTCCACAAACAACATTAGCTTCACTTATTACTAACCAGACTGGCTTTATTTCTGTCAGACATCTACAGAAGTTGGTATTAAGAATTAAGAAGAGGCTTAGATGTTGATTACTTATATGAAAGTAATAGTTTGATTTGATGTTACCATTGTGGCGATCAGTGTGTGCTTTAGTCAGGCTCTTGACTTTTTAACATTAGTTTTCTTCTTGACAGCTGTGTCTGTTTGTTATGGCGAGAACAGCAAGAGAAAATATAATCAGATGCTGTAAGCTGATTGATGATAAGTATATAATCACCATATATTGGCTTAACTCATTTATATTATATGGGTAGTAAGTTATTAATTCTGTTTAATAGTTATGAATCTACAGCAAGAGAATAATAGAATTTAACCAGAACATCAAACGATTTATAACACACCATTAACATATTTTGAGTTTTACTCGCACACAGACATCAAGAATCAGCATATGAATCTCAACAATGGTGACATGTTTCAATGGTGCAATGCATTCTGGGAAACATGGATAAGTTTCGTATGATGCACTCAGAATGCATTGCACCATGAAGCATGTCACCATTGTTGAGATTCATATGCTGCTTCTTGATGTCTGTGTGCAAGTAAAACTCACAGGAACCGAAAATATGTAAATGGTGTGTTATAAATTGTTTGATGTTCTGATTAAATTGTATTATTCTCTTGCTGTAGAAACATAATTCTCTCATCTGCGCAGAAAAAGCCCAAATGTTGCAGCTTCAGAGCTTCTTATCGACTTCACTGCCTGACTGACTCGTCGTAAAACCAGGTCTTCGTGTGACTGGAGGCGGGAATGCATTCTTTCATGAAGGCTGTGAACAAACCAAAATTAAATAAGCTAAAATATAACAAATTGTAAACACATCCCAAAAAATATTTTAGACGTAAAATCACCTTCATCTAGGAAATCAAATAGGCATGAGAAAAGTTCACATTCTTCTGCAAGTTACATCTCGGCATCTCATGAACTTGACGAGCTTCCTTAATCCTGACAAAAACGCTCAGTTAATCATTTATAAATGTGTTCATAACCATATTTAACTGAAAATGTTAACAAATGCACTTAATATTTCATTTTAGAAAGAAAAGCAATCCAACCCACCGTCTCAGTCGAATGAAGATAAAATGGCGTTGTCGTCTGGAGAGAGAACGCAGTCATCGAAGGGCGGAGTCAAAACTATTCGGTGCGTTTTTTTGCACTTTCAGTGTAAAAATAAATTTACACTATGTAGCACCCACATAATTACACTGAATAAGATTACGCTTTAACACTGTAGATTTTTAATTTAACTCTTTGGGAATTAATGACTTTTAACACTGCAATTTTTACACTGCTGATTTTACTGTGCAGTTGATTTCATCCAAGGCTGTGGCTGGAAGTAGTTCTTGTGTTTCTCTTTCCTTCAGTGATTATGCTTGTTAACAGCAGGTGTTCTTCACTAATACAAAATCATTATTCAATCACTTAATTATCTCATTACCTCCAACACTGATTAAGTGTTACATTAAACAGCCTGTAGTGTGCACACTAAGCAGTGTTCATTTCATCTGGGCAAATCCATGTGGGGCCTACATGGAAACTGGGTGCAAAACTGGCTGGGTCCCAGTTAGACAGCCCAGGTCAAACCCATTTGGGCCCCACATGGCTCTGCTGGCTGGGTTGTTATTTGTATTTTTGATTTGTGCAAACCCGGGTAGAACCGAGTAGTTGGTTCTTGCCTGGAACTGCTTTCTATATGCTATTCTATATGCTATATGCTATATGCTAGTCTATTTCTTATATTGTCAAATTATTGTTTTGCTCATGCATATCGCTATTTTATTTTAATCTCTCTTTCTCTCTCTCTCTCGTTGTTGGCAGGACCTGGGCACCGGGGGCAGACGAGTGACCTTCTTTGGGTGGTGGCATCCTTCATTGTGCGTCATGCTCTTCACTGACACAAGTCGGTGTGTGTGTGTGTACTACATTTACATTAACATTTATGCATTTGGCAGACGCTTTTATCCAAAGCGACTTACAGTGCACTTACTACACGGACAACCCCCCTGGAGCAACATGGAGTAAAGTGCCTTGCCCAAGGACACACTGGTGGTGACCGCTGGGATCGAACCAGCAACCTTCTGCGTATCAGTTCCATGGTTTAACCCACTGGATCACCATCTCACATACTAGTGTGTGTGCACTGTGATTTGAGTGAATTTCACGATTTAAGGGTGATTATTCTATCTGAGACTGCCCCTGTCAGTAAGCCCCAGTTCCTTTGCCAGAGATAATTGAACCTTTAATGAGATGAGTGTGGCTGTCTTTTAATGCCCTTTTTGTACTGTTAATAAAATACTTTTGTACGATTACTTATGTCTCTGGCTCAAATGGTGTTTCGAACCTGTGCGCGCCTTTAGAGGGCGCACTTAATTCCTTGGGTGTAATTCCCAAGGTGGCGTAGTCGGAAAGTGATATCAACTCGAGTTTGCTGAGCATGTGTATAATTAGTGCTTCGCCCCACCCTATAACACACGCTTTGCCACATATAGAAATATGAAATGTTGGGAAAAATGTTAATATTCCAGGCCTATATGAAACTATAAAGCTGCCAGTAGTTGGCGGCTAATTCGTTCAAACCGACTGTTCAAAAACGGTGAATTATTTGAGAACGAAACATTGCTGAGATATGCAACTTTTCTGCTTTGTTTGAATCTATTTTTGTTGGAAAAATAGAGCAAAAACGGTTATATATATATATATATATATATATATATATATATATATATATATATATATATATATATATATATATATATATGTATATATATATGACAACGTTGTCTATAAAAATGGTCAAGATTGTTTATCTGTTATATAAAATGAACATCGCATTTTGCAATCGTGCTGATATACTCTGGAAAATAACACTCTTGCTCGTATGGTATTGCTTAACTCATAATTTCCAGTTTAATTACTTTCAAAAGAATATTTATGTTTTGTTCGTTATTAGCCTATTTTTAATGAAAATACAACAACAATAAAATAGTACAATAAAAAAACCTTGCGTATATTAAACTTTTGTTAAAAAAAACGGATAAGACGGACAACATAAACTCGAATTATAACAAATAGATAAAAGATATTTGGAAATTCCCCTTTAAAACGGGGAACCCTCAGTTTGTGGTTTGTGTTTTTTTCTTTATTAACAAAAGGGTAACACTTTACAATAAGGTTGTATTAGTTGAATCTTTAATTAATCTTAAAAGTTAATTAAAATATGAGAGATTTATTAATCGCAAGACATCTATGAAGCAGAGAAACCCATACACAAAATAAAGTAAAGATCACCACATTTATTACAGAAGATAAAATATAATAAACCATTGCTCCACCATTGCTTTAAACACAATACAGGTTTTTTTTCTGTTTCTGACAACAAACTGATAAACTGTTTTTTTTTCATGAATAACTTCCAAATAATTTTGCAGAAATAACAAGGAAAAAGTAGCCGAACTCCTACATCTTGAAAAAAGGTCAAAGATTAGATCTAGAAAGACTCTCTCATAATACATATATAAACCCTTAAAATGTGTAAACCCCTAAAATATTTATCAAGACCATAACCATATCTCTACTCCACACACACACACACACACACACACACACACACACACACACACAAAGGAGTGACATAATATTAAATGATCCATCATTTACCTAGATTTGTCAATAACCAAACAAGTCGATAGTTAAATCACGAATTAGTGCCCATCCAACACCACATTGTGTGAATAATAATAGAAGGCAAATTTAAATCTGCTATTATACTCAGATATTCTATTTTATTTGTGAAGAACTAAAACATCCCATTACCAGCACTTTAAAGAGCACCTATCATGGAATTTTGAAATTTACCTTTCATGTAGTGTGTAACATAGATCTAAGTGAACAAAAACATCCTGCAAAGTTTTGAAATATGACAGTGCACCGTATATATAGTTATTTTCTTTCAAAAGTAAGAGTCGACTCAGAGTCATTTTTAAGAATCGTTAGAAGACCGAAGCTTTTTCTCTGACTAGATGACGTCAACTTGTCAAGTTATTTGAATACGATACGCCCACTTATTGCGCTCCAAGACGCCAGTGAAAACTAGAAAACATCATGGCGACGAGACGCTGTGTTTTGAAGTGCCACTCAAAAGCAAACTTCTTTCATCTGCCCAAGGATGAGCATTTGAAGACTAAGTGGCTTGAAGACAAACCATACATCGTCGCGATTGAGTGTTTATTGGTCGTCAAATGTATGTTTCGCGATCTCAGGAAGCTTTTATTATGGACTTCTATTATGGCACATGGTTCTTCTTCGTCTGTCTGTACCATATATGGACTACATGTGCACAGAGCGCCCTCCGGCTGCCAGGATGAATTGAAAACAACACATAAGAGACTCAATCGCTCATGATTAGGCTATAACTGCCCATTTTGAGGAAGTATTGAATAAAAAATACTCCTCTGTTTAGAAATTTGACACAGACATATGAGAATCTATCAATATGTCTCCTCATCTGCACACTTTTGAACTAAAAGCCCTGAGGGATGTTGATTTGTCGCGAGTCTTCGTGAGGAGAATAGAGGAGTTTTTTTATGAATGAGATCAGCTGAGGCTCATATTACAATCAAACAGTACCGACGCGGTTTTCATATTCATAACTCCTGACACATATTAACAAATTACTGTCACTATAAGACTTTGATGGGCGTTCCGTTTCCGAAAATATCTGCACAGACTATACCAATCACAACTGACTGGGTCATCGGACCAATCACCGCAGATTAGCGTCACGTAAAGGCGGGGTTTTGAAAAGTGAATCACTAAAGGAATCATTTGAGAATCGCTGTCAAAACAGGTAAAAATAAATGCATATTATAAGAAAACTAAAGTCTTTTTTGTCATTGCATGCATGCAAAACTGTTGTTGGGGACTTCTAAAACAATATTTGGAACATTTTAAATGCCATGATAGGTGCTCTTTAAGTCTATCTGAGGTCAAATCCTGTTCAAATGTCTCCCTCCACAGTTGTATAACTCTGTTACTGTGATTTAGATACTTTAATGATCCACATATCTGTCATAAGGTTTATTTAGAAAATAAGATCATATGGACAAATGTGTGGTTTCAGTAGCAATCATATGAAGGATAAAAGCATCTGCTAAATAAATAAAATCACAACAACTGCATGATATGCTAATTAATCAAATTATTCCCATACTATTAATATTGGCAGAGAAAAGCCTGCAAAAAAAAAACTAAAATCCATTACATGATTGTGACAGCAGAGTAAATCACTGATTAGACTATTTTTGTTTTGAAATCATAATTAAACATGAATGCTTTAATTTGACAGTCCTACTTTAAAGGTGAATAAGGGCAACATTTGGTTGGATTTAGAGGTCAGATTTTACTCTGTTGTATGTTTAAGAGACAGAGCAGGACGGTTGGACTTGGTGTCACTCCAATCTGCAGGACTGGAATACGCTCTCTTCTGCTGCAGAAGGTACTCTGATTTAGTGTAGTTACGACCCTCATAGAGAGCCCAGGCGCCTCTGATCACCTTACAGGAGCGAACCTCTGTTATACCACAGTGGTCCAAAGAAAGACAGTCATCTGTGGCTTCATACATTCGGCCTTCAAATTTTTCTTTTTCGTAGAGCTGGATCTTAAACAACTGTACACATTTAAGAGACAGAGCAGGAGCAGTAGGGTACATGGAGCCCCAGTCTGCAGGACTGCGGTACTCTCCCTCATCCAGTTGGTACCGTTTCTCAGTGTAGTTACGACCCTCATAGAGAGCCCAGACACCTCTGATCACCTTACAGGAGCGAACCTCTGTTATACCACAGTGGTTTAAAGAAGCACAGTCCTCTTTGATAAAGCGCTCCTTGCCTCCAAACTCTTCCTGATCATAGACCAGAATTTCACACTAGTAGAAAAGAAACATTTTGTTTTATATTAAAGAAAATAGAGCCAAACACTTGGATAGTAAACAATGTCATTGTACAGTGGTTTGTGTGTGTGTGTGTCAGTTCTGCAGAGATGACAAGCAAATAATACACTCACCTTGCCAAGGCACCACCATTTGAAGCACTCTTTAGCATTCTTCTCCTCCTCATCAGAGATCTTTGTGTAGTAAACCCTGCCAACATATTCAGTAAACACCTCTGGCAGCAGACTGGAAACCTGCCGATACAAGTGAAATCAAACACATGTTGATCAGTAACTATAGCTAGGAAGACTGCTTTGACTTGCACCAACTTTAGGGAATTAAAATATTTGTCCATATATTTATGATCAATGTATTATGCTGTAAATATACTGAAAAATATATTAAATAATATATTGCGTTAGTATACTGTGTTATATACGAGCGGCACCTCCCGCAGTTTCTCTTGAAGCCGATACTGAAGTGACTTAAACTGCAGTTGACGGACTGGCCACTAGAGACAGACTCCAGAAGAGCAGAATCTCAATGAGCTCGTGTTCTTCTGCTGTAAAGTTGGGCATTTTAACATATGTTTACAGTCTGGGACAAACTGTGCTTTTGGTCTATACGGCTAATGTTGCCCTTCATGACAACTGTGCTCATTCGTCTACATTATATAAAGCCTTAAAGTTCTGCATAATTAAGGGCGTGGCCACTTTGAGTGACAGGTGGATTGCCGTTTGTCTGCGGTCTGTAAGTCATTACATCACCCCAGCTCCGCCCACATCCCACCTCTTTGCCCATTTTCTATTATCCGGGAGTGACACACGATGACAAGATTGCAACGGCCATCTCGACCCTAATTTACGCTTCAAAACTGCTCTTCAGAATCCTATGGGTGACGTCACGGACACTATGGCCATATTTTTTACAGTCTATGGTTATATATGAAATATATATGGAATAATGAATTGCTACTTTTCATTTATTGAAAAAACTATTTACAATATATTTACACTGTAAAATGTAATTAGCTGAGTATACTTAGAAAAAATGAAGAAAACAATTGCCTTAAATTTATCAAGGATATTTTCTAAGTTTCTAATATAAAAACATACAAAAGAGTGCTTTGATGATAAGAATAGATTGTGGATTTATTTGTATTTATAAAACAAACTTAACTGGATAAATAAAATACAAAAAACTAAGTTAATAGAAATGACTACAATATGCTAATTGCCTGTTATAACTGGGGCCCAGGTCAGGAAGCAGACAAACTGGCTAAACCGATTGTCTGCTAGCTGTCTCACATCACTGAAGTCAGATAAATCCCAGCACATTCACTGCAAAAAGAGCTGTGTTAAAATGTAACTCTGGATGAACGGCAGTGGGTGTTTTGGCAGCCAATCACATCATCCCTCTTTTTCAATGTCAATTTCAATGTTTCAAAGACATGGAAAAAGAGGGATGATGTGATTGGATAGGTCGTGGGTGTTTTGGCAGCCAGAGTAACATTTTAACACACATTGAGTTTTATATCTACACAACGTGTCAAAATACCATCAACACACTCAGTGTGTTGCTTTTTAACACATCTCTTTTTTGCAGTGTACGAGTACCTCATATTTCTTGATTTTGAAGGCTTTGGAGGGGTTCCCCTTCCTGTAGAAATAGACATTGTCGATGGGGTTTTTACCCTTGCTGAAAGTACAATCCAGCTGAATCACCTGTGTGAGAGGAAATTTACAATATTACAGCCACTTAAATGAGTTGAAATCAAATGTATAGGTCCAAGTGGAAAATAAGTGTTGAACATAACATACATCAATGATGAAATCATTCTTATCCAAGATCACAGTTGGGTGAAGATTGTTCCATTGGTCCACTGTTTCTTTCCACTTGTCCTATAGTAATAAGGATTAAAGTCAAACAAATGAGAATTTGAGATTTGCCCTCAAGAGTGCACGTGTTATGATCTGCACATGCCACTCAACAATAAAGGAATTGGATTGTTTAGCCATTATATTTTAAATATTTCTTTACGTATACCATTGTCAAAAAAAATAATAAATAAGTTTGAGAAAAAAATTGACTTGAATTGAACAAATACATTTCTAATGGCATACTGACCTGCTCCCTATAATTATATTCATGCACAGTAAAATCCCCAGAGTTAAATTAACACTGCTCAGAGAACATTTGGTCCCACTCTACAGAGTGTTAAAGTAACACTGAATCAGTGTTAAAGTTAATGAGATAATTAAGAGATTAATTAAGGGATAATTGACCATTAGTGGTGAACACCTGATGATAATGAGTAGAATCACTGAAGGAAAGAGAAAAAGAAAAACACAAGAACTACGGCTGACTATAAAAAAGACATTCAATCTCTGAAGATCTCAGCAGAGGAGGATTAAACAACTCCACAAACAGCATTACCAGCTTCACACATTACTAACCAGACTGACTTTATTTCTGTCAGACGTCTCTTATTGAGAATTAACAGATTTTTTGTTTGATTCTGTTGTGAAAATTGTTAGTTTTTAATGTGACCATCATGGTGATCAGTGTTTTCTTTAGTTGGGCAGTTTGATGACGTTTTAACGTTAGTGTTTCTCTGGCTGCTGTAACTGAGTTTGTTATGGCAAGAAAAGCAAGAGTAAACACAATCAGATGCTGTCGGCTGCTCGATGTCGAGAATGATCATTGTATAATGATTTAATTCATTGATTTTACGACTGAGTATGAGCAATATCCTATTAACTTTTTTTATTGTGATTTTAGAGAAGATCCAACACTGTTTTACTCAGAAATGCTGAATAAGATTTGAAATCGATTGTACACTAATCACTTCTACCTCCTGCGAGATGAACTCACACACAGACATCAAGAATCTGCCTATGAATCTCAACAATGGTGACATGCTTCATGCCACAATGCATTCTGGGAGCCATAGATGAGTTTTGCGTGATGCACCCAGAATGCATTGTGGCATGTCACCATTGTTAAGATTCATAGGCTGATTCTTGATGTCTATGTGTGAGTAAGACTCGCAGGAGTTAGAAGTGCTTATTGTGTGATGTGTTAGTAAACCGCAGTACAAATCTTATGTAAAAATGTTTTGATAATTGTTTAGTTTCTCTGATGATAACATTGCTGGATCTTCTGCGAATTTCTTACGACGAATCACAAGTCTCCTATAATCAATGACTTTCAGGGGATCAGCAAATAAGGCACTATATGATGATAACAACTGTATCATAAACAACAAGCGTTAAGATTTTCTTGCCATTTTCACCGTAACGAACAGTTACAGCAGCCAGAGAAAATCTTATGTTAGCAAGTCAAGGGTCAAGAGCCCAATTAAAGCAAACACTAATCACAATAATGGTAACTTCAAACAACTTTAATTTTCAATAAAACATCAACATCTAAACCTCAATAAGAGCTTCTGTAGTCGTCTGATAGAAATAAAGTCTGTCTGGTTAGTAATGTGTGAAGCTGGTAATGCTGTTTGTGGAGTTGTTTAATCCTCCTCTGCTGAGATCTTCAGAGATTGAATGTCTTTTTAATAGTCAGTCGTAGTTCTTGTGTTTTTCTTTTTCTCTTTCCTTCAGTGATTCTACTCATTATCATCAGGTGTTCACCACTAATGGTCAATTATCCCTTAATTAATCTCTTAATTATCTCATTAACTTTAACACTGATTCAGTGTTACTTTAACACTCTGTAGAGTGGGACCAAATGTTCTCTGAGCAGTGTTAATTTAACTCTGGGGATTTTACTGTGTGAGTGAATAATTAACAACACTAATAAAAAATCATTTTAAAATCCAATAAAGTGATGAAAAAATAATACCAGCAGTTAAATACATTTTCATTTTTATTAAACTGTACAGTGTCAAATGTGCATGCTTTACATGCTGAAAAAAACAGAGGCGACTAACAAAACCAGCAGTTGGAGATGCTGCACTAAGGCCTGGCAGAATATCAAGAGAGGATATACAAAATACTTTTAGGGAAAAAAATAGATATGAGATTCATAGCTCAAATAAACTAGGGAAGTCTGAGTTATGAAAGAACAACTTTGAACATCATATTTCACTGTCAAATGATTTATAATCATTGACCGATGCCTGGACCTCCTCTCTAATGTCATAATTTGAGAGTAACCCTAAACAAATGTCCAATACAAACAGTAGGTTTTTGTAAATTGTTTTGCTAAGATAGAATTTGTCAAGCTAATAAATGTAGCTCAATAATGGGTCTAATATCTGTTAATGAGTTGTGCAATTTTCTTCAGCTTTCTTTTACCTCAAAGATCTTTTTCTTGTTGAATTCAGTTTGTGTTATTCTGGTCTCTCCCACACACTTTGGCAGGCGTCTCCTCACAACATCCTCAAGTTTCCTTCTGGCATCTTTCAGCTCGACATTAGTGGAGTACAAGATCTCCTCAAAGATGTGATCTGATGGATGGAGAATATTTTCGACTTTATTTTTGTCTCTCTACAATGAACATATTCTGTTCAAACAAAAAACAACTAAACAGAAATCATAATAAATATAATTTTGTTCGAAGATGCCCTGAACAAACTTAATTTACCTCCTTTGAACCCTACACAGTAAAATCCCCAGAGTTAAATTAACACTGCTCAGAGAACATTTGGTCCCACTCTACAGAGTGTTAAAGTAACACTGAATCAGTGTTAAAGTTAATGAGATAATTGAGAGATTAATTAAGTGATGATTGGCCATTAGTGATGAAAACCTGATGATAATGAGTAGAATCACTGAAGGAAAGAGAAAAAGAAAAACACAAGAACTACGACTGACTATAAAAAAGACATTAAATCTCTGAAGATCTCAGCAGAGGAGGATTAAACAACTCCACAAACAGCATTACCAGCTTCACACATTACTAACCAGACTGAGTTTATTTCTGTCAGACGTCTCTTATTGAGAATTAACAAATGTTTTGTTTGATTTTGTTGTGAAAATTGTTAGTTTTTAATGTGACCATCATGGTGATCAGTGTTTTCTTTAGTTGGGCAGTTTGATGACTTTTTAACATTAGTGTTTCTCTGGCTGCTGTAACTGAGTTTGCTATAGCAAGAAAAACAAGAGTAAACACAATCAGATGCTGTCGGCTGCTCGATGATGAGAATATGATCATTGTATAATGATTTAATTCATTGATTTTATGACTGAGTATGAGCAATATACTATTCACTTTTTTTATTGTGATTTTAGAAAAGATCCAACACTGTTTTAATCAGAAAAGCTGAATAAGTTTTGCAACCGATTGTACACTAATCGTTTCTAACTCCTGCGAGATGAACTCACACACAGACATCAAGAATCTGCCTATGAATCTCAACAATGGTGACATGCTTCATGCCACAATGCATTCTGGGAGCCATAGATGAGTTTTGCGTGATGCACCCAGAATGCATTGTGGCATGAAGCATGTCACCATTGTTGAGATTCATAGGCAGATTCTTGATCTCTGTGTGTGAGTAAAACTCGCAGGAGTTAGAAGTGCTTATTGCGTGATGTGTTATTAAACCGCAGTACAAATTTTACGTAAAATTTTTTTGATAATTGTTTAGTTTCTCTGATGATAACATTGCTGGATCTTCTGCCCTAGAATCACAAGGCTCCTATAATCAATGACTCTCAGGAGATCAGCAAATAAGGCACTATATGATGATAACAACTGTATCATAAACAACAAGCGTCAAGATTTTCTTGCCATTTTCACCGTAACTAACAGTTACAGCAGCCAGAGAAAAACTTATGTTGGCAAGTCAAGGGTCAAGAGCCCAATTAAAGCAAACACTAATCACAATAATGGTAACTTCAAACAACTTTAATTTTCAATAAAACATCAACATCTAAACCTCAATAAGAGCTTCTGTAGTCATCTGATAGAAATAAAGTCTGTCTGGTTAGTAATGTGTGAAGCTGGTAATGCTGTTTGTGGAGTTGTTTAATCCTCCTCTGCTGAGATCTTCAGATATTTAATGTCTTTTTAATAGTCAGTCGTAGTTCTTGTGTTTTTCTTTTTCTCTTTCCTTCAGTGATTCTACTCATTATCATCAGGTGTTCACCACTAATGGTCAATTATCACTTAATTAATCTCTTAATTATCTCATTAACTTTAACACTGATTCAGTGTTACTTTAACACTCTGTAGAGTGGGACCAAATGTTCTCTGAGCAGTGTTAATTTAACTCTGGGGATTTTACTGTGTACTCATGTTTTCAACTGACCTGACAGTTTGGACAATTTTGCAACCCTTTCCTCGTCACTTTTACGCTTTCGTGAGCCACTTGAGGTACTTTGCTGGCCATCACCTTGTGAAGGGGCTTCAGTAAACGGTGAGATCTTGGTGAGCGTGCCTTCAGCTGCAGTGAGGGCTTCTCTGATTCTAATGAACAAACCAAATTTATGAAGTATTTTACGAAGCAAGTAATTTACAGTCAGGGTATGTGCTTATGCAAAACAAAGGAGTAGCTTGATTAATAGCGTGAATGAGTGTGTAATCATGGGAGTTGTCACCTTCACCTATGCAGCCAGTGGAAAGCATTCTGAAGTCAGAAATTAGTTCATGGATGAGCGAATGTATTAAAGTTTACATTCAAAGTTAAGGCCAATTTATACTTCTGCGTCGAGTGCACGCAGAGGGTACGGCGTACCCTACGCATAGACGCGTTGGATACGCCGTACCCTACGCCGTAGCCTGACGCGCACCTCTCAAAAAATGTAACAACGCGTCAATTCCACGCGGACCGCAAGCGCTGTGATTGGTCTGCCAGAACCCTTCCCTCAGGTCAATAAATAAATAAAAAATCTGCGATAGGAGTGTGTGTGTGTGTGTCCAGAAATTAGATGATAGTTCCTTACGTCTGCTACAACACAATATTTTGCAGTCCAGCGATTCTTTATGGTAATAAATAAATACATAGATCCGCTGAGTACAGTTTATTTATTTTCTCATTAAAACCAAAGATGTTAATCAGTAATTGTATATCAAGAACAGGGACACATTAGGGTATATTTCGTGAATGAAGTCTCCGCAACAGCAATCGATTGCTCGAGCCACCGCTGCTGAAAACAGCGGCCACGAGCTCCGCATGATTTCACAAACACATTCCAGCGCCAGATCGCCTTATTTAACTTTACTAATCAACTAGAGATGTTTAATTTGTATTAGATACAACAACTCAAGCTGCAAGAAAAGCTGCTCTCTCACTGCTGCTGATATTCCGACATGAATGTACAGATTCTACACAACAAGCTGCTTCTTCTTCGGCTGTTCTCTTGATTACACCAACATGCCCGAGGACACTGCCTACTAGCGTCTGCATGTGAAATTGCACATTGACGCAGACAACAGCGCAGAAGTATAAATGCTCACGACGGCGTCGGCTACGCGCGTAGCCTACGGCGTACTCTCGACGCAGAAGTATAAATGGGCCTTTAACCTCACTGTGGTAAGAAACAGGGGGACAAGGGCAGGTAAAGAGAGCGCTGGAGTGATTGCTAAGAGACACCTGCACAACACACCATCCTCAAATCACATTGATAGCAGTGGAGCTTTTATTATGCTTATACACTGCAGTCGGCTGCTTCAGCTCATTCCGGTCATGCGTATGTGGAGTAGATAATATTAATATAAGCTGGATGATTTGTGTTGCTAAATGGCATGCAATTAATTTAAAATATTTTGTATGGTAGAGAAAATGCAGTATTACTACAACCCCAAATCAGAAAAAGTTGTGACAGTATTGAAAACACAAATTAAAAAAAAAGAAGTGATTTCTAAATTTACTTTGACTTGTATTTCATTGCAGACAATATGAACACAAAATATTTCATGTTTTGTCTGGTCAACTTCATGTCATTTGTAAATATGCATCCTTTCCTGTCATTCAGACCTGCAACACGTTTAAAAAAATAGTTGGGACAGTAAAGCATTTAGCACTTTGTAATGTTGCCATTCCTTTTCACAACACTTAAAAGACGTTTAGGGACTGAAGACACCAAGTGATGAAGTGTTTCAGGTGTAATTTTGTCCCTTTCTTCCTGCAAACAAGTCTTAAGGTGGGCAACAGTACGGGGTCTTCGTTGTCGCATTTTGCGCTTCAAAATGCTCCACACATTCTCTATTGGGGACAGGTCGGGACTGCAGGCAGGCCAGTCAAGTACCCGTACCCTCTTCCTCCGCAGCCAGGACTTTGTAATGTGTGCAGAATGTGGTTTTGCATTGTCTTGTTGAAATATGCATGGACGTCCCTGGAAAAGATGTCTTCTTGAAGGCAGCATATTATGCTCCAAAATCTCTATGTACTTTTCAGCATTAATGGTGCCTTCACAGAAGTGCAAGTTACCTTTGCCAAGGGCACTGACACAACCCCATACCATGACAGACCCTGGCTTTTGGACTTGTTGCTGGTAACAGTCTGGATGATCCTTTTCTTCTTTGGTCCGGAGCACACGGCGTCCATTCTTCCCAAAAAATACCTAAAATACTGATTCATCTGACCACAGTACACGTTTCCACTGTGTGATGGTCCATCCCAGATGCCTCCGAGCCCAGAGAAGTCGACGGCGCTTCTGGACACTGTTAACATAGAACTGTACTGTGCCAAAAGGAAGCCCTAACTGGCATTTGTGGATGTAACTGCGTATTGTGGTACTTGACAAAGGTTTGCCAAAGTAGTCCTGAGCCCATGTGGTGATATCGCTTATAGATGAATGACGATTCTTGATGCAGTGCCGCCTGAGGGATCGGAGATCACGGTTGTTCAGCTTAGGCTTGCGCCCTTGTCCTTTACGCACTGAAATTCCTCCAGATTTCTTGAATCTTTTAATTATGTTATGCACTGTTGAATGTGAAATATCCAAATCTCTTCCTATCTTTCTTTGAGGAACATTGTTTTTAAACATTTCAATAATTTTCTCTCGTATTTGTTGGCAAACTGGCGATCCTCTGCCCATCTTTGCTCCTAAAGGATTAGACCTTTCATGGATGCTGCTTTTGTACCAAATCATAATTACAATCACCTGTTGACATCACCTCCCACATAGCAACATTGTGTCGGCCCAGATCTGGCCCAAATCTGGCACTTGTGGCATACTGATCTGGCCCACATGCTGCGTGGAATGACGGCCCTTGAGTGGACCACTCCTGTTTGCCAGATCTGGGCCACAAGCAAGCCAGAGCAATGCCACATGTCAGCCAAGAGCAAAGAAATAAACCAGAACTGGACCTTATCTGAGCCATAAAATTTGTGTATAATAAATATGGAGTCAGCTCAGCTTTAATAAACCTGTTAACAAGCAGAATCACTGAAGGAGAGAAGAGAACAGAGAAAATAGATTAGCAGAAACACAAGAACTACAACTGACTTCAGCCATAGATGAAATAAACTGAAGATAAAAGAAGACATTAATTCTCTGAAGATCTCAGCAGAGGAGGATTAAACAACTCCACAAACAGCATTACCAGCTTCACACATTAATAACCAGACTGATTTTATTTCTGTTATACGTGTACAGAAGCTCTTACTGAGAATTAACAGAAGTTTAACTCTACTGTGTTTAATCTGAAGTCACCATGACAGTGATCAGTGTTTCCATTAATTGGTCTCTTAACTCTAAATATGTGTCTGCCTCTTTTGGCTTCTGTGAGTGTGTATTGCTAAAACACATTTGAAGTAGCAAAAGAAGCTAAAGAGAAGTGACATCAGGTGGTTGTGATTACCTGTTCATGGTCTTCAAATCATCATGAATTCAATGAAGTCATTTGGTTTTTACAGTTGATTTATTAATGCATTATTATTACATATCCTGCAGTGTTTCAACAATCAGTTAGAAGATTTTAACAAACATGAGCATATAAAATAAGTAACATAAGATGCTATGCCGACACACACAGACATCAACAATCAGCACATGATTCTCAACAATGGTGACAATCAAAAATGCCATGCTGCAATGCATGCTGGGTACCTGAATAGTACAGAACTCCCAGCATGCATTGCAGCATAAATATATTATGGAGCTGAATTTTCCTATTATTTTGTTTGTCACCATTGATGAGATTCATACACCGATTCTTGATATCTGTGTGTATCGTATTAATGTCATAGATTAACTTTTTGTGCTCTATTAAAAATCTTCTAACTGGTTATTATAATACTGCAGGATATCATGCTTTAGTAACACAGGGTTTGTAGTGCAAATGTATTATTAATACAACACAGACTCAAATAACACCAGGCAACTTCATGATGGTTACAAAACCATCACCCGGAAACCATATTCACCTGATGTCACTTATCTATATAACATCATTAGCTACTTCAAATGTGTTTTACCAACACACATTCACAGAAGTCAAAAGAGGCAAACTCATAATTAGAGCCCAACTAATGGAAACACTGATCACCGTTATGGTGACTTCAGATGAAACGGTTAAACTTATGTTAATTCTCAATAAGAGCTTCTGTACGTCTAACAGAAATAAAGTCAGTCTGGTTATTAATGTGTGAAGCTGGTAATGCTGTTTGTGGAGTTGTTTAATCCTCCTCTGCTGAGATCTTCAGAGATTTAATGTCTTCTTTTATCTTCAGTTGATTTCATCTATGGCTGAAATCAGTTGTAGTTCTTGTGTTTCTGCTAATCTATTTTCTCTGTTCTCTTCTCTCCTTCAGTGATTCTGCTTGTTAACAGGTTTATTAAAGCTGAGCTGACTCCATATTTATTATACACAGATTTTGTGGCTCAGATAAGGTCCAGTTCTGGTTTATTTCTTTGCTCTTGGCTGACATGTGGCATTGCTCTGGCTTGCTTGTGGCCCAGATCTGGCAAACAGGAGTGGGCCACTCAAGGGCCGTCATTCCACGCAGCATGTGGGCCAGATCAGTATGCCACAAGTGACAGATTTGGGCCGGATCTGGGCCGACACAATGTTGCTATGTGGGCTGTTTCAAATCACATCATTATTTAACCATTTTTCCTCATCACTAGCCCTAAATTGCTCCTGTCCCAACTTTTTTTGAAATGTGTTGCAGGTCTGAATGACAGGAAAGGATGCATATTTACAAATGACATGAAGTTGACCAGACAAAACATGAAATATTTTGTGTTCATATTGTCTGCAATGAAATACAAGTCAAAGTAAATTTAGAAATCACTTCTTTTTTTTTTTGTGTTTTCCTTACTGTCCCAACTTTTTCTGATTTGGGGTTGTAAATTAACAGTATTACTGTTAACCAATTGACAGAATATTGTTGTTTCTGATATATAGTACAAACATGGTAATCACGGTAAATCAATAAGCAAGAGATTCAAACATTAAGACGAACTGTTTAGAGCTGCACTGTAAACATTTTATGTAAAAAAAAACTGCCAAATTCTACAGTAACGTACCATTTTCTATTAAAACAGTAATATACCATAGAAAATGACAATGAAATGCAATGGCCAATGCATTCAGGGTAACTTTTGTTGTTTTTGATTAAGTAGCCTACTGCAATATAACTGAATTCAGTGTTCACTACACTGATAGACCTTACTGTTGCCAGAAATTGACTATTCATTTTACAGTTATTTACTGTAATCTACTTTTCAGTACACTCTAAAAGGCACTAAAAGTGGTTCTTTGGCTCGTAATCATAGGGCAGGGGTGTCCAAATTCAGGGATGAATTTCAAACGGCCCGCAGCGTGTCTATTAAAATATATTATATGTGGCCCGTCAGACATAATTTACTAATTGTGCATTTTAACAATGTCAACGCAAGGTGGCAGTACTAGATTTTAGGAAACAGCACCAAAAGCGGAACGAAACAGCGCTGCTTGTGCGGTCTATGGTGCGCACATAGACAGTAAAAGAAATGGACACAGTGACCCCATAGACTTCCACAGAGAAAAGTTAAGTCAGTTAGAAGCACTCACTTCCTGATGGCTGATGTACTGCACAGCCTCAGACTGAGCTTGACGACATAGATGTGACGTGAGCAACCAGTCTGACAGTTTTAAGCCTTCTAGTAGTAGTGCAAAGTGAAATCTGAATCACAGAATCTTGCAGAAATGCAGAGCATGAGTATGGACAACTTTTGGTAAGTACACAGCAAAATCCCCAGTGTTAAATTAACACTACTCAGTGTGCATATGTGTCCACACTACAGGGTGTTAAAAGTAACACTTAAGAAGTGTTAAAGTTAATGAGATAATTAAGTAATTAATTAAGTGATGATTGACCATTAGTGATGAGAAACACAAGAACTACAACTGACTTCAGCCACAGCTTTAGATGAAATCAACTGAAGATAAAAGAAGACATTAAATCTCTGAAGATCTCAGCAGAGGAGGAATAAACAACTCCACAATCAGCATTACCAGCTTCACACATTACTAACCAGACTGACTTTATTTCTGTCAGACGTCTACAGAAGCTCTTACTGAGGTTTAGATGTTGATGATTTATTGAAAATAATAGTTTTGTTTGACGCCACCATTATGGTGATCAGTGTTGCTTTAGTTGGGCTCTTGACCCTTGACTTGTTAGATTTTTTTTTCTCTCTGGCTGCTGTAGCTGTTTGTTACAGTGAGAACAGCAAAAGAAAATTGATGATGACAAGTTGATGACAGATTATGTTGTCTTGTTGTTGGTGATACAATTGTTATCATCATATGGTGCCTTATTTGCTGAGAGTCATTGATTATAGTAGCCTTGTGACTCTACAGCAGGAGATCCAGCAGTGTTTTCATCAGATAAACTGATCAATGTTTAAAATATGTACAGTCTTGTTTTCCGGTTTAATCACACAATAAGCACTCAAACTCCTGCGAGTTATTCTCACACACAGAGATCAAGAATCAGCCTATGAATCTCAACAATGGTGACATGCTTCATGCCGCAATGCATTCTGGGTGCATCATGCAAAACTCATCAATGGCTCCTAGAATGTATTGAGGCTTGAAGCATGTCACCATTGTTGAGATTCATAGGCTGATTCTTGATGTCTGTGTGTGAGTTAATCTCACAGGAGTTAGAAGTGATTAGTGTAGAATCTGCTTTAAAACCTATTCAGCTTTACTGATTAAAAACTATCAGCTTCTTTCCTGGAATCACAGTAAAAAACAAAGTTAATAGTATATTGCTCAGACTCAGCCATAAGATCAGTGATTAAAATCACTATTCAATGATCATATTCTCATCACTGAGCAGCCGACAGCATCTGATTATGATTACTCTTGCTTTTCTTGCCATTGCAAACTCAGTTACAGCAGCCAGAGAAACACTAACATTAAAATGTCATCAAACTGCCCAACTAAAGAAAACACTGGTCACCATGATGGTGACATTAAAAAAAGTTTCAACACAAAATAAAAAAAAAATTAATTCTCAATAAGAGCTTCTGTAGACGTCTGACAGAAATAAAGTCAGTCTGGTTAGTAATGTGTGAAGCTGGTAATGCTGTTTGTGGAGTTGTTTAATCCTCCTCTGCTGAGATCTTCAGAGATTTAATGTGTTCTTTTATCTTCAGTGGATTGCATCTAAAGCTGTGGCTGAAGTCAGTTGTAGTTCTTGTGTTTCTCATCACTAATGGTCAATCATCACTTAATTAATCACTTAATTATCCCATTAACTTTAACACTTCTTAAGTGTTACTTTTAACACCCTGTAGTGTGGACACATATGTACACTGACGAGTGTTAATTTAACACTGGGGATTTTGCTGTGTATTCTGATGAATTATTTTGTCATTTTGCATAGTATTTATTTATTTTTTTAAAAATTGCCTCACACAGTAAAAGATTGCCTGCAAGCTTCTCCTCCTGTCTATACGGTAATTTATCTACTGTGCGACAGAGTCGCATGGTTATGACGCAATCGTTAAGCCGTTTTTGTAAAAATAGGCTATACGGGGCAATAGTGTAAGATACAGGGTAATTGAGCCTTTTATACATTGTCGTGTTTCTTTAGAAATAAACAAGGGTCAAATTGAGTCTTTAAACGCCTCAGATGTAAAGTTATTCGCTGTCAAAGTGACACCAAAATGAATGGGAGTCAATGGAATGCTAACAGCAGGTGATGGCTTGGTTAGCAAGGGCTGCCCTTATGGGAGGTACGCTTTCCGGGTTCTGGATTACACCCTTGGGTGCGCAGCACAACTCGCGAGTGTCTCGATCACGCAACCACTAAACAGCCGTGAGAAGCGTTCAAGTTTGCTGCAGAGGTCTCCGGTAAAAGCTGCAAATATCTCTGTGATTTAATTTAGATTAAAGCCAGTTAAAGGGCACTGACTTAATCAACAACACTAATGCCGCATTCACACGGGGCTTCGGCGTCAGCGCTTGACGGAGGGCGTGGCTGGACCTTGGTGCTGACGCGACCGTCATAGTGACAACAGCTAATCACATTTCTTGCCGCTTGGACCACAACACAACACAAAAAAACGCCTTTTTTGACAGCTAGTCTGTGAGACTATTTTGTGTATGAAAACTGATCACTTTAATATTTGATTCCTCATTTGGCTGGGGGATAGCGCCTACTTGAACCACACATGATATGATATGCTGCCTGTCATTCAATGATAAACAGAGTAACTTACACAGACGGAATACAAGCATGATACATTCCAGATTCTCCAACCGTCTCTGCCGCCTCCTTCCAGGCCTGGTCTCTCCGGTTTGTGTCCCGGTATGTAAATAATGATTGGTAGTAAAGGACCGGGTGATTACCCACCGCAATTATTAGCTTTTCCTCCATTTTAGATCGTTCTTCACTCTTCATTCACCCTTCATTCACTGTTTTTTTTTTAACGAACGCTAATTGGCTAGTGTCTACTGTAGGATATTTGCATAGGGTGATCTGATTGGATGACGCCTGCCTTAGCGCTTGAAAAGTTGAGAAATCTTCAACTTTTGCCGCTTGTAACGCGAGCGAAGTGACGCAACGGAACCCACAATTCAGTTCGGCAACGCATGACGTCACCCATTCAAAGTAAACGAGAAGCGTTGACGCTGACGCCCCGTGTGAATGCGGCGTAACGTGCAAATCAGGAGAAACACTGAGCCGATCCAGTTAAAATACTTTTCAAACAACAAGTCACCAACATGCATCATGGATTTACTTTGGTAATACTAACTGTAACCGTGGTAATTTTTCAGAAATGTCATTTTATTTCATTTGTAATGTAGACATGTATTAAATGAGTAATAAAGGCCAAATTACAGACTATTTTTGTCATAAACTTGCATTTGTGCATTTGTATTTATATGTTTATAGACCATACATCCATTCTAGATATATAAATAATATGTGTTACTTTTTACCATGCAGTGAGGTGCCATGTGTGCGCTGCAAAAAAATATCTTATTTAGTATTTTTGTCTTGTTTCTAGTCTAAATATAATATATAAATAATTATATATATATATAATTTAATAATAATATATTATATTATATTATATTATATTATATATATAATATAATATAATATAATATAATATAATATAATATAATATAATATAATATAATATAATATAATATAATATAATATAATATAATATAATATAATATAATATAATATAATATAATATAATAATATAAATGAAAAATAACCGGCCCTCGGGTGTGTCCACAACATCGAATATGGCCCCCTTTTAAAAAAGTTTGGACACCCCTGTCATAGGGGAACCACTTCAAGTGCTGTATAGCCCCAAATCTTGGCGCTTCAGTGGTTCTTCAGCGGTTCATTGGGATGACTGAGGTGCTATATAGCACCGCTACCATATACAGAAAATGTTAAGATATGGTGCTATACTGTATAGCACCAAAAGTGGTTCCCCTATGATTACGCGCCAATAACCACTTGTAGTGCTATATAGCACCATTTTTTTTAGAGTGATGTTAATGTAAAAATACCATGCACTAAATTAAAACTTGAGTTAACTAATTTCATACAACTGACTTCAGAGATTTAATGTCTTCTTTTATCTTCAGTTGATTTCATCTAAAGCTGTGGCTGAAGATCTCAGCAGAGGAGGATTAAACAACTCCACAAACAGCATTACCAGCTTCACACATTACTAACCAGACTGACTTTATTTCTGTCAGATGTCTATAGAAGCTCTTATTGAGGTTTAGATGTTGATGATTTATTGAAAATAATAGTTTTGTTTGACGCCACCATTATGGTGATCAGTGTTGCTTTAGTTGGGGTCTTGACCCTTGACTTGTCAGCATTTTTTCTCTCTGTCTGCTGTAACTGTTTGTTACGGTGAGAACAGCAAGAGAAAATTGATGATGACAAGTTGATGACAGATGATGTTGGCTTGTTGTTGGTGATGCAGTTGTTATCATCATATAGTGCCTTATTTGCTGATCTCCTGAGAGTCATTGATTATAGTAGCATTGTGACTCTACAGCAGGAGATCCAGCAGTGTTTTCATCAGATAAACGGAGCGATTTTTAAAACGTGTACATAAGTCTTGTTTTCCGCTCACACAATAAGCACTTCTAACTCCTGCAAACGCTTCCCACCACAATGGTGACTTCAAATGAAACATAAACATCAACATCTAAAGCTCTGTTAATTCTCAGTAAGAGCTTCTGTAGACGTCTGACAGAAATAGTCAAAGTGTGTCTTATGTCTGTGATTAAGGGCAGCACCAGTGTCTCAGTGGGAAACACTGTCTCCTCACAGCAAGAAGATCCTGGATTGAATCCCACGATTCTCTCACGATCCAAAGATGTGTGAATTACAGATGCTAAGTTGTCTAAAGTGTCTAAAGGTGTGAGCCAAGTTTCTTTTTTTTTCATGATTTCTGGACAAACACACACTGTCTGTGAGTTGCTTTGCAATTACAAAAGGAAAATATGTCCACAATGAGCACATTTGAACTAGTTTTTAACCTTGAGGTTCCATGAATGTCTATATCGGACGTGCAGAACACGTCAAAAACAGTCGTCATAAAAACTTTCATTCTGGCTCCTCAGTGGACGTCTTTTCAACGTACGCCTCTAGGGGCAAAGACATTGAAAAGACGTCTTTTGGACATAACTTTGCTCAGTGGGAAGTTGTGTAGGAATTCCAGTGAGGAAAACAAAGTCTATTCTCGGAACCAAAATAAAACAAACATAACTACTCTAGGCCTGTTTAAAATCTATTAATTTGCGCAATGCATTCTGGGTGCATCATAAAAATAACATCTACCCAAAGAATACCCATTTCACAGCCATGGATCGAACGCCACCCTTCTCCATCTAATGCATGCCTACCAAGTGCTGATTTAGCTCGAGCTGTGACGATAAGGTCAAATCAATCCGACTATAATAGACATCATTATACTAGTGTTCATCAGAGATGAGACAGATCCCATGCCATTCCCAAAAATATTCAGGTGATTTTAAGCAGACGATGGCATGGTCAAACATATCGTAAAAATGATAAACCATCAAATGTGTGTATTAACAATCTTAAACATGTTAAGGTTCAGTCATCTTTTATTGCTACCCTTCCTGTTTCGAAATCCTTACTACTAAAATTAGCTCTTTTTAATGTCCGGTCATTATCTAATAAATCTTTTCTGATTAACGATCTGATAATTGAAGAGAATTTGGACTGTATGCTTTTAGTTGAAACATGGCTTAATAATACTACTGGCGCAGTAATGCTAAACGAGGCTTGTCCTCCTAATTTTAAATTTTATCATTCTGCTAGACAAAACAAGAAGGGTGGCGGATTAGCAGTTATTTTATCCTCGCAGTTTGTATGTAATGACATGGATTTGGGTGAGTTCACAACATTTGAGTATCTTGCTCTTGAGCTCAGAGGGGAAATATCAGTGCTATGTATTATATCGGCCAACAAAACATGCCCCAGCATTTTTTCAGGAATTATCAGAGCTGATTTCACTTGTCATTACTCGATTCGATAAAATAATCTTGAGTGGAGACTTGAACATTCATATTAATAGAGAGAATGACCTCAAAGCTAGAGAACTCATGAATGTATTGGATAGTTTTGAACTCACTCAAAATATCTATGAGGCTACTCATCAACATGGTAACACATTAGATCTCGTTATAACAGCAGGATTAAATATCGAAAATATCTCTGTATCTCAGTTACCCATTTCAGATCATTGTTGTGTCTTCTTTGGTGTTAATATAACTCTAATGCAGGTTACACAGTAAAATCCCCAGAGTTAAATTAACACTGCTCAGAGAACATTTGGTCCCACTCTACAGAGTGTTAAAGTAACACTGAATCAGTGTTAAAGTTAATGAGATAATTAAGAGATTAATTAAGGGATAATTGACCATTAGTGGTGAACACCTGATGATAATGAGTAGAATCACTGAAGGAAAGAGAAAAAGAAAAACACAAGAACTACGACTGACTATAAAAAAGACATTCAATCTCTGAAGATCTCAGCAGAGGAGGATTAAACAACTCCACAAACAGCATTACCAGCTTCACACATTACTAACCAGACTGACTTTATTTCTGTCAGACGTCTCTTATTGAGAATTAACAGATTTTTTGTTTGATTCTGTTGTGAAAATTGTTAGTTTTTAATGTGACCATCATGGTGATCAGTGTTTTCTTTAGTTGGGCAGTTTGATGACGTTTTAACGTTAGTGTTTCTCTGGCTGCTGTAACTGAGTTTGTTATGGCAAGAAAAGCAAGAGTAAACACAATCAGATGCTGTCGGCTGATCGATGTCGAGAATGATCATTGTATAATGATTTAATTCATTGATTTTACGACTGAGTATGAGCAATATCCTATTAACTTTTTTTATTGTGATTTTAGAGAAGATCCAACACTGTTTTACTCAGAAATGCTGAATAAGATTTGAAATCGATTGTACACTAATCACTTCTACCTCCTGCGAGATGAACTCACACACAGACATCAAGAATCTGCCTATGAATCTCAACAATGGTGACATGCTTCATGCCACAATGCATTCTGGGAGCCATAGATGAGTTTTGCGTGATGCACCCAGAATGCATTGTGGCATGTCACCATTGTTAAGATTCATAGGCTGATTCTTGATGTCTATGTGTGAGTAAAACTCGCAGGAGTTAGAAGTGCTTATTGTGTGATGTGTTAGTAAACCGCAGTACAAATCTTATGTAAAAATGTTTTGATAATTGTTTAGTTTCTCTGATAATAACATTGCTGGATCTTCTGCAAATTTCTTACGACGAATCACAAGTCTCCTATCATCAATGACTTTCAGGGGATCAGCAAATAAGGCACTATATGATGATAACAACTGTATCATAAACAACAAGCGTCAAGATTTTCTTGCCATTTTCACCGTAACGAACAGTTACAGCAGCCAGAGAAAATCTTATGTTAACAAGTCAAGGGTCAAGAGCCCAATTAAAGCAAACACTAATCACAATGATGGTAACTTCAAACAACTTTAATTTTCAATAAAACATCAACATCTAAACCTCAATAAGAGCTTCTGTAGTCGTCTGATAGAAATAAAGTCTGTCTGGTTAGTAATGTGTGAAGCTGGTAATGCTGTTTGTGGAGTTGTTTAATCCTCCTCTGCTGAGATCTTCAGAGATTGAATGTCTTTTTAATAGTCAGTCGTAGTTCTTGTGTTTTTCTTTTTCTCTTTCCTTCAGTGATTCTACTCATTATCATCAGGTGTTCACCACTAATGGTCAATTATCCCTTAATTAATCTCTTAATTATCTCATTAACTTTAACACTGATTCAGTGTTACTTTAACACTCTGTAGAGTGGGACCAAATGTTCTCTGAGCAGTGTTAATTTAACTCTGGGGATTTTACTGTGTAGTGTGTGTGCTCAGGGACAACACATTTCGTGTAGATTTTAACACATGTAGTGTGTATGCTCAAGGACAACACAAGTTGTGTAGATTTTAACACATATTGTGTGTGTGTGTTCTCAGGGACAACACATGTTGTGTAGATTTTTAACACATGTAGTGTGTGTGCTCAGGGACAACACATGTTGTGTAGATGTTAACACATGTAGTGTGTGTGCTCAGGGACAACACATGTTGCGTAAAATTTAACACACAACCTGTGTCGTTTTCTTTAACACATCTCTGTGTTACCTGTAACTCAACTAATGTGTTATTCCTCTTACACAGAAGTGTGTTGAAACCTTTTACACAATAATGTGTTATAGTTACACAACGTGTGTCAGATGTGTGTTACATGTTACTTCGTGTTTGGATGAACACTGACACGTATTGTTAACTTGTGTTTAGTCCATTGACGTTTAATAAAGAGTGTTTGACTGTTTATTGTATTACCTGGATGTTTTAGACATCATGAATCTACACACACCAGCTCTTATTGAGATGAACAGAGGTTTAGATGTTGATGGTTCATTGAATGTTTCATCTGAAGTCACCAGAATCGTGATCAGTGGCTCCTTTATTTGAGCTCTTGACCCTTTACTTGTCTTATAATTCTCCTCTTTCTGCTGTAACTGCCTTTTAATCAAATATGTTTGTTATGGCATGAAAGAAAACACGATCAGAAGTTTCTTGATCAAGCCATAATCTCAAGATCTGATCCAGTTTATGATTAAATGGATGGTATACATTTACTTTATTTATGTGCTGTTAGCTATAAAAGTTTTGTGAAGTTAGTCCATGATGTCCAGCAGTGCAGAATGAATTCTTAAAAAAATACAAATTCAATGTTTTCAGAAAGTTTAGAGCTGCAGCAGATACTCGTCAAACACAAACATCAAGAATCAGCTCATGAATCGCAACAATGGTGACAAACGCTTCATCCTGCAGTGCATGCTGGGAGTCATGGATGAGTTTTGTACTATGGTGACTCCCAGAATGCATTGCGGGATGAAGCTTTTGGTTTGTTACCATTATTGAGATTCATGAGCTGATTCTTGATATGTGTGTGTGCCTGTGTGACACCATAGACTAGAACATCCTATGTGCTCTGTGTATCTAAAATCAAATGTGCAGATAATTACAATAACATAAAAAAAATTATTAATAACTGAAATAATCATTTACAGTAAAGTTTTAGATATCAAACACTTGCTGAGCTCAGCAAATGTATGTGATGATAACATCATCATCTGATCATAGTTTTCTCATGGTAATTTTTGCTGCTTCAAGTGTGCATAATAAACACACAGTCACAGCAAACAGAGAAAAACTGATGTGAAAGAGTCAAGGGTCAAGAGCTCAAATAAAGGAGCCACTAATCACGATTCTGGAGACTTCAGATGAAACATTAAATGAATCATCAACACAAATCCTGTTCATCTCAATAAGAGCTTCTGTCTGACAGAAATAAAGTCAGTCTGGTCAGTGATAACAAGTGAAAAGCGGTGAAAGCATTTGAAAAAGACATTGAAAAAGAGGCATGATGTGATTGGCTGCCAAAACACCCACTGACGTTCTATCCAGAGTAACATTTAACACACATTGTGTGTTATATCTACACAACATGTGTCAAAATACCATCAACACACTCAGTGTGTTGTTTTTTAACACATCTCTTTTTAGAGTGTATAACAAAACGCTACTTTTGGCAAAAAAAAATTATTTCTCCAAGATTATTACAGAGAACTGTGATAACCCTAGAACATTATTTGCTGTTATCGATCAGTTAGTAAATACTGCTCCCATTCATCACGATTTCTCAGCGTCAAAATGTGAAGAATTTGCACAATTTCTTAATGATAAAATATCATCAATAAGAACTAGTATTGCCATCGAACAAAATATAGCTGACAAAATATATGATAGAGATGAAACTTTGGGAGAATTTACTTGTATAACATTAACTGAGCTTCGTAAGATTGTTACTGCTTGTAATTCCACTACCTCATGCGTTGACCCTGTACCTACAACTTTTTTTAAACAAGTGTTTGATAGTGTTTCAAGTCATGTCTTGTATATCATAAATACTTCTCTTCAGACTGGCTACTTCCCTGAGGCTTTTAAAACCGCTATTGTAAAACCTGTGTTGAAGAAGCCTAATCTGGATGGTAATGTCCTGGCTAATTTTAGACCAATATCTAACCTCCCATTTATTAGTAAAGTACTTGAAAAGGTAGTTGCAGCACAAATAAACTCCTTTCTTGAAGAAAATCAAATTATGGATGAGTTTCAGTCCGGTTTTAGAGCATACCATAGTAGAAAAACTGCCCTTACAAAAATAACCAGTGATCTGAGAATAAATTCTGACAAAAGTAAGGTCTCAATTCTTGTTCTTTTAGACTTAAGTGCAGCGTTTGATACGATTGACCAAGATATTTTAATCAATCGTCAGGAAAAGCTAGTACACAGCAAAATCCCCAGTGTTAAATTAACACTCCTCAGTGTACATATGTGTCCACACTACAGGGTGTTAAAAGTAACAATTAAGAAGTGTTAAAGTTAATGAGATAATTAAGTGATTAATTAAGTTATGATTGACCATTAGTGATGAGAAACACAAGAACTACAACAGACTTCAGCCACAACTTTAGATGCAATCCACTGAAGATAAAAGAAGACATTAAATCTCTGAAGATCTCAGCAGAGGAGGATTAAACAACTCCACAAACAGCATTACCAGCTTCACACATTACTAACCAGACTGACTTTATTTCTGTCAGACGACTACAGAAGCTCTTACTGAGGTTTAGATGTTGATGATTTATTGAAAATAATAGTTTTGTTTGACGCCACCATTATGGTGATCAGTGTTGCTTTAGTTGGGGTCTTCACCCTTGACTTATCAGCATTTTTTCTTTCTGGCTGCTGTAGCTGTTTGATACAGTGAGAACAGCAAGAGAAAATTGATGATGACAAGTTGATGACAGATGATGTTGGCTTGTTGTTGGTGATACAATTGTTATCATCATATGGTGCCTTATTTTCTGATCTCCTGAGAGTCATTGATTATAGTAGCATTGTGACTCTACAGCAGGAGATCCAGCAGCATTTTAACAGATAAACTGATCAATGTTTAAAACGTACATAAATCTTGTTTTCCGGTTTAATAACACATTACACAATAAGCACTTCTAACTCCTGCGAGGTTTACTCACACATAGACATCAAGAATCAGCCTATGAATCTCAAAAATGGTGACATGCTTCATGCTGCAATGCATTCTGGGTGCATCATGCAAAACTCATCCATGGCTCCCAGAATGCATTGCGGCATGAAGCATGTCACCATTGTTGAGATTCATAGGCTGATTCTTTATGTCTATGTGTGAGTTAATCTTGCAGGAGTTAGAAGTGATTAGTGTACAATCTGCTTTAAAACATATTCAGCTTTATTGAATAAAACCGATCTGGATCTTTCCTGGAATCACAGTAAAAACAAAGTTAATCAGTGATTTAAATCACTATACAATGATCATTTTCTTATCACTGAGCAGCAGAGAGCATCTGATTGTGTTTACTCTTGCTTTTCTTGCCATTGCAAACTCAGTTACAGCAGCCAGAGAAACACTAACATTAAAATGTCATCAAACTGCCCAACTAAAGAAAACACTGATCACCATGATGGTTTCTACACAAAAAAGTTTCAACACAAAATAAACAAAAAAGTAATTCTCAATAAGAGCTTCTGTAGACGTCTGACAGAAATAAAGTCAGTCTGGTTAGTAATGTGTGAAGCTGGTAATGCTGTTTGTGGAGTTGTTTAATCCTCCTCTGCTGAGATCTTCAGAGATTTAATGTCTTCTTTTATCTTCAGTTGATTTCATCTAAAGCTGTGGCTGAAGCAGTTGTAGTTCTTGTGTTTCTCATCACTAATGGTCAATCATTACTTAATTAATCACTTAATTATCTCATTAACTTTAACACTTCTTAAGTGTTACTTTTAACACCCTGTAGTGTGGACACATATGTACACTGAGGAGTGTTAATTTAACACTGGGGATTTTGCTGTGTAGGTCTATCCGCTTGTGTATTAAACTGGTTTAAAACATACATTAAAGTGAGGTATTTTTATGTCAAACTTGGAGAACATATGTCTGAGAAACATGAAATCCTCTGTGGAGTCCCACAAGGAAGCTGCCTTGGTCCTCTATTATTTTCATTGTACATCCTGCCACTTGGTGACATCATCAGAGAAAACGATGTGTGTTTCCATAATTATGCTGACGACACACAGCTCTATATTTCTGTCGAGCAAAATGATAATACAGCTGTTAATTCTGTTACTACCTGCCTTATGGCAGTAAAAAATTGGATGAGTAATAATTTTCTAAAACTAAATGAGGATAAGACTGATATTCTATTAGTTGGCCCAAAATCTAAGAGAGAATTGCTGCTCCAGAATTTAGTCAAATTGACTCCGTGGATTAGACAGGAGGTTACAAGTCTTGGTGTTATTTTAGAATCGGATCTAAGTTTCGACTCCCATATTAAGAAGGTAACAAAATCTTCATTTTTTCATCTAAGAAATATAGCTAAAATAAGACCTCTCTTAAACCGGAAAGATGCAGAAAAACTAATCCATGCTCTTATCTCAAGTAGACTGACTATTGTAATGCACTTTTTACCGGTCTTCCTCAAAAATCAATAAACAGACTTCAGCTTATTCAAAATTCAGCAGCTCGGTTACTAACCAGAACTAAAAAGAGAGAACATATAACACCAGTATTAGCTGCACTGGCTTCCAATAACATTTAGAATAGATTTTAAAGTCCTCCTCATCACATACAAAGCTCTTAACGGACAAGGACCTAACTATATTAGTTATTTTGTTAATTATATTCCATCAAGAACCCCAAGATCCTCTAGTGCAGGTTTATTGGAGGTTAACAGTTATCGACGAAGGAAAATTAGTTATGCGGCCTTTGCAAATTATGCACCAAAACTATGGAACACGCTACCATTAGATATTAGGAAAGCTAGTACACTTAGTATTTTTAAAAGTAAGCTAAAAACGTATCTTTTTAATTTGGCATTTAATTAGTTAGGGCTACACTAAATTATGCTTATAATCAATTAAATAATCAATGCCCAAATCATATGTTTTGTATTTATTCTGTATGTTGCATTTTACCTTTTTATTTCTTATGTTTGATGGATATGTTTTTATTGAACATTATTTTTATGTAAAGTACTTTGAACTGCATTATTTGTCTGAAAAGTGCTATATAAATAAAGTTTATTATATCATCATATCTATGGCATTGTTGAGATTCATAGGCTGATTATTGATGTCTGAGTCTAACAGATTCTGGAGTTCAAAATGTTTAGTGGATTATGTAGATTTACAGGCTTGCTATAATCAATACTAATGTTGGATTAGTTGGAGCCCAACATATTCCTGGCAGCACATTGACTGTGTTTGCTGGGAAACAACACAAGACCATTTAAAAAACTAAGTAAAAACATGAAAACTCACTGTATTTCAACGATGTTGACGATCTTGTGCATGTAGGCCTGGCTGTACAGAGTGTACTGGGTTTTAAACATGTCGTAAACACTATCTGCCACCTGTGAGAGAAACAAAGGGTCATGGACAAGAGCAAAGATTGATACAAATACTCTCTCAAAAAAAAAAGAGAGAGAGTTTCACAGCCATGGAGGCTCCACAGGGGTTAGCCCAGATGAAAATGTGATCAGATGTTTTTGGTTGTGTTTTGACAAAATCTTCATGAGCTGAATCACTGATGTTATTTAGAGCCTATTCTTTGAGTTAGGTTTACTTTGTTGTTGATAATAGCAGCCCTGATTCCACAGCATAAGATCTGTTGTTTTCAATATAATCAGAGAAATGTTTGAAATCAATAATCTATTTAAAAAAAAGACACACAGAGACATCAAGAGTCAGCATATGAATCTCCACAATGGTGCCCATCAAAAAGCTTTGTGCAGTGCATTTTGGGTGCACCAATCAAAACTCACCAATGGTGCCCAGCATGCATTGCAGCATGAATAAATAAAAATAATTGTTTTAGTATTTTTTTTATTCTAACCATTTTCTTTTCTTTTTGCTGTTTTATGTGACTTTTTAGTAGCTTGTTTTGTGATGTTCAGAGTTGATCTGTGTATTTGATATGCCGTTTGTCACCATTGTTGAGATTCATATGCTGATTCTTGATGTCTCTGTGAAGCTACAGCATGAGAGACACACACAGAGTTATTGTATTCAATAATGTAATGTTATCATTTCACCCACACAATTAGAGATTGGTCTCATTGTTAATGTAATCGTCATTTCAGAACCTGCTGGCCTACTTTCATTATGTTATTTAATACAAAATCAACTCCTGAATAGATTTTCTCTGTGCTTTCTTTGCCATAACAAAATTTGTTTTCTATACATACAGGTATAAAAGCCAGAGAAAAATAAATGAATGTTAAAAAGTCAACCCTTGATTTGATGCGCCCCATTAAAACAAAAACAATCACCGTAATGGTCCTTCAGTGATTCTGCTTGTTATCATCAGGTGTTCTTCACTAATGATCAATCATCACTTAATTAATCTATAGTTTTAAAAATAATCACTTAAAATCACTTAAAAATAATAGTTTTGTTTGAAGAGAAAATGTGATCAGATGATTTTGGCTGCTTGTTGATGATACAGATGTAATCATCATGTAGTGGTATTCTCTATGTTTGCTTATATTATGTATATTATGTTATGCATATATTATGATGACTGAGCATTATTGAAGACACCTGATGATATGAGCTGATCTCACAGGTGTTTATAATGTTTAGTGTTCAATGCATTCTGATCAATTCTGATAAATCTGAGTCTCTTGCTGTAGAATCACAACAATAATCAAACAGAAACTGACCCTTATAAAAGTCAGACATAAGATCAGTGAATTAAGCCACAACATGATGATTATATTCTTATCATCAATGAGCTAGCATCAACTGATGACACTTTCTCTTGCTGTTCACACCAAACACCAATATAGCCTCAGGAGCGAGTTATTTCAATGTTAAGTCAATGGAAAGGCACGTTGACGCGTCTGGAGGTCCTGCAGCGCGATTGGCGTGATGGACGCGATTCCGCCTCATTTGTGCGCCCAGTTCGTGCAAATGATGCAAATTTGATGCAAATTTAGTGTCTTGTGCGTTATGTGCGAGTGGTGCTTTTTGTGCATTCACGTGTTTGACGCAAATTCGCGTCTGACACCAGAGTTGTAAAATTTTAAGTGGCGTCAATTTGCGCTGCGTTAACCAATCAGGAGCCTGCTCGCTGCGGTCACGTGGTAAAGTGACGTCATGAGAAACCCTGCATAATTTAAAAATACTACTATTGTGTAACAAAATGTTGTTAAGACTTTTTCAGGTGAGAAGGTAGTTGTTTAAAGCTCAAATCTGTGGTTTATTTATAAAGAGAGCGCCTATTTAAAAAAAAAAATATCTTGTGTTTTTGGAGTTGTGAGATCCAGGAGTTCACCGGGCGCTCAGCGCTTATTAACCCTGCGAGAGCAGCCTTTCCTCAGCTAGTCCTTCTGACGTCTGCCGCTGGCTCTGATGTCCTGTAGTGGTTTGTCTTGTGTGGATCTAACGGGCGATCTTCGGTGTCATGAATCTATCATTTGTTGTCTGCCAAATCGTTTTGACTGAGGGCAAAGAAGTTTCATAACTTTATTTTTTAAGGATATTTAAATACACATGCAGTGAAGATAATGTAGGAGTTGCCCAGAACACATGCAGTGAAGATAATGTAGGAGTTGCCCGGACCACATTTGTGTGGCTATTAATGATTAATATATTTTTAATGAAAAGGAAAAGAGGCAGAGTGGTGTGTTACGACATATTTCTCCTGGAGCGCCTTGATCGCATGTCTATTTTGCTTCGAACACTTGATTTATACGTGTGTCCAATTCGCTGTGGACGCGCAAATGGATTCAAAATCTTCAAGTGTCTAACTATTTTGACGCTCTATTCGCGTTTGGTGTGTACGCAGTATCACAAACAGCCAGCAAAAAAATTATGTTAAAAAGTCAAGGGTCAAGAGCCCAACTAAAGTAAAAAATGTGTGAAGCTGGTAATGCTGTTTGAGGAGTTGTTTAATCCTCCTCTGCTGAGATCTTCAGATATTTAATGTCTTCTTTTATCTTCAGTTGATTTAATCTAAGGCTGTGGCTGAAGTCAGTTGTAGTTCTTGTGTTTCTCTTTCCTTCAGTGATTCTGATCATTATCATCAGGTGTCTTCAATAACGCTCAATCATCACTTAATTATCTTATTAACTGCATTAACATAAACTGATTCAGTGTTACATTTATCAGCCTGTAGTGTGCACACTGAGCAGTGTTCATTTCTTCTGGGCTAACCCATGTGGAGCCTCCATGGAAACTGAAGATAAAACTGGCTGTTAGAGTCCAGGTCAAACCCATCTGGCTCCTCATGGCTGTGCTGGCTGGGTGGCCAGAGTAGGAGGGACTGCTCAATGTATGGATCTGACAAGAGACTGTCAGAGGTGGAAAGTCCAGGTTCAGAAAATAAGAAGTCCTGCTCTGTCTTTTGTTTCGAACACTTGGATTTGCTAATAGCACAGTTTTTCAGACAGGAGGTAGAATGAATTAGTGAAATCAGCTGACTGAGTTCATGAGTGGAATAAAAATATGCCAGGACTTTTACTTTCTGAACCCTGGATTTTACACCTCTGCATTTTTGTACCAGGGGTATAAGTTCAGTCCTAGAGAGTCGCTGTCCTGCAGAGTTTAGCTCCAACCCTATTCAAACAAACAAGCTCATCAATGCCTTCATGATTCCTAGGGTTGCAGGCAGGTGAGGCTTTCTTTCAGGGTTGGAGCCAAACTCTGCAGGACAGTGACTCTCTAGGACTGAACTTGCCTACCCCTGCTCTAAGTAGAGGAAAACAATGGTATAACTTTACCCTAAGGACCAATTGTGTACCTTTAACAGGTTCCCCAAGGAACAAAATGTAACTTCCACTGTACCTTTTTTTCTGAGAGTGTATATAAAATATAAATCCCTCATTACTTTTATGACAGAACTATTTATGTTTTGTCAGTGATCGACTAGAAAAGTTATCTGATTCTTCTGCATAACCCCATTCCCAGCCAGCAGAGCCATGTGGGGCCCAAATGGGTTTGACCTGGGCTATCTAACTGGGACCCAGCCAGTTTTGCATCATACGAAACTTATCCATGGCTCCCAGAATGCATTGCACCATTGAAGCATGTCACCATTGTTGAGATTCATATGCTGATTCTTGATTTCTGTGTGCGAGTAAAACTCACAAGAGACCAAAATATGTAAATGCTGTTATAAATCGTTTGATGTTCTGATTAAATTCTATTATTCTCTGGCTGTAGAATTATAACAATAAAACAGAATTAATAACATACTACCCATATAAGCCTCCCACATAATATCAACAAGTTAAGCCAATATATGATGATTATATTCTTATCATCAATAGCTTACAGCATCTGATTATAGTTTCTCTTGCTGTTCTCGCCATAACAAACAGACACAGCTGTCAAGAGAAAAACTAATGTTAAAAAGTCAAGAGCCTGACTAAAGCACACACTGATCGCCACAATGGTAACATCAAATCAAACTATAACTTTCAAATAAGTAATCAACATCTAAGCCTCTTCTTAATTCTTAATACGAACTTCTGTAGATGTCTGACAGAAATAAAGTCAGTCTGGTTAGTAATAAGTGAAGCTAATGTTGTTTGTGGAGTTGTTTAATCAGATCTTGAGAGATGTAATGTATTTTATCTTCAGTTGATTTCATCCAAGGCTGTGGCTGGAAGTAGTTCTTGTGTTTCTCTTTCCTTTAGTGATTATGCTTGTTAACAGCAGGTGTTCTTCATTAATACAAAATCATTATTCAATCACTTAATTATCTCATTACCTCCAACACTGATTAAGTGTTACATTAAACAGCCTGTAGTGTGCACACTAAGCAGTGTTCATTTCATCTGGGCAAATCCATGTGGGGCCTACATGGCTCTGCTGGCTGGGTTGTAATGGACTGCGAATATTTATCTTACTGTATACATTTCCATTTTTATCATTTGGCTGAAGTGAAATGTTTTAAAGTGCAAATACTTCAAAAAATAGCAATGATTGATCGCACACATGCCCGTAATAAATGTAATATTTTTGTATTATATTTGACAGTGAGAGTAAAGTTAACATTTTGTTATTGATGTGATACTGCAGTTTTAAAGCAGTTATTGCTTAAGGAGTAATAAATGGTACCTTGTCTCTGAAGCAGATGTGATTTATCCCCTTCACCTTACACACTCGTGCAGATTTCAGCATGCGCTGATGGTCAAAACTGTTTGGGATGCCGAGATGATAACAGTCCCTGAAAAATAAGAGGATTTAAAAGGTTACTTTGGTCTTCGGATACCGATACCATTGTAGAAATGCTCTTTTCAGCCATGATTCACATGATCCACAAATTAATGTCTGAAAATGAGTGGTTATTGAAATAGACTAGTATTCATTCACAAAAAATAAATTGGTTACACATTATTAATAGTTTCACCAGCAATGCTTTCTTGCCAGAGTTATGAATTGTGAGGGGGAAAAAGCTCAAAGCACACAAACAAACATCAAGAATCAGCATATGAATCTCAAAAATTGTGACATGCTTCATGCAGCAATGCATGCTGGGAGCCATCATAGTATAACACTCATGACTCCCAGCATGCATTGCAGCATGAAGCATGTCACCATTATTGAGATTGATATGTTGATTCTTGATGTCTTGATGCCAGTATTAGTGGGTTTGGTGGACCTGCTGAAGTTTTGAGTATTTAATTAAACGCAATCAAACAATTTTATGCTAAAATACTTTACAGATGTTTACTTCATCCCAATTACAAGCAATATAAACAGCATACATGGTTAACATTTGCCCTTTACCCTTGTTAGATCACATTTATGTATTAAAGTGCTACTCTGAAAGAATTAAAAAAATTTACAAATGAAATAAGGTTTTTCATAACTATTGATTTTTATTTATTTGAACATCATTAAAAATGTAACCCAGTCAGGTCAGGTCAGGACACGCACGCACGCACGGACGCATGCATCTTTATGATAACTATATCACCTTATAATTTTTTTTCTGGCTTCCTTTGTAACAAATTATGTGTTTCAGTAAACACTGTTATTAATGTCAGTTTGTGGTCTTTGTAACAAAGTAAAACTGCCCAACTAAATGAAACTCCATAATGGTGACCAAACATTTCCAATAAATCATCAACATCTGTTAATTCTCAAAAATAACTGTAGACATCTGACAGAAATAAAGTCAATCTGGTTTGTAATAAGGGTAACCCTTTACAATAAGGTTGTATTAGTTAAACCCCTTGCCTGTCAACCCCCCCATTTTGACAAGTGGGGTATTTTGACATACCCATAGTAAAAAGGCTGCTGCTCACAAGTTATTCTGAATAGACACAAATATATTTCTAGAAATCCAACACTTGAGAGTTTACAACTGAATACGCAGAATTACTCAGACAGTTATTAATAAGGAAATATATAGGCTCAAACATAAATAAAAATTAAGAATATATTTTTTAAATTATAAAAATATTATGTGAATGTAGTATAACAATAACTAGAGCAGGGGTGGGCAACTCCAGTCCTCGAGGGCCACTGTCCTGCAGAGTTTAGCTCCAACCCTGATAAAACTCACCTGCCTGTAGCCTTCTACACAGTAAAATCCCCAGTGTTAAATTAACACTGCTCAGAGCACATATGGTCCCACTCCACAGAGTGTTAAAGTAACACTGAATCAGTGTTAAAGTTAATGAGATAATTGAGAGATTAATTAAGTGATGATTGGCTATTAGTGATGAACACCTGATGATAATGAGCAAAATCACTGAAGAAAAGAGAAAAAAAGAAAAACACAAGAACTACGACTGACTATAAAAAAGACATTAAATCTCTGAAGATCTCAGCAGAGGAGGATTAAACAACTCCACAATCAGCATTACCAGCTTCACACATTACAAACCAGACTGACTTTATTTCTGTCAGATGTCTACAGAAGCTCTTATTGAGGTTTAGATGTTGATGTTTTATTGAAAATAAAAGTTGTTTGAAGTTACCATTATGGTGATTAGTGTTGCTTTAGTTGGGGTCTTGACCCTTGACTTGTCAGCATTATTTTTCTCTGGCTGCTGTAACTGTTTATTACGGTGAAAACAGCAAGAGAAAATTCATGATGACAAGTTGAAGACAGATGATGTTGGCTTGTTGTTGATGATGCAGTTGTTATCATCATACAGTGCCTTATTTGCTGTTCTCCTGAGAGTCATTGATTATAGTAGCCTTGTGACTCTACAGCAGAAGATCCAGCAGTGTTTACTTCACATAAACTAAATGGTTATCAAAAAATGTGTACATAAGTTTTGTACTCTAGTTTAATAACATATCACATAATAAGCACATCTAACTCCTGCGAGGTATACTCACACATAGACATCAAGAATCAGCCTATGAATCTCAACAATGGTGACATACAATGGTGACATGCTTCATGCCGCAATTAATTCTGGGTACGTCACGCAAAACTCATCTATGGCTCCCAGAATGCATTGTGGCATGAAGCATGTCACCATTGTTGAGATTCATAGGCTTATTCTTGATGTGTGTGTGTGAGTTACACTCGCAGGAGTTAGAAGTGATTAGTGTACAATCTATTTCAAAACGAATTCAGCTCTTCTGATTATAACCCTGCTGGATCTTCTCTAGAATCACAATAAAAAAAAGTTAATGGTATATTGCTCATACTAAAATAAATTCATAGAAACTCATGTAAAATCGATATGAGTTGATTTACTACACAATGATCATATTTTCATCATCGGGCAGCCGACAGCATCTGATTGTGTTTACTCTTGCTTTTCTTGCCATAACAAACTCAGTTACAGCAGCCAGAGAAACACGAATATTAAAAAGTCACCAAACTGCCCAACTAAAGAAAACACTATTCACCATGATGGTCACATTAAGAACTAACAATTTTCTAAACAAAATCAAACAAAAAATCTGTTAATTCTCAATAAGAGCTTCTGTAGACTTCTGACAGAAATAAAGTCAGTCTGGTTTGTAATGTTTGAAGCTGGTAATGCTGTTGTTTAATTCTCCTCTGCTGAGATCCTCAGAGATTTAATGTCTTTTTTTATAGTCAGTCGTAGTTTTTGTGTTTTTCTTTTTTCTCTTTTCTTCAGTGATTCTGATCATTATCATCAGGTGTTCACCACTAATGGTCAATCATCACTTAATTAATCTCTTAATTATCTCATTAACTTTAACACTGATTCAGTGTTACTTTAACACTCTGTAGAGTGGGACCATATGTGCTCTGAGCAGTGTTAATTTAACACTGGGGATTTTACTGTGTAGTAATCCAGGAGACACTGATTAGCTGGTTCAGGTGTGTTTGATTAGGGTTGGAGCTAAACTCTGCAGGACAGTGGCCCTCGAGGACTGGAGTTGCCCATGCCTGAACTAGAATGAAGCCACAAGTGTGTTCATGCTTCATTTCAGATATGAGGCTGTTATGTCCAAAACTTTGTATTTTATTAAACATTTTCTAAGAACATGTCAGGATTTCTTTTAGAGAATATGTGACCCTGTCTGTGAAAACCCAGCTAAAGTAATTTTTTGGTGATTCACTGTTTTATACATAAAATCATCCTACACAGCAAAATCCCCAGTGTTAAATTAACACTGCTCAGTGTACATATGTGTCCACACTACAGGGTGTTAAAAGTAACACTTAAGAAGTGTTAAAGTTAATGAGATAATTAAGTGATTAATTAAGTGATGATTGACCATTAGTGATGAGAAACACAAGAACTACAACTGACTTCAGCTACAGCTTTAGATGCAATCCACTGAAGATAAAAGAAGACATTAAATCTCTGAAGATCTCAGCAGAGGAGGATTAAACAACTCCACAAACAGCATTACCAGCTTCACACATTACTACATCCTTATATCGTGTGTTTATTAGCTTCTTAGTTCACACGTAGAAATGTAGAATTGGTTCGCTCCTCACAGAGACAGAATGAGGAAGTGTTAACCCAGAGGAGCGTCACGCAGAGGGCAGGATTGAGCAGGTAAAATGATTGACAGCTCTAGACAACGAATGAGCGCATGATGACTCATATCTGACGATATCTGATATCATAAATCAGGAAGAGGAGACACAGAGAGAGCTGTGTACATGTTTCAGCTGTATGGAGATCGGATAATTCAGTGAGAAATTAATAGAAATGGTATTCTGTATGACGAAATATTTTGCAAACGTGATAAATTAATATTTCTCCAAATATGTGCACTTTTTAACTACACAGTAAAATCCCCAGTGTTAAATGAACACTGCTCAGAGCACATATGGTCCCACTCTACAGAGTGTTAAAGTAACACTGAATCAGTGTTAAAGTTAATGAGATAATTGAGAGATTAATTAAGTGATGATTGACCATTAGTGGTGAACACCTGATGATAATGAGCAAAATCACTGAAGAAAAGAGAAAAACACAAGAACTACGACTGACTATAAAAAAGACATTAAATCTCTGAAGATCTCAGCAGAGGAGGATTAAACAACTCCACAAACAGCATTACCAGCTTCACCCATTACTAACCAGACTTTATTTCTGTTATACGTCTACAGAAGCTCTTATTGAGAATTAACAGATTTTTTGTTTGATTTTGTTGTGAAAATTGTTAGTTTTTAATTTGACCATCATGGTGATCAGTATTTTCTTTAGTTGGGCAGTTTGATGACTTTTTAGTTAGTGTTTCTCTGGCTGCTGTAACTGAGTTTGCTATGACAAGAAAAGCAAGAGTAAACACAATCAGATGCTGTCGGCTGCTCAGTGATAAGAATACGATCATTGTGTAGTGATTTAATTAATAGATCTTATAACTGAGTATGAATAATATACTATTAACTTTTTTTATTGTGATTCCAGAAAAGTGCCAGTACAGTTTGAAGAGTAAAAGAGTAAGTTTTGAAACAGATTTTACACTAATCACTTCTAACTCCTGCGAGATTAACTCACACACAGACATCAAGAATCAGCCTATGAATCTCAACAATGGTGACATGCTTCATGCCGCAATGCATTCTTGGAGCCATATATGAGTTTTGCTTAATGCACCCAGAATGCATTGCAGCATGAAGCATGTCACCATTTTTGAGATTCATAGGCATATTATTGATGTCTGTGTGTGAATAATATTCGCAGGAATTAGAAGTGCTTATTGTGTACTGTGTTATTTAATTGGTGTACAAAATGTATGTACAAATTTTTTGATAATTGTTTAGTTTTTCTGATGAAAACACTGCTAAGTCTTCTGTTCTAGAGTCACAAGGCTACTATTTTCAATGACTCTCAGGAGATCAGCAAAAAAGGCCATTGATGATTCTGTCAGTGATTCTGCTTATTATCATCAGGTTTATTCAATAATCAAACAATCATCACTCAATTAATCACTTAAGTATTTTATTAACTCTAACACTGCTTCAGTGTTACTTTAACACCCTGCTGGTGGTTCCCATATGAACACAGAGCGGTGTTAATTCAACACCGGTGAATTTACTGTGCAGAGGTTTTTCTCTATCCTCTGCACATGTGTCAGTTCAGTTGTTATTCTTTCGCGGTCTGCCAGAAGCTTAAGATTTTACTTAATAAAGTTTTAAATATGGATATTTTTTTCTCACACAAACGCATCGATTAGCTTCAGAAGGCCTTTATTAACCCCCGGAGTTGTGTGGATTTTTTAAAATGACAGACAGATGCAGTTTTATGAACTTCAAAAACAGACACAGACACAAACTACCGTTCACTGCCATTATAAAGCTTGGAAGAGCCAGGACATTTATTAATATAACTCTGATTTTATTCATCTAAAAGAAGAATGTCATGTACACCTAGGATGGCTTGAGGGTGAGTAAATCATGGACTAATTTTCATTTTTGAGTGAACTATCCCTTTTAAGTCTACATGGACACGTAACATGGTTGTGTTTCACCTCTGTATTCTCATGTTTGTTTTAATATTAAGTTAAAATGACTATTTTGTTTATCTTCATCATCATCATCATGCACTTCACTACAGCCACCAACCATGACAGAAATATTTACCTTCCATATATTTAATAAAAATCTTTGATATATTAAAGGCATCACTTTGTGATAATTTTCAGTTTATTTTAAAAGTAAAAAAATTTGAAACTATTGACCATTTAAGCATTTTTTAAAATGAAAACAGTTCAGTAAGTTTAAAGCTTATATAAAAGGTAAAATAGAATCCGCTTAAAATGTTATATTTTTACCTTGCAAAATAGTCCCATCTGCGCACATCAATGCCGTTCCATTTATTGATCACAATCTCATACAGGAAAGCTTTGTCCTGAGTCCTGCCTTTCGCTGGCCACTGGAAGAAAGAAAATAACTTCAATACTCAAATAAAAACTGTATAACATGATGGACATTAACTGATATAGTAATTTAGAGGTTTTTGTACCTTTTCATTTGAAGCAAAAACCCCATTAATCAACTCCTTAATAAAGGTGAGATCTCCATTATCCAGTTGCAGTTTGCCTTGCAGTCCTTCCTCCTTTAAAATGCCCTTAAGTACCAAGAATGATGCTTCCTAATTTAACATAAAACACATTGCAAATCTTATAAATAATGTTGCCCTGTGGTTCCCACTCGTGATCCTGGAGTACCCCAACTATTTTCACATTTTGTACACAGCAAAAACTCCAGTGTTAAATTAACACTCTTCAGAGTTTATTTGACTCCACACTCAAGAGTGTTAAAAGTAACTCTGAAGAAGTGTTAAAGTTAATGAGATAATTAAGAGATTAATTAAGTGATGATTGACCATTAGTGAAGACACCTGATGTTTACAAGCAGAATCACTGAATGCCATTTTTAAGTCACCATTATGGTGATCGGTGTTTGCTTTAGTTGGGTTCTGGACCCTTGACATTTTAACATTAATTTTTGTCTGGCTGCTTTATAGTGGCCAGACAAGTCCAGAGAAAATGTAACCGGATGTGTTTGGTTATGTTTTGACAAAATCTTCATGAGCAGAATCTTTGAATTAGGTTAACTTTATTGATTACAGCAACCTTGACTCTACAGCATAAGATCTTTGATTTTCAATATAATCAGAGGGAATTTTTTTTAAATTTTTAAATCTGTTCAAAAAAAGGTTTGAGCTTCTCTGCCATTTAGACACAGAGACATCAAGAGTCAGCGTAAGAATCTCCACAATGGTGGCCATCAAAAAGCTTTGTGCAGGGCATTCTGGGTGCACCAATCAAAACTCACCATGGCTCCCAGCATGCATTGCAGCATGAATAAATTATAAGAATAATTGTTTTAGTATTTTTTTTATTCTAACCATTTTCTTTTATTTTTGCTGTTTTATGTGACTTTTTAGTAGCTTGTTTTGTGATGTTCAGAGTTGATCTGTGTATCTGATATGCTGTTTGTCACCATTGTTGAGATTCATACGCTGATTCTTGATGTCTGTGTGTGTGTCTAAAGCAACAAAGTAGCACAAACTATTTTGTGCAGATTCTCATGATGTAGCTTCACAGAGCTGTTGTACTCTATAATGTAATATCACCACATCATCCACATAATTAGAGTTTGGTCTCATAATGATGTTATTCCATTAGATCACCAAATGATGATTACATTAATATTGTCAATCTAAACATAATCAACTCCTGAACAGATTTTCTCTGTGCTTACTTTGCCATAACAAAATGTGTTTTCCAAACACACAGTTAAAGAAGCCAGAGAAAATAAAACTAATGTTAAAAAGTCAACTCTTGACTTGATGAGCCCAACTAAAGCAAACCGATCACCATAATGGTGACTTAAAATGGCGACTCTTTCCTTCAGTGATTCTGCTCATTATCATCAGGTGTCTTCACTAATGGTCAATCATCACTTAATTAATCTCTTAATTATCTCATTAACTTTAACACTTTTTCAGAGTTACTTTTAACACTCTTGAGTGTGGAGTCAAATTAACTCTGAAGAGTGTTAATTTAACACTGGAGTTTTTGCTGTGTAGGTCTACCTAATAAAAACACACTGGATTCAACTCATCAATTTGTTAAGAGACTTCAATGCCTGAAATGGCTGTCAAAGGGAGATAAACAAAATGTGTACTGGTGGGAATATTCAGGACCAGGGTTGGGAACCACCAATGCAAACTATACATTCACAAATGCATAACTGTATAAGATTCACAAGAAGAGGTTGAACGTCTAAAATCAGATAGACAATTGATGGGTGACCTAGAGTTAATGATGACCAGGGATTTCAAGGAATATTTTCAATGTAAGAGCTTCCATAAATTATCATTAATGTTCCTCGAACAACATTCTCATATGACTTCAGAAGACCTGTAATATGGTCTATGAATCACACTGGCTATTTATATGCAGTGGGAGAGAGAGGGAAATGGGGTCAGAAAAGTTGAGCTTGTTCAGGTGTGTTTGATTAGGGTTGGAGCTAAACTCTCCAGGAAAGTGGATCTCACGGTCCAGAGTTGTTGAGGATCCCTGCTATACACTAGTTGGTGTTTTTGTTTAGCTCTTTTTCATGCATTGGCTCATTGGACATCACATCTTGTCATGTTGGGTATTGGTTTGGTTTTGGTTTGATTTAAGGAATGTTAGCTTTATGTATTAGTATGTATTAACATTGAACAATATGAATAAAAATATATAAGTTAGTAAGGTACCATCTATCACATATAGATAGATCGGTACCTTACAACAGTATGAAAAAGAATGTTAATTTAAGCTAACTGCAACACACTTAATTTAAATTACAGCAAGTAATACATTAATATTTGTGGAGAATGTTGATGCTTACCTTCCAATATCCACCTGACAAAGAGAACAAACAGTGGTTATTTTATGACTTTTATTTTGTGTTTATCAATGATCCCACAAAAAAAAAAAAAAAAATTGACTGACCTTTTCGTTTGTCCTTTCCACTGTCACCAGTGACATTCTCTGGAAAACAAACAACCATGAAAACAATATACAAAGCTTAATTAAACCAGAGACTATAGACCACTGTTTCTCAACCCCGCTCCTAGAGGACTCCCAAAACTGCACAATATGTTTGTCTCCCCAATCAAACACACCGGATTCAACTCATCAGTTCTTCACAGCAAAAACACCAGGGGCCTCATTTATAAACGTTGCGTACGCACAAAAGAAGGCGTACGCCGCTCTCTACGCAATAATTGGTATTTATAAAAAGCAAACTTGACGGGAAAATGTGCGGTCCTTCACGCAAGCTCTGATCCAGGCGTACGCACAAAAACGGGTGAAATGAGAAATGGCGACACGGTCAGCAGATGGAAGAAACACGTGAAAGTGTGTGAAACTGTAGACCGTTGTGTAAAAGAAATGGCAATACTGCCTCTCATAAATAACATGAAGACTTCACAAAGCAAGTCTTACAATTAACAGCCTACACGAACACCCGTTTGATCGATCTGCAGTGTAAAACAAACAAAACCAAACGAAAATTACAACAGAAATGCAAATTAACACATATTTGCAAAAAGAAAAGTGAAATATGTTCTGCAATAATATTGGCATGTTATGCAATTCATCCTCATAAATAATATGGTAAACAGAACGAAATAATGTGCAAAACTGATAGGCTATTCTCGTCAATGTGTCCGTCTGGCGGAGCAGATATAGATTCAAATAGGAAGACAGACAGACAGACAGATAGACAGATAGACAGATAGATAGATAGATAGATAGATAGATAGATAGATAGATAGATAGATAGATAGATAGATAGATAGATAGATAGATAGATAGATAGATAGATAGATAGATAGATAGATAGATAGATAGATAGATAGATAGATAGATAGATAGATAGATAATTAGGGAGATATATAGATAAATAGATAGATTTATGTAGGCTATTCATTGTCCACTGGGGAAAGTTGTTTTCATAGTAAAAATTTCTTCATCAGCTACGGAATCATGGTATTCATGCATATGCCTTTAGTTTGTTTTATTTTTGATAAAATAACGTATAACGTATGTCTCAAACATTCAGAAAGCTGCAAGACTTTCCATTTGCACTGAACTATAGTCTATTTCCCATTTCCACGTAGATTATAACCGACATCTGTAGCTTGTCAGATGCAATTAAATGGATGGAAATAAAATGCCCCATCACAATGCGTAATGACGCACAATGGCTGATATTGCGCTCTTAGAAGATGTGGCAAATGGAAGGAGTCAGAGTGAACGCATCTTCAGACAGCAAGAAGACTTGCTGGCAAACGAGGACACACTCAGGTGATGGTGCACTAGACGCTTTTTTGCCTCGACTTTGATGTCCGACCATTTCTTTTTTATTTCGGCCACGGTCCAAGGTTGTAAGGGCTACAGCATTTACGGCGTCTGCAACATTTTGCCACTCAAGTGCCTTTTTGGCATTAGTAATTGCCAATTACTGTGCCCTCCAAAACAACATTTTTCTCATCTTTTCCACCCCGCCAACGATAACTTCTACTTCACATTGAGTGAGGTTACGTTTTTTTGATTTAATCTCTGTGTTTGCCATGATTTCGCAATCGATGAATATTAACTTGGGGGCGTTTTGCGGACTATTTATAGGCAACTATGGGCGTGACATGAAGCCGCAAAAGCTACGCTACATTTAGAATTGATTGTGATTTATTAAGGGAAAACTGCGTAGGATGTGCGTGCGCACGGTTTTATAAATCCGAATATTTCTGTGCGTACGCACGTCCTATGTTTCATCCGTACGCCACTTCTGACGCAAATCCTACGCAAAGTTTTATAAATGAGGCCCCAGGTGTTAAATTAACTTTGCACAGAGTTAATGAGATAATTAAATAAAGCATCATGCAGCACATCATCAGAGCCTGTGTAGTTGCTGATCCAGTGATAAGCTGCTAGCTAGTTAATTAACAAGTTAAATTGACAAATAAAAAAAATAAAAAAATTGGTTCATTTTAAGAATTTTTCTTAGATAATTGAAATGTAATAAGTACACAGTTTTAATATGCTCACATTATTAGCACACTATATTAGTTTATAAATTTAAATGGAAATTTACCAATTTATGGCAATCTGTTTCTTGAGTGAACTTTGAGTTTTAATTTAGTGCAACTGTGCTGCCAGCATTTTACAGATACATTAGGACCATTTTTTACAGTAAAAAAACAAACAAAAACAAAAAATTGTAAAACTTTGCAGTAATTCACTGGCAGCAGCTCCACATGCACAGTACTGTTTTTTTACTGTGTGTGTTATATACAAATTTGATTCTTTAAGGATAAACCCCTTGAGATGCATCATCTCGTTTTCAAGGGGGTCCTAATACACAGCATTAAATAACAACACACAAAACAAGACAATAAAAAACACAGGCAAAAAAAGAAAAAAAAATACAATAAAACACAAGACAAAGCAATAACAACAGTCATCTAATCCAAATCAGCAGACATGCCACTACTCAGTTAACCAAAAAATAAGAATTGTCACCAAACATTAATAATTAAACTCAATCATCTAAAACAATTACAACAAGTTTCAAAACAACAGAATAAACCTTTTTTAAACATATTTGTGTGTTAAGGTCGAGGACAGACCAGAACACATTGACGTTATGCTGTAACTGTGTAGTTGCTGATGCAGTAGTCTATAGTTACATTAGCTCATGCATGAGTGATTGCTATCTAATGGTTAACTTCAAGAGATTTGAGTTAAATTGATTTATTTTGGTTTAATTCATAATAGTTAAATCAGATGAATTTAAGATTCTCAAAGTATTTGAGCAGTGTTTTATATATATATATATATATATATATATATATATATATATATATATATATATATATATATATATATATATATATATATATATATATATATATATATATATATATATATATATATATATAATTAAATTCAAATAAAATAATTTCACAATAATAATATACTCACATTACTAACACAGAATAAATATTTTTGAACTTAAATAGTTCAAGGGGAAGTTATTGTTATTATTATGATATTATATTTTTTCTCAGATTAGATCTGTGAGTAATTATGAGTGAATAATTAATTCTTAACTGAACAGTGAGTGAAAATATCAGACACTTGCCATGCAAGGCTTTATTGATGAATTCCTCATATAGATGAGAGAATGGGCCATGACCTAAAAGATAAAAACATAAAATATAGTGCTCATATACACTACTCATGCAGTCAAACATTCATACACTACTTGAGAAATTACAAACTGAATTTTTTTCTCCCAATTAATTACATGAATCACAATTTATGTCTGACATAAAACCATGTGAAACTCTTTTACAAGCTTTATTATCTACATTTCTTCCATTTATTTTTTAGAAAGAGATATTACAAGTTTACAAAATATTTTTTGTTTATACTGCATACTCTCTGCTCAAATATGCCTGTATGTTTCTGGCACTCACCTAAATTATAGCACAGAGCAGCAATCTGAACACACTGGACGTCTTTATCAGAAATCAGCTTCTCTTTGAGCTCCGTTTCAAGAAGTTTCTTTGTCTTTTCAAGTTTCTTTTTCTCTTCATGGTTTTCGTTGACATCCTTCTTTTCAAGATTAATGTTTATATTTTCAATATCCTTCTTTATCTTTGTGATGTACAAAGATTTGTGCTGTTTCTTTTTCAGAACGTTGACCAGAGATCCTGCTAAATGTGCCATCCTTCCACATACAGAAAAGACATCATGTTAAACAGAATAAATGCAGCTTTTACATCATTTGACACAATGTGAGATCACAGCATGCTAAAAGTTTAACCTCACAGCGCACACTGCCGGGCCAAAAGCTAGTGCGTGCTAGGGTCAGTCGTGTTTCCACTGTCACTTCCAGGGCTTGACCGGGCCTCATCAGGGCTTCCTCGGGGCCAGCGGCCAGGGTTTACTGGCCCACCGAATACCTTTATCCAAAGCGGGCCAGCTCAGGCTTGAGGAGTGGTTATGAACAGAGGCGGAGTTTATCTGAGTCTGGAGACGGCAGCGCCGCAGATGATCTCATATAGTTAACATCAGGATTAAAGTCTTTTAAAATCATTTTAGCTCAGAACTCCCTTTCAGACATGCAGCGAGTGTTTGAATAACTTCTGTTTGTGATCTGATGTGGATTCTGATCACTATATACGGCAGACGCAGTGATGCAAGACTATTTGCGCAAACCATTACCATAGTAAACATTGTAAATACGACTGCTTGAAGAAATCAGACATATCATAGGCTATCACAATCATGCATATAATTATATCTGTCAGTACGTCTCTTTATACCAGACTGATATCCATATTTATCTCCGCTTATAATCAAATAAAGCACTTTTGGGAGCTTCCTCTGTTTCTCTGACTGAAGATATAACTGTAACTGTCACTGGAGACAGTGCAAAACCTCATCAGGTCGTTTTTTTGTTGGAAAATGTGTAGAAGTGATTGTTCTTTCAGAAATTCTTTCTGTCCTGTGAATACAAATAAACAGAAATGGATGCGACTGAATAAGGACGTTTCCAATGACCTCTTTCTTTTGTGAACTAACGGTAAATTTGACTTTAATTGGTCGAGATTACACAGAAATGATTTCTGATAAATATATTACTTATTATTGTAAAACATTTATGCTTGGGTTTTAAATATTTAATTAAACAACATAAATGCCAACAAACAGCAGCTTTTATCATGTTGGTTTTGCAATCTCGCTATAGTTTCTAGTGATTTCTTTCTGATTAGTTTTCTGATAAAAAATGGGTTTGTGTGATGTTGTTCCAGAGAGGAGTGTTATGTGCGGGTTTTATTGAAGAGCTGCGGAGCGCCCGACAGTGGAAACACAGCCTGGTTTTGGGCTCGGTGCTATAAGCCCAGCTCGGCCTGATGAAAGCCCTGGCTCGCACTGGCCCGACAGTGGACACGCAGCTACTGTGTGCTCAAACTATGGCCACAATGTAAGGTCACCCCAGCCAAAAATTTGATTGGACGTGGTTTCAACATCACTCAGACGTCAAATTTTGGGTGAAAATTAAAATTGGGTTGAAGACTAAACACTTTTTTGAAGTCAGTCCAACGTCATTAAGCAACTCAACAAACAGCATTACCAGCACAAAGGTGTCTGACAAGATCCTCGGACCTGCCAAGTTTACAGTAACTGTAAAAACGTCCAAGCCAGCATGTATTATATACTTTATATAAGTATATGTATTTGCACCTTACCCAAGTGAGTGTTCAAAGCGAGTGTGAGTGGCACCTGGATACACCAGATATGCCCCTCCGAGCTGTTTGATGTGTCTGAGTCTCTGAAACTGAGGAGTGTCAATGATCTTCACCAGCAGGGGGTCAAGCTCAATCTGACCATAAATGGGGTCATTGAAAATCTGCAGAATAGAGTGCAAATATTGGTTCATAAAATGTATTGCCTTAGGCTGCATCCACACAGAGCCAGATCTTTCCCTATCAAATCTGTTTTTTCCTTGTTCTAAAAAAAATTATGTAAACAGCGTCGTCTCAAGAAATATCTGCGTACACACGAAACCGACTCAAAACAATATAGTATACATGCCAGACCAGTATGTGGCGCTGTAATTCTGCAACAGAAACGTTGAGACGTGGGGTGATGACATCATCGTTTAACAAAATATACGGATTGGCTGTACACACGAAAACGCAAGGGTGTCGTTTTCAGATTTATCCACTCTGGGACCCAATTACAGTTTTTTTGGATTGCTTACACACTAAAATTAAAAGTAGTACACTATTACCCAGCCAGCACAGTCATGTGGGGCCCATATGGGCGTCACCTGGGCTGTCTAACTGGGGCCCAGCCAGTTTTGTCCTCAGTTTCCATGTAGGCTCCACATGGGCTAGCCCAGATGAACTGAACACTGCTCAGTGTGCACACTACAGGCTGTTAAATGTAACTGAATCAGTGTTGGAGTTAATGAGATAATTAAGTGATTAATAGAGTAATGACTGAATATTACTGAAGACTCCTGATGATAACAAGCAGAATCACTGAAGGACAGAGAAACACAACAGACTTCCGACACAACTTCACAAAAGCATTATCAGCTTCCCTTTTTACCTATTAGATTGACTTTCTGTCATCTTAGTTTTTATTGATAATTCCCACTGAGCAAAGGTGTACGTTGAAAAGACGTCCACTGAGGAGCCAGAATGAAAGTTTTTATGACGTCTGTTTTTGACGTGTTCTGCACGCCCGATATAGACACTCATGGAACCTCAAGGTTAAAAACTAGTTCAAATGTGCTCATTGTGGACATATTTCCCATTTGTAATTGCAAAGCAACTCACAGACAGTGTGTGTTTGTCCGGAAATCATGAAAATAAAAGAAACTTAGCTCACACCTTTAGACACTTTAGACAACTTAGCATCTGTAATTCACACATCTTTGGATCGTGAGAGAATCGTGGGATTCAATCCAGGATCTTCTTGCTGTGAGGAGACAGTGTTTCCCACTGAGACACTGGTGCTGCCCTTAATCACAGACATAAGACACACTTTGACTATTTCTGTCAGACGTCTACAGAAGCTCTTACTGAGAATTAACAGAGCTTTAGATGTTGATGTTTTTGTTTCATTTGAAGTCACCATTGTGGTGGGAAGCGTTTGCTTTAGTTGGGCTCGTGGTCCCCGTATTTGTGTTAGCTTTTCTTTGGATGTTATAACTGTGTGTGTGAAACACAATAATTGTGGCTGAGAAAGCAAAGATAAAATGACTTTAGCTGTTGTCAGCTCCTTGTTGATGACTAAATCATCAGAAGTCCGGAATCTGATGTTATGCTTTTGAGTTTTATGTTCTTGTTTGGAAAATAATAATTTGTTTATATACTATAACCTTGTGAATCCACTGTATCGGGACTAATCGCAATAAAATAATCACTTATCCTGAAAGATGATAAAACAGCAGGTGCACATTGTTTTGAGAAAAGATATTTCACATAGTCACACGCAGACATCAAGATTTTGCATATGATTCACAACAACGGTGACAATCATAACAAAAAAACGTCATGCTGCAATGCATGATGGGTAGCTTCAAAGTACAAAACTCATGCTTGATTGTCACCGTTGTTGTGAATCATATGCAAAATCTTGATGTCTGCGTGTGACTATGTGAAATATTTTCTCAAAACAATGTGCACCTGCTGTTTTATCATCTTTCAGGATAAGTGATTTGTTTATTGCTATTGGTGTCAATACAGCAGATTCACAAGGTTATATTATATAAACAAATTATTATTTGCCGAACAAGAACCTAAAACTCAAAAGCACAACATCAGATTCTAGACTTCTGATGATTTAGTCATTAACAAGGCGCTGACAACACCTGAAGTCACTTTATCTTTGCTTTCTCAGCCATAACTATTGTGTTTCACACACACAGTTATAACATCCAAAGAAAAGCTAACTCAAGTACAGGGACCAAGAGCCCAACTAAAGCAAACGCTTCCCACCACAATGGTGACTTCAAATTAACCATAAATATCAACATCTAAAGCTCTGTTAATTCTCAGTAAGAGCTTCTGTAGACGTCTGACAGAAATAGTCAAAGTGTGTCTTATGTCTGTGATTAAGGGCAGCACCAGTGTCTCAGTGGGAAACACTGTCTCCTCACAGCAAGAAGATCCTGGATTGAATCCCACGATTCTCTCACCATCCAAAGATGTGTGAATTACAGATGCTAAGTTGTCTAAAGTGTCTAAAGGTGTGAGCTAAGTTTCTTTTATTTTCATGATTTCTGGACAAACACACACTGTCTGTGAGTTGCTTTGCAATTAAAAATGGGAAATATGTCCACAATGAGCACATTTGAACTAGTTTTTAACCTTGAGGTTCATGAACGTCTATATCGGGCGTGCAGAACACGTCAAAAACAGACGTCATAAAAACTTTCATTCTGGCTCCTCAGTGGACGTCTTTTCAACGTACACATTTGCTCAGTGGGAATTATCAATAAAAACTAAGATGACAGAAAGTCAATCTAATAGGTAAAAAGGGAAGCTGATAATGCTTTTGTGAAGTTGTGTCTGAAGTCTGTTGTGTTTCTCTGTCCTTCAGTGATTCTGCTTGTTATCATCAGGAGTCTTCAGTAATATTCAGTCTTTACTCTATTAATCACTTAATTATCTCATTAACTCCAACACTGATTCAGTTACATTTAACAGCCTGTAGTGTGCACACTGAGCAGTGTTCAGTTCATCTGGGCTAGCCCATGTGGGGCCTACATGGAAACTGAGGACAAAACTGGCTGGGCCCCAGTTAGACAGCCCAGGTGACGCCCATATGGGCCCCACATGACTGTGCTGGCTGGGTAGCAAAACCTTACACTCAAGAAGCAAAACATCAGCCCATATTTGCACAACTATAAGCACATTGTCAACCTCACACTTGTTGCAAAACTCTACACACAGTGATTTGCAAAACACTAAACACACTTAACATACATTACACACAAAAATCTATCATGAAGTCACTTCTTTGCACTACCAAAGCACTGACTGTCAAATTACCGCACCGTCCAACCAATTGGTTCAAAACAGTCATCAGGTGTGCAAACACTTGTTCGCTAAATTGTAGACACACCAATAGATTGTATAAGCACTATAAAAAGCAGCAGGTGAGTTCCTCAGTCTACAAGCACAATGGAAAGAGTCAGAGAAAGAGTAAGACGACGAGGAGGAAGAGGAGGAAGAGGAGGAGGAGGAGGAAGAGGAAGAGGAGGAGGAGGAGGAGGAGGAGGAGGAGGAGGAGGAGGAGGAGGAGGAATCAACAGAGGAGGAATCAACAGAGGAAGAGATGGAGGCCATGCTGGAGGTAGAGGTAGAGGAAGAGGAAGAGGAAGAGGAAGACAAGAAGGTGCTCAAAGAGGACCGGATCTCACAAATGAGATCCGTGCAACACTGGTTGATCACGTTGTCAACCACGGACTGACGCTGAGAGAGGCTGGACTGCGAGTACAGCCAAATCTAAGCCGATACACAGTGGCAAGTGTGATAAGAACATTTCGACTGGAAAATATCATCATATCACAAACATCTGCACGGTTTCAGTAACTGCTTACAGTACTGTATTCTATGCACTATCAGCACTTCTGTTACCTTTTCCTGTAAAATTACTGTACTATTGTATGGATTTGTTTTTATATATAGGATTGAGGGTCAGGAGCGACAAGGGGGAAGGCCTCCTATGTTCACAGAACAGCAAGAGAGGGAGATTGTAAACATGGTTTTGGCCAACAATGCTATAACACTCAAGCAGCTCCAAGCTAACATTGTCAATAACCACGTCACTTTCAACGATATCCGTCAGGTCTCAACATCAACACTGGCACGCATCCTAAAAAAAAACCATATTCAAATGAAGCAAATTTATTGAGTGCCTTTCGAGCGCAATTCCGAAAGGGTGAAGCGACTGCGGCATGATTATGCAGAGGTATGTATTCACTATAGCAGTGTGATCTTGCATACTGTCTCATATTCTTTTACTGTACTGTACTATGTATACTAGATCTACACTGAACTATACAATTTTGCCTGACACTGTTCTTCAGAGAGTTTTACGAATGGATGGAGAGGAGATCCTGCATGAGTTCATTTACGTAGATGAGGCTGGTTTTAACCTGGCGAGAACACGAAGGCGGGGAAGAAACATCATTGGCCAAAGGGCTATAGTCAATGTCCCCGGGCAACGTGGGGGTAATATAACACTCTGTGCAGCCATTACACAGAATGGGGTCCTCCACCGCCATGCCCATATGGGCCCTTACAACACAGCACTCATACTTACATTCTTGGACCAATTGCACAACATAACAGCAGCTAATCAAATTGATCATATGCAATACATTGTTGTCTGGGACAATGTGTCTTTCCACCGCTCTGCTCTGGTTCAGAACTGGTTTCAGCAACATCCACTTTTCACTATCCTATATCTTCCACCATATTCTCCATTCCTCAACCCTATAGAAGAGTTTTTCTCGGCATGGCGGTGGAAGGTATATGATCTCCGTCTCCAGGCTGAGGTACCCCTCATCCAAGCCATGGAGGAGGCCTGTGACCAGATGGAGGTTGCAGCAATGCAAGGATGGATTCGTCATTCAAGACGTTTCTTTCCAAGGTGTCTTGCCAATGACAACATTGCCTGCGATGTTGATGAAATTCTCTGGCCAGATCCAGCTAGGCGAAGAGACGATGTATAGTTTTTTTTGTTCCTTGAACTTACAGTACAATATGTGAAGTGACATTTTGTTACAGTATTCTGGATCTCCATGTCAACATTTTGGGCGTGTTGACAAATAAATTAGTTTCTTCAGTCTGCAACATTGGTCTTGTGTGGTGTTTGGTGACTTTACATTATATTTGTACTTTGTTGATGGTAGCCTACTCTAATCATAGGGAAGTAGAAGTGCTAAAAGTGTTTTAGGTTTATCACAGCAGAGTGTAACTCGTGCAAACAGAGTATGTTAATGTGAAACGTGTGTGTTTCATATGGTAACAAAGTGTGGTTTTGAAACAGAAGTGTATAGTTTTTACAAGAGTGTTTAATTATGCAAAGGATCTGTAGTGTTTTGCTAATTGGGTGTGTGGTTGTGCTAATTGTGTGTAGTGTTTTGAAAACGCGGGCCCTGTTTTGAAAATCGTGCTTAAGCAATCCAAAAAAACTGTAAAAAAATTACCAGTTTCAGGCTCCCAAAATACCGGATCCGTCTAGACCAGTGGTTCTCAATCCTGGGGACCCTCCATCATTGCACATTGTGGATGTCTCCCTCATCTAACACACCTGATTCAACTCATCAGCCCATTAGTAGAGACTGCATGACCTGAATTGGGTATGTCTGATGAAGGAGACATCCAAAATGTGCAATGATGGCGGGTCCCCAGGACAGGTTTGAGAAGCACTGGTCTAGACGAAACACTAGTATACAGCTAAACGCGTCTCCATGTGTATGGGCTCTCAGTTTATAGAGTTTATCATATTTAAATAGAGGCTGTGACGACTCCTCTGAGTGGGGTTTCCCCAGGCTCAGGTGGATGATTGGCTGGCTCCGCCCTTTCAAGTGGTTATTCCGTACACCTGTGGTGGACTTCCTGTCGAGCGTGTTGAAAAGGAGCATGAGGAAAAGGCCAAGGAGGGCGACAGACTGGACATGATTTTCATTTACGTTTGTGTTCCTTTAGAGTTGTTTTTCCTTTGACACATCCAACACTAGCCACAGCACATTACTTTTCCATGCATTCATTACATTACACCACTGATTCCTGACTGTTACATTTATATACTGTTTTCTTTCTGTATAGGTCTATTTTTGTTAATAAATTTGGGTATTTTTTCGGCTTTCTTGTGTCCCTCTTTTTGTTGCGTCCCTTTTTGAGCTACGGGACGTAACAAATGGGGGCTCGTTCTTTGTTGATACTTGGAGACCTTTGATAAATTTGTTCGTTTCGTCGTGTTTTGCGAAAATAAATTTGTACGCGCTTTGAAACGATTGGCTAATCGTGACGTTATAAGGGGAAATCCAATTTGAATAGTTTGACGTCACATAATGTGCGTTTTGGGACACCTGAAAGCGTTTGGTACAGTGTTTGGCCGTCGTTTGGATTCACCGACTGGTAAGTTACCTTTTGTGCAATAGTTTGACTTGAAGTTTTTCCCTGTTAGGTTTAGCGACTTGTTTCCTTTGAGACATGTCGTTTTTCTTTTCGTAGTGTTGTGGTGAAAGCGGGTAGCAGCAGTTGTCTCGGGAGCACTTCCATGGTGTGTGAACTGTCGCTGTTTAACCAGTTGCAGTCCCACCCACTGGGTTTGCGTGCTTAATTTCCCCCCGCCAGTATCTGCATGAAGATTAGGTTTTAGGTAGGTAGATAGGCGTATTTTAAAGAGTTAGAGAGTGGGGAAGGTTTCAGGTATTTGATTGCACATTTGGTAACGGGCAGTCTGTGGGTTGCTTATGGCTGACGTTGAGAAGTTTTTTGAATCACCTTCGCATGTTCTGTTACGTAAATACACAAAAGAGCAACTTTTAATAATCGCTGAGTATTATGAAATATCTCTTAGTGATAAGAGAATAAAAGAAAGTAGCATTAAAAGTGAGTTGAAAAATAAATTGATCGACAAGGCAATTTTGGAAGCTGAGATGGAGGAAATTCAGGACGTACAAACTGCTACGGGGTCTGCTTTGACTTTTGATCAACAAAAAGAGTTGTTATTGTTACAAATGGAACATGAAAAAATGAAGCAGATGTCTGAGCAGGGTAGAATTGAGTTAGAAAAGGCAAAAATGGACTTGGAGTATTTAAAACTAAAATCTCATGATTCACAGGGGCGCGTGACAGCGCATCAGCTACAAGATTTTCAGATCCTCTAACATGTTAAAACTTAAACTCATGAAAGAAGGTAAAGTTCTTGAAGATGGTTTCGAGGAGAGTGGTGTGCGTGGAAGTTTTCCGCTGCATCAAAGTCTAAAACTTGTTCCTAAATTTAATGAGGATGATCCGGATGTTTTTTTTACTCTGTTTGAGCGCGTTGCTGAGTTACAGGGTTGGTCTAGGACGAATTGTGTGCTGTTGCTGCAGTGTGTGTTAGTTGGTAAAGCGCAGTTAGCTTTTTCTGCTTTAAGTATAGAGGAGTGTAAAGATTATGAAGCTGTTAAAGCTGCAGTGTTGAAAGTTTACGAGTGCGTACCGGAAACATATCGACAACGTTTTAGGTCGTGTAAAAAGGTTCAGGGACAGACACATTTGGAGTTTGTGAGGGATTTAAGACGACATGTTACACGTTGGTGTGCATCGCTTGATGTTAAAACGTTTGACGATTTACTTGAGTTGATCATAATTGAGCAGTTTAAAGGTTCAGTTTCCGATCAAATTGCGACGTATATCAGTGAACACAAAGTTCAGTCTCCTGAGGAGGCAGCATCGTTGGCTGATGATTTCGTGCTCACTCATAAAAGTATTGCTGTTGATTGGCGGGCACGGGAGGAAGTGAGCGCGAGCCGTTTTAATACTCCACAGATAACAAATAATACTCCACAGAGTGGTCGCATTTCTTCATGGAGATTTGATCCGTCTAAAACGTGTAACTACTGTCGTGGAAAAGGACATTGGAAAGCTGACTGTTCTATTCTTATAAATAAAACTAAACGTGCTGATGTGGATCCGTTTAAGCCTGCTGCAGCCGCAAATTCTGTTCAGCTGAGTGATGCTGAGACAAATGAATTCCAACTGTTTAATGATGTTTTTTCCACTTATGCTCCTTTCATTACAGAAGGTCGAGTGTCATTAGTGGATGGAGTTGAAGAGATTCCAGTTAAGATTTTACGAGATACAGGAGCGATGGATTCTTTTATTTTAGAGTCCATTTTGCCATTTTCCTCTAAATCGGAAACCGGTGACAGTGTTTTGGTTCGAGGAATGGGTTTGAATACGTTAACAGTTCCTCTGCATAAAGTCAAGCTTTACTCTGATTTGGTGACTGGTGAAGTGGTGGTAGGGTTGCGCCCTGCTTTGCCGATCGAAGGTGTTCATCTCATTTTAGGAAACAAACTAGCAGGTGATCGGGTGTGGGCTAATGTAACTACTTCTCCTTTGGTTGCCTCTAGTGGAGAGCTGGTTCAACAGACAGTGGTTGTCGACCCTGTGGGGGCTGTAACACGTGCCATGGGAAAAAACATTGAGGGTTTAGAGACGCAAGATAAAAATGAGTTAAGTTCACCAGGTGCTGTACTGCTTATACCTGACTTGTCTGCTCTGTCTTTTCCTCTGTCTACAGATGAGCTGAGTAAAGAACAACATTCAGACTCCTCGTTGGCTGAGCTCTTCACTGCTGCTCTTCATGACCGTGATGTGTCAGATAAGGCCAGAGGTTATTTTGTACAGGATGGATTGCTGTTAAGGAAATGGAGTCCTCATGGTGAGAATTTTGTGGGGGACCTGATTGTCCAAGTAGTAGTTCCCACAAAATTTCGGGATACCGTGTTGGAAGTTGCACATGACAAGTCTGGTCATCCTGGGGTGCGAAAGACTTATGATCGCGTTTTGCAACACTTTTTCTGGCCACGCTTAAAGCATGACATTTCTGTATACATAAAAAAATGTCACACTTGTCAATTGACTAGTAAGCCGAATCAGAAATTAAAGCCTGTTCCACTGCATCCGATTCCAGCACATTGTAACCCATTTGAACATATTATTGTAGATTGTGTGGGTCCTCTGCCATGTTCAAAGTCTGGGAGCAAATATTTGCTTACGGTTATGTGTTTAGCCACACGTTTTCCTTCTGCCTATCCATTGCGCACGATTACCTCACGCTCAATTGTAAAAGCTTTGGCGCAGTTTATGTCAATTTTCGGCATTCCTAAAATCATTCAGAGTGATCAGGGTAGTAACCTTACCTCTCATCTTTTCCAACAAGTCCTGAAACAACTAAGAATTAAGCACAACCTTTCTAGTGCATATCATGCACAAAGTCAGGGAGCATTGGAGAGGTTTCATCAGACTTTGAAGTCTCTCCTTCATGCTTATTGTGTGCAGTTGGATAGAGATTGGGAGGAGGGGTTGCCCTGGTTGTTGCTGGCTGCGCGTGAGGTGGTGCAAGAAAGTACCGGATTTAGTCCAAATGACTTAGTTTTTGGTCACAAGGTTCGTGGGCTTTTGACTGTGCTTCAGGAGTCAATTAAAAGTTCTGATTCGCCTAAAAACTTGCTGTCGTATGTATATGGTTTTCGTCAGAGGCTGTTACAGGCAAAAGAGCTGGCTGGCGCTAAACTTGAAAAACAGCAGGAAGGAATGAAGCGATTGTATGACCGTAAAGTAGAACCTCGGGTATTTGAGCCAGGAGACCAGGTTCTGGTGTCACGACTGTTGCTTTCTTCTCCTTTTGAAGCAAAATTTGAGGGCCCATTTGTGGTAAAAAGTAGATTGAGTGATGAAAATTATGTAGTTGTAACTCCGCATCGGAGGAAGTCCACCCAGCTATATCATGCGAATCTACTGAAACCATATTATGAAAAGTCTAAAGTGGATGATGAAAGCTCTGTTCATTCAGCACTTTGTGCGGTGTCAAATACTAGGAGTAATTTTTTCTCTGACGAAAAGGGTATGGAGGGTAATGAGCCTGATGATGGCGTTTTGCGTGGACGACTAAATAATTCTGAGTCTTTGCAAAATCTTGACGTTATTCTTGCTCATTTGCCTACTTCACAGTCTAACGAGTTGGTTACTCTTATACAGAGTTTTCCGGAATTGTTTGGAGATGCGCCGTCTCGAACCAGTTGGGCGGAACATGATATTGATGTCGGTAATGCTTCTCCCATCAAACAGCGTTATTATCGCGTGTCACCAGAAAAACGGAAGCTGATGGAAGCAGAAATCCAATACATGCTGGACAATGATATAGCGGTCCCTTCCGGTTCAGATTGGGCATCTCCTTGCCTGCTGGTTGCGAAGCCTGATGGCTCCGTAAGGTTTTGTACAGACTTTCGCAAACTCAATAGTGTGACAAAACCTGATTGTTTTCCACTCCCACGAATGGAAGACTGTATTGACCAGGTAGGTTCTGCAAAGTTTGTAACCAAACTTGATTTGTTGAGAGGCTATTGGCAGGTGCCTTTGAGTCAGAGAGCTCAAGAGATGTCTTCATTTGTTACTCCATCAGGCCTCTATTCTTACAACGTTATGAGTTTTGGACTGAGAAACGCCCCCGCCACTTTTCAACGTCTAATGAACCGTGTAGTTGCAGGCCTTGAAGGGTGTGCGGTGTATTTAGACGATCTGGTAGTGTTCAGCGATAGCTGGGACTTGCATTTAAAACGTTTGAGTGCAATTCTGAGGCGTTTGTCAGAGGCAGAACTGACGGTGAATCTGGCAAAGTGTGACTTCGCTCGTGCTACAATAACTTACCTTGGTAAAGTTGTGGGGAATGGTGAGGTTCGCCCAGTAAATGCTAAAGTTCAGGCCATTCATGATTATCCTGCACCCACTACGAAAAAAGAGCTTATGCGTTTTTTAGGGTTAGTGGGTTATTATCGTTCTTTTTGTTGTAACTACTCCTCTGTTGTTGCACCACTTACTGATTTGTTGAAGGCCCAGGTAAAATTTGTTTGGTCGTCAAGTTGTGCGTTGGCTTTTGAAAATGTTAAGTCCCTACTGTGCTCCTCCGCTGTCCTTGCTGCCCCTTGCTTTGAAAGGCCTTTTTCTCTACAGGTGGACGCGAGTAAAGTTGGTGCTGGAGCAGTCCTTCAACAGGCTGATGAGGGAGGGGTAGTTCGTCCTGTCAGTTTCTTCTCACGCAAGTTTAATTCTTATCAACTCAATTATTCGGTGGTGGAAAAGGAAGCATTGGCTTTGATTTGGGGGTTACAACATTTTGACGTCTATGTTGGTTCGAGTCAACCTGTTGTGATTTATACTGATCACAACCCGTTGACGTTCTTGAATTCTCTTCATTGCCCGAATCAAAGGCTCATACGTTGGTCTTTATTTCTGCAGGCCTATGCCCTGGACATTCGACATGTTAGAGGATCTGAAAATCTTGTAGCCGATGCGCTGTCACGCGCCCCTGTGAATCATGAGATTTTAGTTTAGTTTTGTCTTTTTCCTTCTTGGCCTTTCCTAGGTCCTGAAGTATTGTATGCTAACTCTTGTTTATTACAGTGATTCTTGACAGACCCCTGTCTTAAGGGGAGGGGTGTGACGACTCCTCTGAGTGGGGTTTCCCCAGGCTCAGGTGGATGATTGGCTGGCTCCGCCCTTTCAAGTGGTTATTCCGTACACCTGTGGTGGACTTCCTGTCGAGCGTGTTGAAAAGGAGCATGAGGAAAAGGCCAAGGAGGGCGACAGACTGGACATGATTTTCATTTACGTTTGTGTTCCTTTAGAGTTGTTTTTCCTTTGACACATCCAACACTAGCCACAGCACATTACTTTTCCATGCATTCATTACATTACACCACTGATTCCTGACTGTTACATTTATATACTGTTTTCTTTCTGTATAGGTCTATTTTTGTTAATAAATTTGGGTATTTTTTCGGCTTTCTTGTGTCCCTCTTTTTGTTGCGTCCCTTTTTGAGCTACGGGACGTAACAGAGGCCTACAGCAGAAATGTAACTGATTGATAAAGTGTGTATTCATTGTTCATTACAACTGTCGATTTCTAATGTTTGATAAGAAAAAGGAAACTCTCTCCATCGTAAGCTTTGAAAGTCCAGAGTTCTGTGTTCATATGGGAACCACCAGCAGGTGTTAAAGTAACACTGAAGCAGTGTTAGAGTTAATAAGATACTTAAGTGATTAATTGAGTGATGATTGTTTGATTATTGAAGACACCTGATGATAATGAGCAGAATCACTGAAACACAAGAACTACAACTGACTTCAGCCACAGCCTTAGATTAAATCAACTGAAGACATTAAATCTCTCTTATTACTAACCAGACTGACTTTATGTGATGTACATGTAATCACATTTAAGAGTGAACAGCACAACAGATGTTTTTCCATGTAAATGCTTGTTAACTTCTGTTCACTTTCTGCTTTAAAGTGAAAAATCATGATTGAAGAATGTATAGATTTGTTGTCACAAAACCATCTGCTAAACTAAATCTGATTTTTTTTTCTTGCCTATAATAGTTAGCTTATTTTCATTTTTACCTTTCTTGAAGTTTCTGGATCAACATTCCCATCATTTTCATCACTGACATTTTCGTCTTCTATGAACAGGCATATTATAAAAACATCATAATAATCAGTATTAGCTCAACAAGTTTAACAAACATGATTTTACAACTATTATTAAACAATAACTTTTTAGTTGCTTTAGAGTGACACACAGACATCAATAATTAACATATGAATCTCAACAATGGTGACATGCGTCATGCCGCAATGCATGCTGGGAGGCCAGCTAGTAGTTGATTTTCCTTACAAATGTAATGTACAATATGTGAAAATGTATGTATTTTTTGAACATGAAAGCATGTTAACATATTCTTTTACACCCAATACACAAAATAAGGATCTTTAAAAATAGCATCATATGACCCCTTTAAAAGAAGACATCTCCACAACAACTCCACAAACAGCATTACCAGCTTCACACATTACTAACCAGACTGACTTTATTTCTGTCAGACGACTACAGAAGCTCTTATTGAGAATTAACAGAGGTTTAGATGTTGATGATTTATTGTTTCGTATGAAGTTACCATTATGGAGATCAGCATTTGCTTTAGTTGAGCTCTTGACCATTGACTTTTTAAACATTAGTTTTTATTTGGCTGTTGTACCTTTCACTTTTAATGGCATTTGTTACAGCAAAAAAGATGAAAGAACATACTATTGAATGATGTTGGGTATATATTAATGATCACAATCATCATCATCTAACTGCCTGATTCACTGATCTAGATCTCTTTGTCTAATCTATAATTATATGGGTGATGTTTTATATTTTTGATCAGGACTTAAAAACGGGAAAAAATATCAATCGGTTCACTCCGAGCAGAATCGATAGCGTTTCCGTTTTTGAGTTCCTCAATAAACATTACTGTTCCGAAAACGGTTTGATTTGAAAAAATACCGGTTAATAACGTTATTTTAATTTAGCCTATACTTTAAACAAATATGTATAAATAGACTTATTTTTCACTCAATAATAATAATACGCATGGTAATTAAACTTGAATATTTATTTCATAACATTTTTAAAACCACAACAGAAATACATGCATTAATTACAAAGCATAAACAGCGGACCTGTTTTAATGGAGCGTTAGACAATTGAAAGTGGCCCTCTTATGCCTAATTCTTTTCAGAAGAGTGATAACATTCTTTGTACATAACTTTTTTTCAACACGACTTGTTTTAAAAATTGCATGAATAAAGAATAAATAAACTGGATAACCATTGCTCTTTTAATGCACCCTCAACTGGTAATTTCAAAGCAAACACTGCGCAACACGTCCTTGCATCACATAATCAAATTCAGTCAGCTAATAAAGCTTGATCATTTAATGCAATATAACATACCATTTAATACAAAGCATCAACCGTCTATATAGAAAACATTGACCTGTCCTGTATTGGCAATCTGATCTTTGATGCTTGTAGCCTACTTGGATAGGCTTAAACGGAATCCATAAACTAGCCTAAATCAGTCTATTTGAGCTTAAAGTCTGTACTGCTTATTTAAACGTTCAAAAAGAATGTCCTCCAATACCTGCACATTCATTGTAGACCTCAGCGGGGAAAGAAATCGAGCTCTACACTGACTTGCGTTACCGGTAGATTCATAGATGACTGGTGCGCGGGCATTTCACTCACGCTTGATCCGTCAACAACACATGCCGTACTACTCGATTCATGATTGGTCACTGCCAAATTAAAGTATTAAAAGAACGATAAAATAACATTATTAACCGGTTAAGGTCATTTCAAATTAACGTTTCTGTTCAGAACGATTCAAATTGATTTTGATTTTGTTTTCATTTTTGAGAGCCCTGTTTTTGATTATGGTATCCCCAGAATGACATCCATCAGCGTTAAGATAACCAGAACAATAAAACATTATTCAGACACACACAGACATCAAGAATCGTTGTATGAATCTCAATAATGGCGACAATGAAAAGTGTAATGCTGCAATGCATACTGAGTACCAGCATACACTCTCAAAAAAAAAAAAGAGAACAAAATTGTACCTTTTAACCCCTTAACTTTTAACAACTTAACTGTCACCGTCCTGCAAGCGGGATGTTTTCCAGCCAGCACAGCGATGTAGGCTCCACATAGGTTAGCCCAGATTAAATGAACACTGCTCAGTGTGCACACTACAGACTGTTAAGTGTAAAACTGGATCAATGTTGGAGTTAGAGATAATTAAGTGATTCATTAAGTGATGATTGAGCATTAATTATGAACACCTTATGTCAACAATCAGAATAACTGAAGGACAGAGAAACAACAACTACAAGTGACTTCAGCCACAGCCTTAGATGAAATCAACTGAAGATAAAAGAAGACATTAAATCTCTGAAGATCTCAGCAGAGGAGGATTAAACAACTCCACAAACAGCATTACCAGCTTCACACATTACTAGCCAGACTGACTTTATTTATGTCATCACAGGTAATGTTAATGTGTCATTTTGTCTTCTCAAGTACCTAGTCAGTTTTTGTGGAATTTTTGCCCCCTTCATTTCTGATACTCTTCCCATCCCTAAAATATTTTCAGTGACACTCAGTTATTATTTGAAGTAATCATGCAGAAGTAAATCATCATGAATACAATTATTTATTTATTTCTTGCAGACATCCTATGACACTACAGCTCGACAGGGACTGCCCTTGTACCTTTAGGGAGTGTGACACAATACCTGTCTGGTAGGTTGTCAACTATTGTTTCTCATATTATCATTGATCACCATTATTTATTAAATGGTTGGTTAATATTTAAATAATAGTTTTCCTCAAGTTTTTACAAGTTTTAAGTTTTGTTTGCAAGAGTATTTGTATTTGAGCTTTGATTTTTAAATTTACACAATCAACCATTTTTCTTTAATATACTTCTTAGGATGTGCATATTACCAGCGTTACTGGGCACCCTTGAAGTCATGGAGGACAACCTCTCGCTGTAAACAAAGACATGTCTAAACTTCAGCATCTTCTTGGAGGAAACTGTGGTCATAGAGGACCTATCTGACCTTCCCACTGCTTTCACGGTACTCTTTGGACTTCTATACGCTTAAAGGGATAGTTCACCCAAAAATGAAATTACTGTCATCATTTACCGACCCTCAAGTTGTTCCAAACTGTATTAGTTTCTGTCTTCTGTTGAACACAAAATAAAATATTTTGAAGAATGTCGGTACCAAAGAGTTGATGGGCTCCAGTTTTATTCCCAGTCCCTACTATGGAAGACATTGGGTGCTGTCAACTGTTTGCACAGTAAAATCCCCAGAGTTAAATTAACACTGCTCAGAGCACATATGGTCCCACTCTACAGAGTGTTAAAGTAACACTGAATCAGTGTTAAAGTTAATGAGATAATTAAGAGATTAATTAAGTGATAATTGACCATTAGTGGTGAACACCTGATGATAATGAGTAGAATCACTGAAGGAAAGAGAAAAAGAAAAGCACAAGAACTACGACTGACTATTAAAAAGACATTCAATCTCTGAAGATCTCAGCAGAGGAGGATTAAACAACTCCACAAACAGCATTACCAGCTTCACACATTACTAACCAGACTGACTTTATTTCTATCAGATGACTACAGAAGCTCTTATTGAGGTTTAGATGTTGATGTTTTATTGAAAATTAAAGTTGTTTGAAGTTACCATTATTGTGATTAGTGTTTGCTTTAATTGGGCTCTTGACCCTTGACTTGCCAACATAAGTTTTTCTCTGGCTGCTGTAACTGTTCGTTACAGTGAAAATGGCAAGAAAATCTTGACGCTTGTTGTTTATGATACAGTTGTTATCATCATATAGTGCCTTATTTGCTGATCCCCTGAAAGTCATTGATTATAGGAGCATTGTGATTCTAGGGCAGAAGATCCAGCAATGTTATCATCAGAGAAACTAAACAATTATCCAAAAAAAATTACGTAAGATTTGTACTGCGGTTTAATAACACATCACACAATAAGCACTTCTAACTCCTGCGAGCTTTACTCACACACAGAGATCAAGAATCTGCCTATGAATCTCAACAATGGTGACATGCTTCATGCCACAATGCATTCTGGGTGCATCACGCAAAACTCATCTATGGCTCCCAGAATGCATTGTGGCATGAAGCATGTCACCATTGTTGAGATTCATAGGCAGATTCTTGATTTCTGTGTGTGAGTTCATCTCGCAGGAGTTAGAAACGATTAGTGTACAATCGATTGCAAAACTTATTCAGCTTTTCTGATTAAAACAGTGTTAGATCTTTTCTAAAATCACAATAAAAAAAGTGAATAGTATATTGCTCATACTCAGTCATAAAATCAATGAATTAAATCATTATACAATGATCATATTCTCATCATCGAGCAGCCGACAGCATCTGATTGTGTTTACTCTTGCTTTTCTTGCTATAGCAAACTCAGTTACAGCAGCCAGAGAAACACTAATGTTAAAAAGTCATCAAACTGCCCAACTAAAGAAAACACTGATCACCATGATGGTCACATTAAAAACTAACAATTTTCACAACAAAATCAAACAAAACATTTGTTAATTCTCAATAAGAGACGTCTGACAGAAATAAAGTCAGTCTGGTTAGTAATGTGTGAAGCTGGTAATGCTGTTTGTGGAGTTGTTTAATCCTCCTCTGCTGAGATCTTCAGAGATTTAATGTCTTTTTTATAGTCAGTCGTAGTTCTTGTGTTTTTCTTTTTCTCTTTCCTTCAGTGATTTTGCTCATTATCATCAGGTTTTCATCACTAATGGCCAATCATCACTTAATTAATCTCTCAATTATCTCATTAACTTTAACACTGATTCAGTGTTACTTTAACACTCTGTAGAGTGGGACCAAATGTTCTCTGAGCAGTGTTAATTTAACAGTGGGGATTTTACTGTGTGATTACCAACATTATTTAAAATATCTTCTTTTGTGTTCAGCAGAAGGAAGACACTCACAGGTTTGGAACAACTTGAGGGTGAGCAACTTTTGGATGGAATATCCTTTTAATATTGAGTATACAAAAATATAAAATATACATTTATAAAATAAAATATACATTTGAGGCAGTGTAGAACATCTTTGTAGGAATGCTGTTTGCTTAAATGTGATTGTATTTTGTTTACTGGAACATTTTTAAGACTTAGTCTTGAATTTAAAAAAAAGTGTTTTTTTTTTAAAGTGCACAAGTTTTTATTGTGGTAGCAATACTATTATTGATGCATTTTATTTGTTTCCTGTGAGAACTATTTAAAGGGATAGTTTACCCAAAAATTATTATTCATTATAATTTGATGTTTTAAACTCATTTGCCTTCCTTTCTTCTCTACAAACAGAGATATTTTCATAGGCAATCCATACAATGCAACTAAATGGGGTTCAGAACCTTCAAGATATATACAATCCATGTGAATCCAGTAATTTAATCCAGGTGTTCTGAAGCAATACAGTCAGATGTCAAGATGTAATAGACTAATATTTTAATCTGTTTCTTATCCAAAACTGATTGTATTGCTCTAGAAGGCAGAGCTTAAACCACTGGAGCTTTTTGTGTGTTCTGAAGAAGAAAGGGAGTCATATGAGTTTGAGATATAAGGGAATACATGATGATAGAACTATAATTTTTGAGTTAACTGTACCTTTTAATAGTAATTCTAATAGTCAATAATGATAGTTTACTAAAATAGCATTGTAGTGACTGCAAAAGGCTGTACAAATTGTTTTATTAAATGTCTTGATGCATTTTGGAATAAATGTTTAGTTAACATTATCTTGACTCACTGTTTTCAGTTTTTGACTTCAGCAAAGTTTTTGTAGTTTATCTAACGTAGTATTTCTTGGTACTAATTTCCCCTAGCATTTTTTTGTTCACTCAACTTTAGACATTGAGTTCTACAGACAATTTTTTTTACAACTGACTTCAGCCACAGCCTTAGATGAAATCAACTGAAGATAAAAGAAGACATTAAATCTCTGAAGATCTCAGCAGAGGAGGAATAAACAACTCCACAAACAGCATTACCAGCTTCACACATTACTAACCAGACTGACTTTATTTATGTCAGACGTCTACAAAATATCTTATTGAGGTTTAGATGTTGATGATTTATTGAAAATAATATTTTTGTTTGACGTCACCATTATGATGATCAGTGTTTACTTTAGTTGGGCTCTTGACCCTTGACTTTTTAATATAATTTTTTCTCTGGCTGCTGTAATTGTTTGTTACAGTGAGAACAGCAAGAGACAATTGATGTTGGCTTGTTGTTTGTGATAGAGTTTTTATCATCATATAGTGCCTTATTTGCTGATCTCCAGTTTAATAATACATCACACAATAAGCACTTCTAACTCCTGTGAGTCACACACACACACACATCAAGAGTCAGTCTATGAATCTCAACAATGATGACGATGTTTCATGCCGCAATAAATTCTGGGTGCATCATGGAAAACTCATCCATGGCTCCCAGAATGCACTGTGGCATGAAGCATGTCACCATTGTTGAGATTCATAGGCTGATTCTTGATGTCAATGGGTGCTTCTCAATATCTCTCTTCTTTTCCTCACACCTCCGTCCTCCATCCTATGACCCGGAAACCAACCAAGCTCAGCCATCTTTTAGGACATTTCAATTCTCTAATTGCATTGCGAGGAGGCGAGGAGTCATGAGTGAGGATACACGGGTGTATCCTTTGCGGAAGTGTTTTATCGACTAAACGTGACGCACGTATTAATTCTCCTCCCCATTCACATCTTGCCACAGTTTGACACAAATGTATAACTGACAGTTGCAGAATCAAATCAAAGCACAAGAAAATGAAAAAAAACAAACTGATATACTATAAACAACAAATAAAATGCAGTTAATAACTGGGAATAAATAGTTGTTATTAATAACTGGTAATATTAAATAAAATATGGACAAATGTGGTATTGTGTAGGGGTTGAAACTATTACAATATAAATAGTTATCTCAAATCTTCCCAATGTGCAAACTAAATCCAGCAGTGTAGATTCATTATTTGATTTTACGCTTTGAAGTGACGCTAAAGGGAGCGAGGATATATAATTTCACTTGATTAAATTCCTCCGTCCTCGCGTCTTTTCCTTGTGTCCTTCCCTCGCATCCTGAAAGTGTAGAGATAAGACGCGAAGAAAGCAAGCTAGGAAAGGAAACGAGGATGCAAAAATAAGAATTGAAAAGCACTCGGTGTGTGAGTACAATTTGTGGGAGGTCAATTGCTTAGTCTACAATAGGCTTTAAAAGTATCTGGTTGTGTGTTTCTCTTGCTTTTCTTGCCATAGCAAACTCAGTTACAGCAGCCAGAGAAACATTTACATTAGAAAGTCATCAAACTGCGCAACTGAAGAAAACCTCAATCACCATAATGGTGACATTAAAAACTAACAAGTTTCAACACAAAATCAAACAAAAAAGGAATTAATCTTTGTTTATGTTTTTTTTTTATTATTATTTGAACAGATTTTGTGTTTTGTTAACACTGCAACAAAGACCACAAATTCACAAAGCCAAGAGTCAAACTGCCCAACTAAAAGAAACACAATAAAACATCAACATCTAAACCTCTCTTAATTCTCAATAAGAGCTTCTATAGATGTGTTTCAGGGTTGGAGCCAAACTCTGCAGGACAGTGACTCTCTAAGACTGAACTTGCCTACCCCTGCTCTAAGTAGAGGAGAACAATGGTATAATTGTACCCTAACAACCTTTAAAAGGTACAGTTATACGTTTTGTTCCCCAAGAAACAAAATTGTACCTCCACTGTACCTTTTTTTTTGAGAGTATAGTACAAAAATCGTCCATGACACCCAGCATTGATTGCAGCATGAATAAACAATACTGCAGAATTGTCCAGTTATTTTATTTGATTATTGATATTTGCTTTTATTTTTTAGAGTTGATCTGATTATCTTTTTTGTTGATTGACACCATTCTTGAGATTCATATTCTGATTCTTGAAATCTCTGTGTATCTAAATGATGCTGTAGTCCAATTTTTTAATTAAAAGTTTTTGTTATGGTAATCTACTTTACAGCATTGCTGGATGTAACCAGCTACTAAGTAATTAGTTACTGTAATTTAATTATTTTACCCTTGCAAAAATAAAGTATGGAATTAGCCTTTTTTTCTGTAATTTAATTACAGTTAACTCTGATGTAATTTAACTAAATACTGTGTATAGACTATCGTGGAATTAACATAAAAACGTAAAGTCTAATTTTAAAATGCATGTATTTATGTATCCTCACATTTGTAATACTTTGGTCAGTTAATACGAATAATTTATGTAGTTTTATATTATTTTTTTGAATGAGTTGTTTCATGTCTTAAATCATTTCATTTGCAGAAACCGACTGTTTTAAATTGGCCGACTGCCATTTACATTTATAAACTAATATTTATAGTGTGCTATAATGTGAGCATATTCATACTGTGAACTTATTTATTTTGAGTCAATCAAAAAATAATATTTCTTAAAGTAAAAATAACTTTCAGCAGGCCTTTTACTAGATACATCACTACAAATTTATAAATGCAGAGTTACCTGATTCAGAATCAATGTACTTAATTTTCTTGCACCAGTCATGAAAGAACTTCTCTGCTTTCTGCTGGACGTTCTGATAATCAGTGCTTTTGTAGTACACCCTCACAAGCCATTCATGAAACTTCTTTGGCTTGAGACTTGACACCTACAGAGAAAAAATAAACCAAACACAACCTGTTAGCCTTTCTCCAGCCACCCACTGAGCAGAGTTATGTCCAAAAGACGTCTTTTCAATGTCTTTGCCCCTAGAGGCGTACGTTGAAAAGACGTCCACTGAGGAGCCAGAATGAAAGTTTTTATGACGTCTGTTTTTGACGTGTTCTGCACGTCCGATATAGACGTTCATGGAACCTCAAGGTTAAAAACTAGTAATGTGCTCATTGTGGACATATTTTCCATTTGTAATTGCAAAGCAACTCACAGACAGTGTGTGTTTGTCCAGAAATCATGAAAATAAAAGAAACTTCGCTCACACCTTTAGACACTTTAGACAACTTAGCATCTGTAATTCACACATCTTTGGATCGTGAGAGAATCGTGGGATTCAATCCAGGATCTTCTTGCTGTGAGGAGACAGTGTTTCCCACTGAGACACTGGTGCTGCCCTTAATCACAGACATAAGACACACTTTGACTATTTCTGTCAGACGTCTACAGAAGCTCTTACTGACAATTAACAGAGCTTTAGATGTTGATGTTTATGGTGAATTTGAAGTCACCATTGTGGTGGGAAGCGTTTGCTTTAGTTGGGCTCTTGGTTCCCGTATTTGTGTTAGCTTTTCTTTGGCTGCTGCAACTGTGTGTGTGAAACACAATAGCTGTGGCTGAGAAAGCAAAGATAAAGTGACTTCAGGGGCCCGTTCTTCGTACCTCGCTTAATACATCTGAGATGATTTGACAGATCCCAGATCTTTTAATCGTGATAACTGATCTCTGGCTAATTTGGTTCTTCAAACGAATTTGCGGATTGGATTAAAATATCTGGATTAAATGATCTAAGATCACTGCGCGTTCTTGTGTTCCCTGAAGAGGGCAGATGCATCGATACTCGAAACCACGATCAGCAATGCAGCGATTGGCTGGCGTCAAGACAGCAAAGTAATGACATCATATAATTAAAAAGCCACCTGGCAAAAAACTTGACAAATCACACAAAAAAGCCCACAAATTTCTGAACCTTTATAAGGAAACAGCCAAACGACCAAACCAACATAAAAGTTATAATAGATCAATGATAAATGTTTTTTTTTTAAACATGATTACCAATTATTTATATTCACGATTTTATACAGTATTTGTACACCCTTTACATTTTTATTTCAATGTTGTAATTTAATTTTTAATTCAATTTGAAGCAGATTTGTAACGTGACAGTATTCAAGTTTCTTATGGGTCAAGATCAAATTATCAAATTATCCTCTCTTGCGCTGCATCAAGCCACTCCCATAATATCCGTGATCACTTAAATTAATGCACGGCTCAGATTAACTGTACAACATGTGTGTAAACCAATAAAAATAAAATTATATAAAATAATTATTCCATCACAAATAAATCGCTCAATCAAGTGGCTGTCTATAGTATTATACACAACATTATACATTCTCATATACATATAGGCCTACATATACAATATAACATTTTTATATTATTATTTAAAATTATTATTATTGCCCCCCGTTCAGTAATGCACTCTTGTAATAAAGTAGCAGTGGCTGGGACAGATTTTAAGTATCACCTCAAGATGCAATCTAATCCTGTTTACATGAAATAAGCCTGCTCCCGAGCAGGTTTAAGCTTACGGACCTGTTACTATGACAACAAGTCCAGGATGAGCTTCGAAGAACCAAACAATCCGAGATCATGTCAAATCGTCAACAATCAAATCCAGCTAACTGAGTTAGCGAGGTACGAAGAACGGGCCCCAGGTGTTGTCAGCTCCTTGTTGATGACTAAATCATCAGAAAGCAAGCAGCTAATGTTGTGTTTTAAGTTTTGCTTGCTCATGGTAAATATTCATTTGTTTATAGCCACTAGAACCTTTTAAATCCACTGTATTGACACTACTAGCATTAACATAATCACTTATCCTGAGAGACGATAAAACAGTATGAGCACATTGTTTTGAGAAAATATTTCACATAGTCACACACAGACATCAAGATTTTGCATATGATTCACAACAACGGTGACAATCAAGCATGAGTTTTGTACTATGAAGCTACCCATCATGCATTGCAGCATGAAGTTTTTTTTTGTTTTGATTTTCACCGTTGTTGTGAATCATATGCAAAATCTTGATGTCTACGTGTGACTGTGAAATATTTCCTCAAAATAAGGTGAACATGCAGTTTTATCATCTTTCAGCATAAGTGATCATTTTAATGCTATTGGTGACAATACAGTGGATTCATAAGGTTATAGTGGCTATGAACAAATGCTTTTTTTGCCAAACAAGATCAAAACTCAAAAGAAAAACATCAGATTCTTGACTTCTGATGATTTAGTGAAGGCGCTGACAACACCTGAAGTCACTTTATCTTTGCTTTCTCAGCCATAACTATTGTGTTTCACACACACAGTTACAGCAGCCAAAGAAAAGCTAACTCAAGTACAGGGACCAAGAGCCCAACTAAAGCAAACGCTTCCCACCACAATGGTGACTTCAAATGAAACATAAATATCAACATCTAAAGCTCTGTTAATTCTCAGTAAGAGCTTCTGTAGACGTCTGACAGAAATAGTCAAAGTGTGTCTTATGTCTGTGATTAAGGGCAGCTCCAGTGTCTCAGTGGGAAACACTGTCTCCTCACAGCAAGAAGATCCTGGATTGAATCCCACGATTCTCTCACGATCCAAAGATGTGTGAATTACAGATGATCAGTTGTCTAAAGTGTCTAAAGGTGTGAGCTAAGTGTCTTTCATGTTCATGATTTCTGGACAAACACACACTGTCTGTGAGTTGCTTTGCAATTACAAATGGGAAATATGTCCACAATGAGCACATTACTAGTTTTTAACCTTGAGGTTCCATGAACGTCTATATCGGACGTGCAGAACACGTCAAAAACAGACGTCATAAAAACTTTCATTCTGGCTCCTCAGTGGACGTCTTTTCAACGTACGCCTCTAGGGGCAAAGACATTGAAAAGACGCCTTTTGGACATAACTTTGCTCACTGGGCAGTAAATAGGATTTCACTTTCGTGACTTTTCCCCAAACATACACAGTAAAATCCCCAGAGTTAAATTAACACTGCTCAGAGCACATATGTGTCCACTCTACAGAGTGTTAAAGTAACACTGAATCAGTGTTAAAGTTAATGAGATAATTGAGAGATGAATTAAGTGATGACTGGCCATTATTGATTAACACCTGATGATAATGAGTAGAATCACTGAAGGAAAGAGAAAAAGAAAAACAAGAACTACGACTGACTATAAAAAAGACATGGAATATCTGAAGATCTCAGCAGAGGAGGATTAAACAACTCCACAAACAGCTTTTCCAGCTTCACACATTACAAACCAGACTAACTTTATTTCTATCAGACGACTACAGAAGCCCTTATTGAGAATTAACAGATTTTTTGTTTGATTTTGTTGTGAAAATTGTTAGTTTTTAATGTGACCATCATGGTGATCGGTGTTTTCTTTAGTTGGGCAGTTTGATGACTTTTTAACATTAGTGTTTCTCTGGCTGCTGTAACTGAGTTTGCTATGGCAAGAAAAGCAAGAGAAAACACAATCAGATGCTGTTGGCTGCTCGATGTTGAGAATATGATTATTGTATAATGATTTAATTAATCGATTTTATGACTGAGTATGAGCAATATACTATTAGTTTTTTTTTATTGTGATTGTATTCTAATCACTTCTTACTCCTGCAATATTAACTCACACACAGACATCAAGAATCTGCCTATGAATCTCAACAATGGTGACATGCTTCATGCCACAATGCATTCTGGGAGCCATAGATGAGTTTTGCGTGATGCACCCAGAATGCATTGCAGCATGAAGCATGTCACCATTTTTGAGATTCATAGGCTGATTCTTGATGTCTGTGTGTGAGAAAAATTTGCAGGAGTTAGAAGTGCTTATTGTGTGATGTGTTATTAAACTGCAGTACAAAATTTATGTAAACATTTTTTGATAATAGTCTAGTTTATCTGATGAAAACACTGCTGGATCTTCTGCTGTAGAGTCACAAGGCTAATATAATCAATGACTCTCAGGAGATCAGTAAATGAGGCCATTATATGATTATAACAACTGTATCATAATCAACAAGCATCAAGTTTCTCTTGCCGTTCTCACCGTAACGAACAGTTACGGCAGCCAGAGTTAACCTTATGTTAAGAAGTCAAGGGTCAAGAGCCCAACTAAATCAAACACGGATCACCATAATGGTAACTTCAAACAACTTTTATTTTCAATAAAACATCAACATCTAAACCTCAATAAGAGCTTCTGTAGACGTCTGACAGAAATAAAGTCAGTCTGGTTAGTAATGTGTGAAGCTGGTAATGCTGTTTGTGGAGTTGTTTAATCCTCCTCTGCTGAGATCTTCAGATATTTAATGTCTTTTTAATAGTCAGTCGTAGTTCTTGTGTTTTTCTTTTTTCTCTTTTCTTCTGTGATTTTGCTCATTATCATCAGGTGTTCACCACTAATGGTCAATCATCACTTAATTAATCTCTTAATTATCTCATTAACTTTAACACTGATTCCGTGTTACTTTATCACTCTGTAGAGTGGGACCATATGTGCTCTGAGCAGTGTTAATTTAACAGTGGGGATTTTACTGTGCACTGCAGCCATTGCAGTAAATATTTGAGATAAGCAAGCTTTAGTACCTGGTACTTCTCCATCTTGAAGGCTTTATTTGGCTCATTCTTGCTGTAGAAGTGAACGTTTTCAATGGGCTCTTTACCCACTTCACCAAACCCCATCTCAAGAACCTGAATGAGAAGAGATGTCATATAGGATCAAAAGATAAACTGTGAACATAAACAGGTCGAAAATTAGGTGATTGTCTGATCTTTTACTGTTGAAACATACATAGATGTCAAAGTCATCAGCTTTCAGAGGAATGTTGCCCTCGATCTCTTCCCTCCAGTTTTCCCCCAGTCTTTCCTAAAGGTTTTGAAGAATATAAATCAGTCAAATATAACAATAAATGAAAAATAATATAGATAAAATATATTTAAGGCTTTTTTAAATATTCAGTAGTGCATGTGTTACAATCGAAGAAAATATGAATCTGATTAAACAATGTGTGTGAACATCATATAAGGGTCAATGACATGACATGTATTTTTTGTGTCCGAATTCATTATATTCCTAAAAATTATTTTAATAAATACATGTCATATATCAAATTGATCTACAATATTTCCTTTATAAGAAACCCTTTTCATTTTTTTGAAATTCAATTGACTTTTTGAGTTGTGGTGTGTGCAATAAAAAGGTTCATTTTCTCAGTAAAATTCTTAATCAAATAGTTTGGCATGATTTTACATGATAAATTCCTTAAATGAGGGGAAATAGTGTATCAGTCCTATTTCAAAATTATTCTATTACTTAAAAAAACTTTTGTGAGAAAAATGTACTTCCCTAAATGTCAGGGAGGGTCGACATAAAAATGCCATTTTATGCGATGTTCCTTTAAGAAAAACATGTGACAGCATATGACATCACACAGAAGACCCCAGGGCTTTGGTGCAGTAACAATGCAAGTCACCCTCCCATAAATATTAGATCATTTGACATGTTTGAGTAATGATGAAGGTTGATTGAATATATCATGTCAGGTGGTATGACCCCTGGAAAACTTTGAGAATGTGTTGTTATTATAAAAATTTGTATACATAAATGCATGTATAGCCTTGAGCATATGGTCAAACATTTGTAGGTGTCCAAGCTAATGCCTGTTAGATTTTAATTGAGTTTGAAATGTTCGGTGGTGCGACCAGCAAATTTACATTTAAAAGTAGCACTGCAATTGGGTGTTTGAACACATAGAAAAGTGTCAGTTTATATGAACTGGACTAAAAGGGCAATACATAAAGACATGGAAAGGGAATTTATCCTGTGATATGCATTTTAGACACTATGATTCATATCTACATGTTTTTATAAGTGTTAATGTAACAGAGTTAAAAATGTTACTGTAAATGTTATGACTTTCACCAAAATTACTGTGTTTTTGTTCAGTTAATTGTTGTTCCCTTTCGTTCAGTCACTCCGAAGTACGTCAGTGACTGACGAATGGGGGTTTCGCCAAGAAGCCAATTACCTTCGAGGTGTTTAACAGCGCCCAATGGCGTGCCAATGCCAAGGGCATGCGGAATTTGCATGCGTAACTCCGCCCCACCTCGTGGGTATATAAGGAAGTACGCTAGCAACATCGCATTATGTTTCTGCTTTGGAGCCAAGAGTATCTCTTCACTCCTTCAAGCCTGCTAACTGAGTCTTTGTCAAGCCTTCGAGACGAACAGCTTTCCAGAGGCGTTGGATCTACGGCGCGTTCCAGCGATCGCATACTGCCTGCCTGCTGATCTGCGCAGTGGTCCGTCTGACAGCTGGTGTGTGGTCCCTGGGCGCTTTGGCGTCTCTGCGAAGCTTCCTCTCTAAAAGAGCTTACACGTGGCACGTCCTTTTCAGGATGTCTCGCCCGTGTACTTCTGGGTGTGGCCGGTCGCTGACTTCCTCTGATGGGCACAATCTCTGCTTGGTATGCTTGGGTGTTCAGCATGCTCAAGCAGCGTTTGTGGATGAGTCATGTTCCCACTGACGGTCCATGACCATCGCAGTGCTGCGGTCAAGACTCAAGGATCTTCGTAATGAAGTGAGAGTCCCCTAATCCGCACCCCGATCTACCGTTCCCCCCGTGGTCGGTACTTCGGCTGGTGGTCAGGGTGACCTGAGGGTTACGGTGTGGAACAAAGCCCCGACGCTCATGCCTTGGGCCACACCCCCCTCTAGCGCTCCGCAACCCGCGAGCGTTCAGGCTGAAATCGCGGGGCCAGCTCCGGCTCCCCCGCGCATTTCGTTTGGCGCTCCGGAAGATGACGCGATGTCGGTCACCGCATCACAAGGTGGGCTCGAGTCCTCTGAGGATGATGACTCGGCTGTGCTGCCGCCTTCGGGTGCGCCAGCATTGCCTGAGTCGGACCCAGAGCTGACAGCCATGTTGTCTCGGGCAGCCGCGAGTCTAGGGTTAGAGTGGAACCCTCCACCCTGTCCCGAACGCTCGCGGCTCGATGATTGGTTTTTGGGGACCCGCGCTGACTCACGTCAGTCCCCGCCCCCAATACCTTTCTTTCCCGAGCTGCATGAGGAGATTGCCCGGTCCTGGAAGTCCCCGTTGTCTTCCCGTGATCGGTCTAAAGGTGTGAGCTAAGTGTCTTTCATGTTCATGATTTCTGGACAAACACACACTGTCTGTGAGTTGCTTTGCAATTACAAATGGGAAATATGTCCACAATGAGCACATTACTAGTTTTTAACCTTGAGGTTCCATGAACGTCTATATCGGACGTGCAGAACACGTCAAAAACAGACGTCATAAAAACTTTCATTCTGGCTCCTCAGTGGACGTCTTTTCAACGTACGCCTCTAGGGGCAAAGACATTGAAAAGACGCCTTTTGGACATAACTTTGCTCACTGGGCAGTAAATAGGATTTCACTTTCGTGACTTTTCCCCAAACATACACAGTAAAATCCCCAGTGTTAAATTAACACTGCTCAGAGCACATATGTGTCCACTCTACAGAGTGTTAAAGTAACACTGAATCAGTGTTAAAGTTAATGAGATAATTGAGAGATGAATTAAGTGATGACTGGCCATTATTGATTAACACCTGATGATAATGAGTAGAATCACTGAAGGAAAGAGAAAAAGAAAAACAAGAACTACGACTGACTATAAAAAAGACATGGAATATCTGAAGATCTCAGCAGAGGAGGATTAAACAACTCCACAAACAGCTTTTCCAGCTTCACACATTACAAACCAGACTAACTTTATTTCTATCAGACGACTACAGAAGCCCTTATTGAGAATTAACAGATTTTTTGTTTGATTTTGTTGTGAAAATTGTTAGTTTTTAATGTGACCATCATGGTGATCGGTGTTTTCTTTAGTTGGGCAGTTTGATGACTTTTTAACATTAGTGTTTCTCTGGCTGCTGTAACTGAGTTTGCTATGGCAAGAAAAGCAAGAGAAAACACAATCAGATGCTGTTGGCTGCTCGATGTTGAGAATATGATTATTGTATAATGATTTAATTAATCGATTTTATGACTGAGTATGAGCAATATACTATTAGCTTTTTTTTATTGTGATTGTATTCTAATCACTTCTTACTCCTGCAATATTAACTCACACACAGACATCAAGAATCTGCCTATGAATCTCAACAATGTGTTACGTCCAAGGACGTATTGATATTTGTTTCTTCCACAATGAGTGTTTTTGGAGTATTTGTTCTTCTCTCTCTCTCTTTCTGTCTTTCTCCCTGCCTGTGTTTTCTTGCCTGATAGGTAAATGGTTACCACCTGTTCATTCATCTAATCTGGGAGTTGCCTACACCCTGATTGGTGCGTGTCCTGAGGAGTCCAAAATAAAGCTGCAGAGAGAAACGGGGAAAGGCGAGAGACATTCGGCGGTTGAGGCTGATCCTTTTCTCCAAACCCAGACCAGAGAGAGCTTGGTGTGCTCTTTGTTGGAATGTGTAATGTGTAATGGATGTCATGGTGTTAACAAGTTGGTGTCAATTATAATCAGTTAAGATGTTATGGGTAAAGTAGGGTGGAGGATACCTATCTTTTCTCCTGTTTAATGGTTAGTTAGGGAGTGAGGGAAGTTATCTGTTGTTTTGTTTGTTTTTCTTTAATGTAGGTAATTTAACATTTAATTCCTTTTAGGTAGAGGTATTTCTGTTTTCTTTTGTCTAGGCCCTCCTCCCGAGGTAAAGTTTGTTCTTTTTGTTTATTTTCTATTTATTTATGAATGGGCTTTATTTCAAAGGAAATTTATATTTAAATTGGTGATCCCTGCTTGGTAACAATAAAAGGCAGAAACGCCATTTCAGAATTGAAAAGTTGTTTGATTATTTGTTACTCTGGGTCTGGAGAGCTGGAGAACCTCAGTCTCTCCATCTTTTTGTTGTTCGTCGTTCCCTATTTTCCCCTAGATTAAGGGAAGACGTAACAAATGGTGACATGCTTCATGCCACAATGCATTCTGGGAGCCATAGATGAGTTTTGCGTGATGCACCCAGAATGCATTGCAGCATGAAGCATGTCACCATTTTTGAGATTCATAGGCTGATTCTTGATGTCTGTGTGTGAGAAAAATTTGCAGGAGTTAGAAGTGCTTATTGTGTGATGTGTTATTAAACTGCAGTACAAAATTTATGTAAACATTTTTTGATAATAGTCTAGTTTATCTGATGAAAACACTGCTGGATCTTCTGCTGTAGAGTCACAAGGCTAATATAATCAATGACTCTCAGGAGATCAGTAAATGAGGCCATTATATGATTATAACAACTGTATCATAATCAACAAGCATCAAGTTTCTCTTGCCGTTCTCACCGTAACGAACAGTTACGGCAGCCAGAGTTAAACTTATGTTAAGAAGTCAAGGGTCAAGAGCCCAACTAAATCAAACACGGATCACCATAATGGTAACTTCAAACAACTTTTATTTTCAATAAAACATCAACATCTAAACCTCAATAAGAGCTTCTGTAGACGTCTGACAGAAATAAAGTCAGTCTGGTTAGTAATGTGTGAAGCTGGTAATGCTGTTTGTGGAGTTGTTTAATCCTCCTCTGCTGAGATCTTCAGATATTTAATGTCTTTTTAATAGTCAGTCGTAGTTCTTGTGTTTTTCTTTTTTCTCTTTTCTTCTGTGATTTTGCTCATTATCATCAGGTGTTCACCACTAATGGTCAATCATCACTTAATTAATCTCTTAATTATCTCATTAACTTTAACACTGATTCCGTGTTACTTTATCACTCTGTAGAGTGGGACCATATGTGCTCTGAGCAGTGTTAATTTAACAGTGGGGATTTTACTGTGCACTGCAGCCATTGCAGTAAATATTTGAGATAAGCAAAAAAAGGTTCATTTTCTCAGTAAAATTCTTAATCAAATAGTTTGGCATGATTTTACATGATAAATTCCTTAAATGAGGGGAAATAGTGTATCCGTCCTATTTCAAAATTATTCTATTACTTAAAAAAACTTTTGTGAGAAAAATGTACTTCCCTAAATGTCAGGGAGGGTCGACATAAAAATGCCATTTTATGCGATGTTCCTTTAAGAAAAACATGTGACAGCATATGACATCACACAGAAGACCCCAGGGCTTTGGTGCAGTAACAATGCAAGTCACCCTCCCATAAATATTAGATCATTTGACATGTTTGAGTAATGATGAAGGTTGATTGAATATATCATGTCAGGTGGTATGACCCCTGGATAACTTTGAGAATGTGTTGTTATTATAAAAATTTGTATACATAAATGCATGTATAGCCTTGAGCATATGGTCAAACATTTGTAGGTGTCCAAGCTAATGCCTGTTAGATTTTAATTGAGTTTGAAATGTTCGGTGGTGCGACCAGCAAATTTACATTTAAAAGTAGCACTGCAATTGGGTGTTTGAACACATAGAAAAGTGTCAGTTTATATGAACTGGACTAAAAGGGCAATACATAAAGACATGGAAAGGGAATTTATCCTGTGATATGCATTTTAGACACTATGATTCATATCTACATGTTTTTATAAGTGTTAATGTAACAGAGTTAAAAATGTTACTGTAAATGTTATGACTTTCACCAAAATTACTGTGTTTTTGTTCAGTTAATTGTTGTTCCCTTTCGTTCAGTCACTCCGAAGTACGTCAGTGACTGACGAATGGGGGTTTCGCCAAGAAGCCAATTACCTTCGAGGTGTTTAACAGCGCCCAATGGCGTGCCAATGCCAAGGGCATGCGGAATTTGCATGCGTAACTCCGCCCCACCTCGTGGATATATAAGGAAGTACGCTAGCAACATCGCATTATGTTTCTGCTTTGGAGCCAAGAGTATCTCTTCACTCCTTCAAGCCTGCTAACTGAGTCTTTGTCAAGCCTTCGAGACGAACAGCTTTCCAGAGGCGTTGGATCTACGGCGCGTTCCAGCGATCGCATACTGCCTGCCTGCTGATCTGCGCAGTGGTCCGTCTGACAGCTGGTGTGTGGTCCCTGGGCGCTTTGGCGTCTCTGCGAAGCTTCCTCTCTAAAAGAGCTTACACGTGGCACGTCCTTTTCAGGATGTCTCGCCCGTGTACTTCTGGGTGTGGCCGGTCGCTGACTTCCTCTGATGGGCACAATCTCTGCTTGGTATGCTTGGGTGTTCAGCATGCTCAAGCAGCGTTTGTGGATGAGTCATGTTCCCACTGACGGTCCATGACCATCGCAGTGCTGCGGTCAAGACTCAAGGATCTTCGTAATGAAGTGAGAGTCCCCTAATCCGCACCCCGATCTACCGTTCCCCCCGTGGTCGGTACTTCGGCTGGTGGTCAGGGTGACCTGAGGGTTACGGTGTGGAACAAAGCCCCGACGCTCATGCCTTGGGCCACACCCCCCTCTAGCGCTCCGCAACCCGCGAGCGTTCAGGCTGAAATCGCGGGGCCAGCTCCGGCTCCCCCGCGCATTTCGTTTGGCGCTCCGGAAGATGACGCGATGTCGGTCACCGCATCACAAGGTGGGCTCGAGTCCTCTGAGGATGATGACTCGGCTGTGCTGCCGCCTTCGGGTGCGCCAGCATTGCCTGAGTCGGACCCAGAGCTGACAGCCATGTTGTCTCGGGCAGCCGCGAGTCTAGGGTTAGAGTGGAACCCTCCACCCTGTCCCGAACGCTCGCGGCTCGATGATTGGTTTTTGGGGACCCGCGCTGACTCACGTCAGTCCCCGCCCCCAATACCTTTCTTTCCCGAGCTGCATGAGGAGATTGCCCGGTCCTGGAAGTCCCCGTTGTCTTCCCGTGATCGGTCTGCAGTCTCCTCCGCCTTCTCCACCCTTGATGGGGCCGCGGCCAAAGGGTACACTGGGGTCCCCCAGGTTGAACGTTCTGTTGCGATGCAACTGTGTCCTCAGGGCGCTTCGACCTGGCGAGGCGATCCTAAGCACCCCTCCAAAGCCTGTCGATTCACATCAACCTTGGTGGCGAAATCGCACAGAGCTGCGGGGCACGCTGCCGCCTCTTTGCATGCCATGGCGATCCTCCAGGTCTACCAGGCCAGGATCCTTAAGGACATGCACGAGGGTGGAGTTGATTCGGGGCTCTTAGATGAGCTGCGTGCCGCCACCGACCTCGCTCTCCGGGCGACGAGGGTGACCGCACGCTCCCTGGGTCAAGTGATGTCCACAAATGTGGTCCAGGAGCGACATCTGTGGCTAAACCTGGCCGATATGCGGGACACCGAGCGGACACGTTTCCTCGATGCCCCCATATCCCAGGCTGGCCTCTTCGGCGGAGCGGTTGAAAACTTTGCCCAACAGTTTTCAACCGCCCAGAAGCAGACGGAGGCAATCAAGCATATACTGCCCCGGCGGCCAGCTGCTGCTTCCACCCAGCCGCCGGCACAGTCGCCTCAGCCTGCTCGCCGCCGAGGACGCCCTCCTAAGGCTCCCGCCCCTCTCACCCGGTCCAAGCAGCAGCCTTCACCCGGGCCGGGTCGCGGAGGAAGCCGTCCCAGTCCCCTCAGGCCGCCCCGCTAAACGCCAGGCCAAGCAGCGCTCCTGAGACGGACGGCTCAGGGATGGGAAATTCTTTCCAGGAGATGGTGGCAGGACCACTCCTTCCCCCGGTGGAGGGCCGGGGGAGAATCCTTTGTTCAGCTGCTGGCCCCCGGGTCAGCAGCACCCTAATTTGGTCAATGAAAGAATTAACACTCTCATCCCTGAGATGAAGTCTGGGTTTTACAGCCCCTACTTCATTGTACCCAAAAAGTCCGGTGGGTTAAGACCAATCCTGGACCTGCGCATCTTGAACCGTTACCTACCCAGGCTTCCGTTCAAGATGTTGACAGCGAAACACCTTTTCGAATGCGTTCGTCCCGGCGATTGGTTTGCAGCGATCGACCTGAAGGACGCCTACTTTCATGTCTCCATCCTACGTCGACACAGACCGTTCCTACGGTTTGCTTTCGAGGGGCTGGCATACCAGTACGCGGTCCTCCCATTCGGGCTATCTCTGTCCCCTCGCGTCTTTACGAAGATTGCCGAGGCAGCCCTTGCGCCCCTACGGCAGCACGGGGTTCACATCCTGAACTACCTCGACGACTGGCTCATAATGAGTCACTCTTGAGAGCAGGTTTGCGAACACAGAGATCTGGTTCTCCACCACTTAGCCCATCTGGGCCTTCGGGTCAACTGGGAGAAGAGCAAACTCTGCCCCGTGCAGAGGATCTCTTTTCTTGGTATGGAGATCGACGGGACAACAACACGGCCACTGTAGCGTACATCAACCACCAGGGCGGTCTACGCTCCCGCCGTATGTCTCAACTTGCCCGCCATCTCGTTTTGTGGAGTCAGAAGCACCTGAGGTCCTTTCGTGCTATCCACATCCCGGGAGAACTGAACCGTGCAGCCGACGAGCTCTCACGGATTCAGCCACTTCCTGGAGAATGGAGACTCCATCCCCAGACGGTCCAGCTGATTTGGGAACAGTTCGGCGACACACAGGTAGATCTGTTTGCCTCCCACGACTCTTCCCACTGCAGCCTGTACTATTCCCTGACCGAGGGCACGCTCGGCACGGATGCACTGGCGCACAGCTGGCCCCAGGGCCTACGCTTATATGCGTTTCCCCCAGTGAGCCTTCTCGCACGAGTACTGTGCAAGATCAGGGAGGACAAGGAGCAAGTCATGTTGGTCGCCCCGTATTGGCACGGCCAGACCTGGTTCTCAGAACTGCTACTCCTTCCGACAGCCCCTCCCTGGCCTATCCCTCTGAGACCGGACCTCCTCTCTCAGAGACGGGGCACTCTATGGCACCCGCATCCAGCGCTCTGGAAGCTCCACGTGTGGCTTCTGGACGGGACGCGGCAGGGTTGAGTGGCCTGCCACCTACGGTGGCCGCCACCATCACTTCCGCTAGGGCAGAGTCTACACGACACCTCTATGCGTTGAAGTGGAACCTCTTCGTCACCTGGTGCTCTTCCTGCCAAGAAGACCCCTGGAAATGCCCGATCGGGGCCGTGCTTGAGTTTCTCCAAGAAGGGCTGGAGCGAAGGCTGTCTCCCTCCACCCTGAAAGTGTTTGTGGCTGCAATATCTGCCCATCTCGACCTCTTGGGAGACAAAAAGGTAAGTCAGCACGACCTGATCATCAGGTTCCTGAGGGGGGCGAGGAGACTGAATCCTCCTCGCTCTCCTCTCGTTCCCTCTTGGGACCTTTCAGTAGTCTTAAGTGCTCTGCAGAGGCCTCCCTTTGAGCCTTTGCGGTCGGTCGATATTAAGTTTCTGTCGATGAAGACGGCTCTGCTGACCGCATTGGCCTCTCTTAAGAGGGTCGGGGACCTGCAGGCATTTTCGGTTGACGAAGCGTGCCTAGAATTCGGGCCGGCTAACTCTGCCTTTGGAGGAGGCAGACCCAGCCTTGGCATTGCTGTGTCCAGTACGCGCCCTCCGCGCTTACGTAGACATGACGCAGTGTTTCAGGACCTCAGACCAGCTCTTTGTCTGTTATGGTGGAGAGCGGAAGGGAAGTGCTCTCTCAAAGCAGAGGCTGTCTCACTGGATAGTGGACACCATTGTTTTGGCTTACCAGCAGCAAGGTCGACCATGTCCCCTTGGTGTGAGGTAGTGTTAATTTTGTCACCTATTTTTAATTTAGTCTTAGTCTTAGTCTTGTGCCAAATGTCCTTGTTAGTTTTAGTCATATTTAGTCATTCACATATCTTTTTTTGTTAGTCAAGTTTTAGTCGACTAAAAGTCTCGTCATTTTAGTCTAGTTTTAGTCAAAAGACAACTCAAGATATCTTAGTCAAGTTTTAGTCGACCAAAAGTCTAGACATTTTAGTCTAGCTTTAGTCAAAGGAAAACTCAATATATTTTGTGGCAAAATAAGTTACATAAAGTACATATAACCTGCATAATGTTTGTGCCACAACACCATAGCTAACTGGTTGATTTACAGCGTAGATCAGCATTAGCTTATGAGACGATGGGCACAAATATCGAGTTCGATCTTGATTCAGTATGAATTCATATGTATATAGCCTACTGTACATAGTATAAGGGAAAATATGTTTTTTACACTTTTTTGGGGTTATATTATATTTGCTTGCATTCTTTACTATTCACTATTATTAACATTTCAAAATTTCACAAATAAGTAAGCAGTTATGATCTGTGTATGTATTAAAGAGCCATACAGGCACCCAGTGGGTAATGGCATTACAAGTGAATTTTTTTATTTTTCCAGCCACAAAATGACTCTAATTTGCCTCTTTGCAGTGGAATTCTCTATTTTAACCTTATATAATACACTAATTGTAATATAAATAATAAAAATATTAGAAGAAAAATATTTTAAGTGATCATTAATGGACCATAAGTATTTCACAAATAGTATTTAGTACCAAAAGATCTCCTCAAAATATTCAATAAATATTATTGAATTAAAATATAGGCTATTTATTTTTGAAATAGTCAAGGTGTATGATCACATTTGACCACCAATGAGTATAAGTGTGACTTAATTAGTAAGGAATACCTGAGGGCTAAAAACAAGAAAAACATTAATATTAATGTTAACAATGTTGATCTCTACCACTCTCCATAATAAAATGATACTGTAAATGTGGCTGACGCACACTATGCTGTACAGTTTACCAAAAATTGCTGCAAACACCTGTAAAGTGAAGCTGTTGTGTAACTTACGCGGCTTAAGCCATTCAAATATACTGACACAGCGCTAGAGGTATTGAGCGCTCCGGGAACCACGTGACCACACGCGCGCGGCCGTGAGATGACAGGCGGAGTCTGAGAGAGACCTGCACTCCAGCAACAGCGGGAACTCTTTCTGAATATTTTGAACAGCTGAATATTCATCTCATGATGTAAAAGTAGAGACAATTGTAGACGAAAATGAAGAGAGATTTTATCTTAGTTTTTATTTTATGCAAAACATTTTAGTCTCGTCCTTTTTCATCAACAATAATGCATGTTAATTTAGTCTTAGTCAGTGTTTTTGGACATTGGTGCAGTCTCGTCATCGTCTCGTCTTCGTCATGGAAAAAAAGGTCGTTAACGAACATATTTAGTCTCGTCTCGTCTGACGAAATTAACACTAGTGTGAGGGCACACTCCACCCGGAGTGTGGCCTCCTCTTGGGCGCTAGCGCATGGCGCCTCGCTAACAGACATCTGCAGAGCTGCAGGCTGGGCGACACCCAACACATTCGCCAGATTCTACAATCTCCGAGTGGAGCCAGTGTCCGACTATGTACTTGCACCCCCGAGGGGCCGGTAATGGACCAGGCTCTGGTGTCTTTGCTTGCTCGCCACTCCACTCCACGGACTGGATACGTGCGATATTCTCCTCAGGTGAGCTCCCCGAGAGCCCTGAGCTCCTCCAGCACTGTCGACACCGACATCAGGTCAGTCTGCCCCTTCGAGCCCAGACCCTCATGTCCGGCCAGGTGCCCCGTGTGCATGGTTCCCCTCCGGCGACCCCAACACGAGTATTTCCACCGTAAGCCTCCTCAGTGAGCAGGTGTCTTTCCCTTGGCAAGCCCCTGCCACCCCTAGGGTTAAAAATCCACCTTCGGCTGGTACCCTAGAGTTTCCCATATGCAGCCCACAGCGGGTCATATGTGTACTCTCTAAGTCCTCCCCACGGGTAGGCATCATTGGCATTCCCTCACTGGGATATGCTTCCCAGTGTACCTTGGTAATCCTGTGATAAGTGGGAGTCCTAGGGCCTTAAGTGGCGGGATCTCACACTTACGCAGGGCACTGGATGACAGCTGAGTGGCGTTGTTGTATTGGAACCCCCATTCGTCAGTCACTAACGTACGTCGGAGTGACTAAACGAAAGGGAACGTCTCGGTTACGTATGTAACCATCGTTCCCTGAGGAGGGAACGGAGACGTACGTTCCTTAACCACGTCAGCTGTGCTGCTGGAACGCGGAGTTCAGATCTTGGCTCCGCAGCAGATACATAATGCGATGTTGCCAGCGTACTTCCTTATATACCCACGCGGTGGGGCGGAGTTACGCATGCAAATTCCGCATGCCCATGGCATTGGCACGCCATTGGGCGCTGTTAAACACCTCGAAGGTAATTGGCTTCTAGGCGAAACCCCCATTCGTCAGTCTCTGACGTACGTCTCCGTTCCCTCCTCAGGGAACGAGGGTTACATACGTAACCGAGATGTTGTGCGACCTCCGGTGGCGACATTAAGTAATTAGTGGGTCATTCGTCTTTAACTTTAACATGTGTAGCCACACTCCTTCCCTCTGCAGAAGTGTTTCTCATGCAGAGAGGGGGTAGGTAAAAATGTGCTCCAGCGAAATGAGATTATTTTGTAACATAATACATGTTTATCTCACAAATGATGTTAAATTGAAAGTTCAGTGATGTTGTGTAATGATATGGTAGTTGATTGTGATTTGTATATGACTAACTTCGTGAAGTTTAGACATAATTTGCTCACCATGTGCGTAGCATGGCTGACGACAACTTTTTGACTAGTGCTTTACAGGTGAACCTCATTTCTTTTTGTTCTTTTGGGTAGATGCACACATCTCTAAATGCCCATTGTGTCGCCAGAGGATATATTTTTCTCCTTATGTTACAGGTGTGTTTGAATATTGACTGTCAAATGTATTCTAATTAGATTCGCGTTGCATCTCGATTTGGTGTTTGTTTAGAAAGAGGGCAGAGAAGTGTTTCTCATGCAGAGAGGGGATGCACACATCTCTAAATGCCCACTGTGAAGCCAGAGGAAATATTTTTCTCCTTGTGTCACAGAAAATAAACAACGCATGATTGAAACGCAGTTCCTCGTGTCCGCCTGGTGATTTGAATGCTGCCGGATAAGGAGCGTTACACTAAGTACACAGCAAAATCCCCAGTGTTAAATTAACACCCCTCAGTGTACATATGTGTCCACACTACAGGGTGTTAAAAGTAACACTTAAGAAGTGTTAAAGTTAATGAGATAATTAAGTGATTAATTAAGTGAGGATTGACCATTAGTGATGAGAAACACAAGAACTACAACTGACTTTAGTCACAGCTTTAGATGAAATCAACTAAAGATAAAAGAAGACATTAAATCTCTGAAGATCTCAGCAGAGGAGGATTAAACAACTCCACAAACAGCATTACCAGCTTCACACATTACTAACCAGACTGACTTTATTTCTGTCAGACGACTACAGAAGCTCTTATTGAAAATTACATTTTTAATATCACCATCATGGTGATCAGTGTGTTCTTTAGTTGGGCAGTTTGATGACATTTTAATGTTAGTGCTTCTCTGGCTGCTGTATCTGAGTTTGCTATGGCAAGAAAAGCAAGAGTAAACACAATCAGATGCTCTCGGCTGCTCAGTGATAAGAATATGATCATTGTATAGTGATTTAAATCACTGATTAACTTTGTTTTTACTGTGATTCCAGGAAAGATCCAGATTGGTTTTAATCAGTAGAGCTGAATATGTTTTCAAGCAGATTCTACACTAATCACTTGTAACTCCTGCGAGAATAACTCACACACAGACATCAAGAATCAGCCTATGAATCTCAACAATGGTGACATGCTTCATGCCGCAATGCATTCTGGGAGCCATGGATGAGTTTTGCATGATGCACCCAGAATGCATTGCGGCATGAAGCATGTCACCATTGTTGAGATTCATAGGCTGATTCTTGATGTCTGTGTGTGAGAAAATCTCGCAGGAGTTAGAGGTGCTTATTGTGTGATGTGTTATTAAACCGGAAAACAAGACTTGTGTACATGTTTTAAACATTGATCAGTTTATCTGATGAAAACGCTGCTGGATCTCCTGCTGTAGAGTCACAAGACTACTATAATCAATTACTCTCAGGAGATCAGCAAATAAGGCACTATATGATGATAACAACTGCATCATAAACAACAAGCCAACATCATCTGTCATCAACTTGTCATCGTAAATTTTCTCTTGCTGTTCTCACTGGAACAAACAGCTACAGCAGGCAGAGAGAAAAAATACTGACAAGTCAAGGGTGAAGAGCCCAACTAAAGTAACACTGATCACCATAATGGTGGCGTCAAACAAAACTATTATTTGCAATAAATCATAAACATCTAAACCTCAGTAAGAGCTTCTGTAGACGTCTGACAGAAATAAAGTCAGTCTGGTTAGTAATGTGTGAAGCTGGTAATGCTGTTTGTGGAGTTGTTTAATCCTCCTCTGCTGAGATCTTCAGAGATTTAATGTCTTCTTTTATCTTCAGTTGATTTCATCTAAAGCTGTGGCTGAAGTCAGTTGTAGTTCTTGTGTTTCTCATCACTAATGGTCAATCATAACTTAATTAATCACTTAATTATCTCATTAACTTTAACACTTCTTAAGTGTTACTTTTAACACCCTGTAGTGTGGACACATATGTACACTGAGGAGTGTTAATTTAACACTGGGGATTTTGCTGTGTAGGGCCTACATTATATGTATATTATTTTAAATTAATATATGGTCGCACCACCTGACATTTTCTGGGTGGTAAAATCTGAAATATTGTTTAATAGTGAATTCATGCTGTCTTAAAAGCTGTAAAACCAATATGAATCAACACCATATATTTTTTGGACATAAACATGCATTTTAAAACGGTTTTGCTTAAAATTATAATTTTTTTATCTTAAAAAAACGTATTTGTCATTGACCCATAAATAGAGGCATATTGATTTAAAACAGAAAACTTTTTTTGTAAATGTTAATTTAGACATTTCGATTTATCCATCAAAATAACACTTTCATTTTGCTGCCCCACAAATTAGTGAACAAGTACTTTGTTTTTATAATAACAATATAATGCATAAAGTTTATTTGAAGGAGCTTATAAACTTTTTTTCTTGAGGAATTCATAATCATGACAGTTCTGTAACATAAATGTTTGAGCTGAATGAGAATGAATACCTGATACACTTTAATCTTCAAGGCTTTATCAGGCTTCTCTTCCAAGCTGTCCTTCAGGTCTTCCTAAAGCATTCAGAAGAGTAAGTCAGTTATGTGTGCAAACACTGGAATAAATTAAACAATAAGAATAAGAAGAATAAATAATAATGGTAACACTTTACAATACGGTTCATTAGTTAACATTACTAAATACATTAATTAACACAAACTAATAATGATCTGCACTTATAAAGCATTTATTTGTCTTTGTTAATGTTAATTTCAACATTTACTACCACATTATTCAAATCTTGTTAACATTAGTTAATGCACAGTGAACTAACATGAACAAACCATGAACAGCTGTATTTTTATTAACTAACATTAACAAAGATGAACTAATGCTGAACAGATGTGTTGTTCATGGTTAGTTCATGTTAACTAATTAATTAACTAATGTTAACTAATACAACCTTATTGTAAAATGTTACCATTATAATAATAATAATACGTTTATAGAATTTAAATAAATGTTTTATCATCTATAATCTATAAACTAATCTTTTTTACTCCAAGGTCCCCTCCTTTCCGAATACTGCAAGTCTGTATTTCACACAGCAGCATGAGAAACGGCTTGGGCTGCTCCGAATCAGTCACAGAATACGTACGAGAGAGGTGGTGCTAATATATCGACAAATGCCTCAAAATTACATTTTCCTTGCAAAGCTGCTTTGCTTCTGTTTTAGAGTGGATTGTTTGGTGGTAGTTCACAGAGACATCTAAACTAGTCCAGACTCGCCACAAACCATAGTGTTAACATAATGTTACACAAAGTTTACCATTAAATCTTCTTCTTTCAGTCGGGCCTCTCCAACAAACTTTGGCAGACGTCTGTTGAGAATATCACCTAGAATTTTTTGGGCAGCAGTCAGATCAAGTTTTGGGTCTGACGGGTTCAGGATCTGGGCAGCAGTCAGATCATATTTTGAGTCTGACGGGTTCAGGATCTGATCAAAGATGTGATCTGTTAAAAGAAAGTGGAAATGAAAACAGTCCATATAAATTTCAGTTTTTATCATACAAATATTGTAATATTTATATACAGCAAAATCCCCAGTGTTAAATGAACACCCCTCAGTGTACACGTGTCCACACTACAGGGTGTTAAAATAACACTGAAGCTGAGTTAAAGTTAATGAGATAATTAAAGTAAAAATAATTATTTTTTGTATACTGTTGTCTGAGCTCAACTTATGACGTTTATGTGGTTTTTATATTCAAAAACATCATAATGAATCAGTAATAGGCTATTTTCTGTCCTGGTTTTGAGGCTCTCTGAAAAACGGTCGGTTTTGATGGGTGTGCCGCACTGAAGACTTGGAAATAAACGCCCACGGCTAGGATTGAACAAGATTTGCATATTTAATGAGCTTCAGCTCCCCTGTCAGTACACGTAATAAGAGCTTCTGTCAACGTCTGACAGAAATAAAATCAATTTATCTTCAGTTGATTTCATCTAAGGCTGTGGCTTAAGTCAGTTTGGCGGTGGGGGCGGGGCTATCTGTTTGACTGACAGGCGGTGGGGGCGGGGCTGTCTGTTTGACTGACAGGCAGTGGGGGCGTGGGCTATCTGTTTGACTGACATGGGGTGGGGGCGGGGCTATCTGTTTGACTGACAGGCAGTGGGGGCGGGGCTATCTGTTTGACTGACAGGCAGTGGGGGCGGGCTATCTGTTTGACTGACAGGTGGTTGGGGCTGGGCTATCTGTTTGACTGACAGGCAGTGGGGGCGGGGGTATCTGTTTGACTGACAGGTGGTTGGGGCGGGGCTATCTGTTTGACTGACAGGCAGTGGGGGCTGGGCTATCTGTTTTACTGACAGGCAGTGGGGGCGGGGCTATCTGTTTGACTGACAGGCAGTGGGGGCTGGGCTATCTGTTTTACTGACAGGTGGTGGGGGCGGGGCTATCTGTTTGACTGACAGGCAGTGGGGACGGGGCTATGTGTTTGACTGACAGGCAGTGGGGGCGGGGCTATCTGTTTGACTCACAGGCAGTGGGGGCGGGGCTATCTGTTTGACTGACAGGTGGTGGGGTTATCTGTTTGACTGACAGGCAGTGGGGGCGGGGGTATCTGTTTGACTGACAGGTGGTTGGGGCGGGGCTATCTGTTTGACTGACAGGTGGTGGGGGCGGGGCTATCTGTTTGACTGACAGGTGGTGGGGGCGGGGCTATCTGTTTGACTGACAGGCAGTGGGGACGGGGCTATCTGTTTGACTGACAGGTGGTGGGGGCGGGGCTATCTGTTTGACTGACAGGTGGTGGGGACGGGGCTATCTGTTTGACTGACAGGTGGTGGGGACGGGGCTATCTGTTTGACTGACAGGGGTGGGGGCGGGGCTATCTGTTTGTTTGACTGACAGGCAGTGGGGGCGGGGCTATCTGTTTGACTGAGAGGTGGTGGGGGCGGGGCTATCTGTTTGACCGCCGTCAGTGTTGTTGCTTGATAGAGATGAGGGCTTTGAAAAAGCATGATATTTTCCGTTTTGACATCCGTTTCTGACGCGTATTTTGGCGCTCCGACTCAGCGAGGTTTTTTCTTCTGTAACTTTGCTGCGCGTCGTCTCATTTTATTACGTCAACACACAACAAGACTGGTCACCAATGGCGATCTCAGCAAAAATATCACTCGCAAATTAATATTTTTGGTCGCAAATGCAACCATTTTAGTCGCAGTCTGGAGCCCTGTTTATTGTAACTTTTTTTTTTTTAAAAAGCAACTTTTCTCTCAATTTCTACCCTTGCTTTATCTGACCTGTGAGTTTGGTGTACTCTAGCATGTCATCTATGGCTTTTGACATCTTCAGTGGGCCATCAGCTTTTACAAGCGCATCCTTGATCCTAATATACAGAAACAAACAAACAAACAAACATACACTAAAATCTGGTGAAATATCAAGATGCAAACATAAGAATAAATATGCACCTTTCACACAAAACATACTTGACATCGATGATGTAGCCGATCTTGTGCTGAAGGACCTGACGATGGAGAGTGTACCGGGTGTGAAACATCCCATAAATGTTTTCTGCCACCTGAGAGAGAAACAAAGATGAACAGACTAGAACACAGAAGTGTATGTTATATAGTAAAAGGTAGTAAACAAATGCCAATTTTCCTATTTTACTTTTGTAATAATAAAAGCCCAGCTGGCATTTTAAAGTTTAGTCACTGTTGAATCAATGTCAGGTGCCAGTGTTGGATAACCGTTGAATTTTGTTTAGATTTTGCAAATCTATTCAACGTTGAAATAGCAACGTCATTCCAATGTCACGTTTCTCAACATATATTTTATGTTATAAGTGAAAAGTTGTGAGAAATGGTGAATGAACAGGTACCTTGTCCCTGAAGCAGATGTGTTTCCTCCCGTTCACGTTACACACCCGAGCAGATTTCAACAGACGCTCATGGTCAAAACCATTAGGAATGCCAAGATAATGACAGTCTCTGCATGTAAAATAATAGAAGAATTAATGAATGTGATCACTGCTGGAGCTTTAACACATTTACAATGTTGGCCACATGTATACATTATCTTTAGCTGTCCAGTACCTGTTTTATAGGATTATTTTGGTTGCATTGTTCTAAATAAATAGATTGAGATTCACAGATAAATGTAAATCCACAAATAAATAAAATGAGATTTGCAAATAAGCAAGAGAAACACAAGAACTACAACTGACTTCAGCCACAGCTTTAGATGAAATCAACTGAAAAGACATTAAATCTCTCTTATTACAAACCAGACTGACTTTATTTCTGTCAGACCCTTTACATTTCATTTTGAGAATTAACAGGTTTAGATGTTGAGGATTTATTGAAAATGTTTGGTCTTTGGTGTTTGGCTTTTTATGTTCATTTATGGTGTTTTTTTTACCAAAACACATCATTTGTTCAGGTCATGTAATTTTCATCATCTTAAAATTAAATGAATTGCTAATCTCATCTCTGACCAAGAGTGGTTGTTTGTTGTTATTAGTATATCTTTTTCTTGATTTGTTTTATTTTTCCCCAGCCTTTGAGGGGCAATGGGGGAATGTGGCAAGCAGGACGAGGCCGAGAGCCATGGGAACAGAGCAAGGCCGGAGGCGCAACTGCTAATGAGCATCACCTGCTCGCCACACCGGTCTCGAGTCTCACAGAAGGAGATCTGGACGACAGTGAAGGACTAGAGAGGACCAGGCCTGGACTTTATATTGTTGTTTTGTATACGTTTATGCAGCAGTCGTCTGAGAGGGGCTGCTGCTTTACTTTCATTTCGTTTTGTTGTGTTTGTTTCTTTTGTCATTAATGTTGATCGTTTGGTGGTTCCTGCCTTCTTCCCTGAACCTGAACATTGTTACACTGTTTAAGCCATTTAAAAAGCTACTTACCGGGCCAAGTAGTCCCATTTATCCACATCAATGCCGTTCACTTTATTTGAAACAATCTCATACAGGAAAGACTTGTCTTCAGTCCTGCCCTCCATTGACCTCTGCAAGATGGAAAACTCTTTGAACTTGAACAATATATCCTAATAAAAACTGGCTGACAAAGAACCTTAAACATGTTTTTACCGGACCATCGTTTTGTCCTTTCCGAATTAAATCCTCAATAAACTTGATGTCCTCATCTAGATTCAGTCCATAGCGTTCCATCTCTTTGCCCAGTCCATTCTCTCTCATGCAGTGAAACATGCCAACAGAGGCTTTCTCGTGCTTCAGAAGATGAACATACATGTGCATCACAGTATAATTAAAGTGTACACATGAACTACATAACCTTGCTTAGAATTTCAATGTTCTTGTTATTCTAATTTTATCCATAAGCAATTTTGAAGAAGGGTGATTATAAAAAAAAAAAAAGAAAAAAAAAAATATATATATTTTTTTATACACAGTTTATCTGTATTAGCTTTAAGGATCTGCTTAAAGTTTACAGAAGTACATCATTTTCAGTGTGTATAAAACATCTGGACACCATCTGAAATAGTTTAGTACTATACTTGTGCCATTTACTGCATCCATTTTACACTTGTACTTCAGTAACAGCAGTCACAGTTTAGGCCAAGAACTGAAAAAGACCATCAGCATATATTTATATATGTATAGGAGAATTATGAGGCTTACCTCCCAAGTGGAACCTGAGAAATGAAAAGAGATTTCAAGGGAGATTTACTCATTTACTGAAGAGGTCTCTCACGCACGCACGCGCACACACACACACACACACACACACACACACACACACACACACACACACACACACACACACACACACACACACACACACACACACACAGGAGCGTAAACTTATATTCATTGTGCATAAAGTTGAATTACACTGTTGACCCAATTAAACTGATTTATTCTGAATGAACTAAATTAAATTATGTTTAAAGATGTTTTCAATTAAATAAGGGTAATGAATTATGTAATGAGTGTATTTACATCAAGGTAGAAAATGATTTTTATCGTACCCTCCTGGGACCCAGAAATAGACTTTTGTCCACTGTAGTGGACATTATATTTTAGTGAATTTCTCTGACTTCATACACGTCACAGTTTTAAGTCTGGATGTGCTGTAAAGAGCACATTTAGGGTTTTGCAGAGATACCAAATGTTTGGAGGTTTCACCAGGACAACAACTTTTTCTTGGTCTTTAAAAACAGCTGACATTAATGTTTAGCACTCTTATGGAAATATGATAATATTTTGTAATTATAATTTAAATCAGATTCATTTTCAAATTGTTTGTTATAAATCAAGATCTCAGGAAAATGTTATGGGGTTTCTAATCAAAATATGATTTCCTGTTATAAAACAGGGCATTGATTTCATGAATGACCACTGTAGTGGACACCAGGACTTAAATCATGTTTATCAGGCAAGTGAATATGGAAAGAAATAACATATCAATATCCCTATTATTAGATATTATTATGAAAATGTTGCCAATTATTACTCTCATTATTACACTTCTATTCTATTTTCTATTTTATTATATTCTATTTTCTCTTCTATTTTCATTACATGTTGCACCAAAACACATGTAGCCCAGTGGTAAACTTGGGTATTATAGTGAGGGGAACTGGGTGGATTATGGTTAATCCCTCTTACTCTGAAATATGAGCCTCATGACTATTAAAAAAGTAAATGTTTTTTACTTTTAAATAAATAATACGGGACACCTGATTTCTAAATAAGTAAATATTTTTATTTTTACATAATTAAAAGGAGATCAATATTTGGTAATGTTATTTCATGAAAGTGACTAAAACTAAAGTTTAAAGTTTGTATTATTTAGTTAAATAATATTACCAGAGGTTTTATGCAGTTAGCCTTTTATTACTTTCTTATTGTTTTTATGTTAATAAAGACTATGTATATTCACGCTGTATAGGGTTATAGTGTTTGGCTGCAGACACGTAAAACGTGATACACGTGACCAGGGAGAGATGTGAGAGAAAGTGCTGGAAGGTTTTAGTTTTTTTTCCGCTCACCGCTGGACCCGTGTGGAACACGGGCCGCCTGGCACGTTGAGAGAAAAAAAGACGCTAGAAAGAGCGAGTAAAGCGATGAAAACTGAGCGGGAGGCTCAGAGAAGAGGATCGCGGAATCGTGACGTTTGTGAGCGAGCGATTGAGTGAGCAACGAGGCGGGAGACCCGTCTGACGGAGCGGGAGAGAAGGAGCGGAAGCCGTGATCGGGTGTAACGTGAGCCGAGCTATATAGCCACAGCGGGCGTATGCTGGGCGGAGCTGTCGGTTAATCGCACCGCACTTGAACATCCGGACCTTTCCACGCACTCAATGTTTTGCAAGTGTTCGTTCAACGCACTCAATGTTTTGCAATACCAAAACAGGCCTGCAACGTGTGTTTTCTGTTCAAATCGGTACCGTGAGTAAACTGGAACATGTGTGCATATGTGTGTGAGTGAGTGGGCCCACCGCTGCATTTGATAAAACTTGTTACAGGACACTTGGTGCGGTTTTCTTGTTAACAGTTTTCTGTGCATTCTCAATTGTGGGGAAATAACTAAAGGGAGAAGGACTTTTAGACTACTAAAACTTTAGTCACCAAAAAGCCACCAAAGTAATTGAAATTATTGGAGTTTCCAGCTAAATTTAAAAAAGGCTATTATTTAAGTGTTTGGGGAATCTTTTGGTTATTTATTTTTGTGTATTCGTTAATATTGTTTTAGGGGAAGCTTTTATATTTTATTTGCCAAATTATTTTATTCTATTAAACAAGGGCTTTGCCCTATTTTTTTTTGTCAAAATACAAACCATCTCTGGGTCTCATTATTTTTTAAATAGTTTAAGGTTTCACAATTCACTAGAAACTTTTTAGGTGCACCTTCGTGGTATCCACCCGAACTACACAGTACCCAAGCACCCCCCATTCTCATATAAGGAACACACAGAGTGGTTGTACGGGTGCTACACACATTAATATGCAAATTAGATGCATTGTATTGAATGGGAAAATCCAAGTATGAACATTTTACCACCATATCATAACATATGGATAAAATATAATTTTTCAAAAATGTTTGTTTCCATTTTTTTCTTATGCTCTAAACAATGTAATTACATGAAAAAATACTAAATTCTAAAAATGTTAAGCGATTATATCAAAGTTATTAAGTCATTTTACCTTCCTGGAGAAATCAGGTTATATCTACTGAGTTTAGTAAAACCATGTTTTTTTTTTTACTCCGGTTGGTTGAATTAAGTTATAATCCGTAATCTTAAATAATTTATTTAATTACAAAAACAAACAATTAATAATGAAGTGCATTTCCCTAGTTGAACTGACAAAACATTATTTTTTTTTTCGGTGTACTCTATGTATTTACCTTGTTTTTGGTTTAACATTAAAGGCATTCATATAAACATTCAACAGCTTTGACAAGTATTAATTATTGCTTGCTTATTAATCACTGAAGTGAGGAAACTCAGGCACTCACCAGGCCGGACTTCAGGGATGAACATGCCATCAAACAAATGAGAGAACGGACCATGACCTGAAAAGACAGTAAATCACCCAGTGTTTAGTTAACACAGTGTTCATATGGGAACCACCAGCAGGTGTTAAAGGGTCATGAAACCCCCTGTTTTAGCAGCCGTCAGTTCTCACCACAGTTTTGAAAAATGCTATAAAAGTGGGCGTGGTTAAGCAGCGGACGCGGGGAGACTGACTGACAACAACACAGCAATGGCTTCTGATTCAGAGTTAAAAGCATCAAAGCATACAATATACACATCCCACTGAGCAAAGTTATGTCCAAAAGACGTCTTTTCAATGTCTTTGCCCCTAGAGGCGTACATTGAAAAGACGTCCACTGAGGAGCCAGAATGAAAGTTTTTATGACGTCTGTTTTTGACGTGTTCTGCACGCCCGATATAGACGTTCATGGAACCTCAAGGTTAAAAACTAGTAATGTGCTCATTATGGACATATTTTCCATTTGTAATTGCAAAGCAACTCACAGACAGTGTGTGTTTGTCCAGAAATCATGAAAATAAAAGAAACTTAGCTCACACCTTTAGACACTTTAGACAACTTAGCATCTGTAATTCACACATCTTTGGATCGTGAGAGAATCGTGGGATTCAATCCAGGATCTTCTTGCTGTGAGGAGACAGTGTTTCCCACTGAGACACTGGTGCTGCCCTTAATCACAGACATAAGACACACTTTGACTATTTCTGTCAGACGTCTACAGAAGCTCTTACTGAGAATTAACAGAGCTTTAGATGTTGATGTTTATGGTTAATTTGAAGTCACCATTGTGGTGGGAAGCGTTTGCTTTAGTTGGGCTCTTGGTCCCTGTACTTGTGTTAGCTTTTCTTTGGATGTTATAACTGTGTGTGTGAAACACAATAGTTGTGGCTGAGAAAGCAAAGATAAAGTGACTTCAGGTGTTGTCAGCTCCTTGTTGATGACTTCTGTAGACGTGTTTCATTTATTTTCATGATTTCTGGACAAACACACACTGTGTGTGAGTTGCTTTGCAATTACAAATGGGAAATATGTCCACAATGAGCACATTTGAACTAGTTTTTAACCTTGAGGTTTCATGAACGTCTATATCGGACGTGCAGAACACGTCAAAAACAGACGTCATAAAAACTTTCATTCTGGCTCCTCAGTGGACGTCTTTTCAATGTACGCCTCTAGGGGCAAAGACATTGAAAAGACGTCTTTTGGACATAACTTTGCTCAGTGGGATGGTTGTATAAGCTCACCTTAAATAACACGAATATATAAAGTACATTTCGACAACTGTCATTTATTGCACAAATAAATGCACAGCAATCCGCATGTTCTCTGCATAGAAAATATATACGAACACGCTGTTGCATCATTGATAACTTATGAGCCGTTTGATCGGTTAATGGGCTTAAAGAGCGGTTACACTCACAGTGTGGATGAATCGCATTTGTTTTGAAGACTCAAGAGTCAGGATCTACTGAAGAGAACTTATGGGACGCAGAAACTCTTACAAAGCAAAAATAATCACTCGTTTTGGACCCAATAATGCATCTCTCACTCACGCCGCATTCACACGGAGCGTCGACGTCAACGCTTCTCGTTTACTTTGAATGGGTGACGTCATGCGTTGCAGAACTGAATTGTGGGTTCCGTTGCGGCAAAAGTTGAAGTGCCAACGCAGGCGTCATCCTATCAGATCACCCTATGCAAATATCTTAAAATAAATAGACGCTACACAGTAAAATCCCCAGAGTTAAATTAACACTGCTCAGAGCACATTTGGTCCAACTCTACAGAGTGATAAAGTAACACTGAATCAGTGTTAAAGTTAATGAGATAATTAAGGGATTAATTAAGTGATGATTGACCATTAGTGATAACACCTGATGATAATGAGCAGAATCACTGAAGAAAAGAGAAAAAAGAAAAACACAAAAACTATGACTGACTACAAAAAAGACATTAAATCTCTGAAGATCTCAGCAGAGGAGGATTAAACAACTCCACAAACAGCATTACCAGCTTCACACACTAACCAGACTGACTTTATTTCTGTCAGACGACTACAGAAGCTCTTATTGAGAATTAACAGATTTTTTGTTTGATTTTGTTTAGTAAATTGTTAGTTCTTAATGTGACCATCATGGTGATCAGTGTTTTCTTTAGTTGGGCAGTTTGATGACTTTTTAACATTAGTGTTTCTCTGGCTGCTGTAACAGAGTTTGTTATGGCAAGAAAAGCAAGAGAAAACATAATCAGATGCTGTCGGCTGCTCGATGATGATCATTGTGTAGTAATTAAATTAATCGATTTGAGTATGAGCAATATACTATTAACTTTTTTTTATTGTGATTCTAGAAAAGATCCAGCAGGGTTTTAATCAGAAGAGCTGAATTAGTTTTGTATAGATTGTACACTAATCACTTCTAACTCCTGCGAGTTTAACTCACACACAAACATCAAGAATAAGCCTATGAATCTCAACAATGGTGACATGCTTCATGCCACAATGCATTCTGGGAGCCATAGATGAGTTTTGCGTGACGTACCCAGAATGCATTGCGGCATGAAGCATGTCACCATTGTTGAGATTCATAGGCTTATTCTTGATGTTTGTGTGTGAGTTAAACTCGCAGGAGTTAGAAGTGCTTATTATGTGATGTGTTATTAAACTGGAGTACAAAATTTATGTAAATTTTTTGATAACCATTTAGTTTATGAGAAGAAAACACTGCTGGATCTTCTGCTGTAGAGTCACAAGGCTACTATAATCAATGACTCTCAGGAGAACAGCAAATAAGGCCATAATATGATGATAACAACTGCATCATCAACAACAAGCCAACATCATCTGTCATCAACTTGTCATCATCATCAATTTTCTCTTGCTGTTCTCACCGTAACAAACAGTTACAGCAGCCAGAGAGGAAAAAATGCTGAGAAGTCAAGGGTCAAGAGCCCAACTAAAGCAACACTGACTCAAACAACTTTTATTTTCAATAAATCATCAACATCTAAACCTCAATAAGAGCTTCTGTAGACGTCTGACAGAAATAAAGTCAGTTTGGTTAGTAATGTGTGAAGCTGGTAATGCTGTTTGTGGAGTTGTTAATCCTCCTCTGCTGAGATCTTCAGAGATTTAAAGGTCCCGTTTTTCGTGTTTTTTTGAAGCTTTGATTGTGTTTACAGTGTGCAATATAACATGTGTTCATGTTTCATGTGTAAAAAAACAGTATTTTTCACACAATTTACTTATCTGTATACTGCTGTTTTCACTGTTGTCAAAACGGCCTGAGAATTTCATCGTTCTATCAAGTCCCTCCTTCAGAAATACGTAACGAGTTCTGATTGTGCCAGCGGTTCCCGTGTTGTGATTCGACAACAGCTTAGCGCACGTTGCCCGGAAAGGTCACGCCTCTTACCATAACGGGGAGATGAACGCGCTCAAACTACAGCCCCTGAAGGCCAAACAAAGGTGATTTGACTCCGGGATGAAAATAACAGCGTCTGGACGACATGGCGACAAACGCAACCGAACCGAACCGAACCGAACCGAACGCAGCACTTCCTATTCTCCACGAGGGAGCAACAAGACCACGCCCCCTTTTTCTCGTATTCTTGTGGGCGGAGGTTAGTCGACAAACTGTTCTATTGACGTCATTAACCCTCAGAGTCCGACGGCATCGCCCACGACGTCACACGGCACCTCCGATAAATATCTATATTATTTCATGAAACTTTTATCGATTTTCTTACCGTTTTTTCCAGCAGAAAGCTAACGAGCTAGCCATCACGGGGGTGTCTTTGGTGTCTTTGTAACCTTTACAGAAGGTTTTCTATCCAGCCTGGAACATGTGCATCTTTTTGGAGTTGTTCAGCAATAAATCAAAACGCTTACATCCAAGATATATCCACTTGATGTCCATAATTTATACATTTTCCGTCATTTTTGCCGCTAGCGCGATGCTAGCTGCCATTTTGGATGAGGGTTTGACCAATGACAGGCTGATCCGTCATCCACGTTGGTGTGCGTCATTACGCATGAACCACAGCTCTGTTATTGTGGATAGAGAGAGACGCACGGCAAGTATTGAGGAGAGAGAGAGAGAGAGACGCGCTGCAGTTTTGTGGAGAAAGTTTGAGGAAAAAGTTTGAGAAGAAAGTTTGAGGAGAAGTTCCTGATAGGAACTGTTTTGAGGCTTGGCACCAGTAAATATCCAAAATCCAAAGAGGCCAAAAGCGCCTGGACTTTTTTTGGAAAAATGTAAATAGTTTTGGTTCTGTATAAGTTATCATGTTTATTCCTGAGTTCCAGGACTCCAAAGACTTGAACAAACTGTTTTCCAGAGGAAATATGCTTAGCTTTTATTTATTTGTGTGTGTTTTCAATAAATATTTGAGTGATTCAATTTCCGTTTTATGTTTTCATTTGTCTTTATGGTCCCATAACTTATTTTACATTCAGGTGACATCAATGCAACACAAATATACTGACAGTGCAACTTGTCTTGAAAAAAAAGAGGTGTGTCAATTGTCTGTGCACAACAGGGTTGATGTTTTACAAGCTTTTTTAGTAAATAACACCAGGCGGAAAATGAATTGTAAAAATACCCTTAGGTCTTAAAGGGTTAAAGCAGGAAGTACAGGGATGTAGTCCAAACCGGCCATTCGCTGTAGGCTTTGAAAGGGAACTTCTGTCAAATAAAATATCTCGCTTGGCATTTAACTTTGAGCTTTATAATTTTACAGGTATTATTTATGCTCTAACAGCAACATTACACACTAACTAAAGTTTGAAAAATGGGATCACGAAGAACTGGACCTTTAATGTCTTTTTTATAGTCAGTCGTAGTTCTTGTGTTTTTCTTTTTCTCTTTTCTTCAGTGATTCTGCTCATTATCATCAGGTGTTCATCACTAATGGTCAATCATCACTTAATTAATCTCTTAATTATCTCATTAACTTTAACACTGATTCAGTGTCACTTTAACACTCTGTAGAGTGGGACCATATGTGCTCTGAGCAGTGTTAATTTAACACTGGGGATTTTACTATGTAGCCAATCGCGTTCGTTTAAAACATCGGTGAGTGAAGAACGATCTAAAATGGAGGAAAAGCTAATAATTGCGGTGGGTAATCACCCGGTCCTTTTACTACCAATCATTATTTACATACCGGGACACAAACCGGAGAGACCAGGCCTGGAAGGAGGCGGCAGAGACGGTTGGAGAATCTGGAATGTATCATGCTTGTATTCCGTCCGTGTAAGTTACTCTGTTTATCATTGAATGACAGGCAGCATATCATATCATGTGTGGTTCAAATAGGCGCTATCCCCCAGCTAGGGCTGGGCGATATATATCGTGAGATTGTTATGCGCATCTCATCAGTAAAGCCGGTTAATTGATTAGTAGTAAATCGCCTTCACCTGCTTTCAGATGGAGCGGCATTTACTACAAAGGGCCGTAGTTAACTGACAAGCTGAGCCATATCGCATTAATATCGAGGACGTATCGCCAGCGATAATTAATGCGATATGGCTCAGCTTGTCAGTTAACTACGGCTCTTTGTACACAGCAAAAACTCCAGTGTTAAATTAACACTCCTGGGAGTGTATATGAGTCCACTCAAGAGTGTTGAAGGTAATGAGATAATTAAGTGATTAATTTAGTGATGATTGATCATTATTGAAGACACCTGATGATAACAAGCAGAATCTCTGAAGGAGAAAATCTCAAATTGTAAGCCACCGTTATGGGGATGGGTGTTTGCTTTAGTTGGGCTCTTGACCCTTATGTTATTAACTTTAGATTTTGTCTGGCTGCTGTATCTGAGTTATAACTGCCAGAAGAACAAAGATAAAAAGTGATCTGTTGGATATATTATGACAATCATCATTTGAACTATGTTTTTGAGTTATGTTGTTGTTTACAGCATAACTTTGATTCTGCATAAATATACAAAATTTTAGATATAATATAAAGGATTTCTTAAAAGTTGTTTTTTAAAAAAAAGTCTTTCTTTTAGGCACACACAGACCTCAAGATTCAGTCTATGCATCTCAACAATGGTGACAAGCAGAATATTCAATTAGGAAAAGTAAATTACATAGATAATTCAGATCATAATTTATTCATACCGCAATGCATGATGGGATCCATTAATGAGTTGTGATTGGTGGTAGCCACTGCAACATGCTTTATTATTGTCACCATTGTTGAGACTCACAGGCTGATTATTGATGTCTGTGTTTCTAAATTAATTTATTTGAAAGTCTTTTGATCAGAACAATGTTTATTAAATATTTGGATTAGAAAAATTGATAATCACCTGCTGTAAAATCACAACACTGCTGCTAACAATGTAAAACCAAACTATCTCAAAAAGTTTATTTTTTCTGATCACAGCATGATTATGTCCAAACATAGCCAACACTATCAGATCACACTTTTCTTTGTTAAGTTGACTGTTATAAATCAATAACAGCAGACAAACAAAATCTGAAGTTAATAATATAAGGGTCAAGAGCCCAACTAATGCACACACCCATCCCCATAACGGTGGCTTACAATTTGAGATTTTCTCCTTCAGAGATTCTGCTTGTTAACATCAGGTGTCTTCAATAATGATCAATCATCACTAAATTAATCACTTAATTATCTCATTAACTTCTCTAACTTCTTTCTTAATTTAACACTGGAGTTTTAGCTTTGTAGTAAATGCTGCTCCATCTGAAAGCAGGTGAAGGCGATTTACTACTAATCAAGGAACCGGCTTTACTGATGAGATGCGCATAACAATCTCACGATATATATCGCCCAGCCCTACCCCCAGCCAAATGAGGAATCAAATATTAAAGTGATCAGTTTTCATACACAAAATAGTCTCATACACTAGCTGTCAAAAAAGGCGCTTTTATGTGTTGTGTTGTGGTCCAAGCGGCAAGTATGTGGTTAGCTGTTGTCACTATGACGGTCGCGTCAGCACCAAGCTTCAGCCACGGCCTCCTTCAAGCGTTAACGCCGAATCCCCGTGTGAATGCGGCGTCACTGAATGCGATCTCACAGTTTGAAGCACCTGCCAATCAATGCGTGCTGCTGTGTTAAAGGGTTAGTTCACCCAAAAATGAAAATTCTGTCATTAATTACTCACCCTCATGTCGTTCGAGACCCGTAAGACCTCCGTTCATATTCGGAACACAAATGAAGATATTTTAGTGTAAAGCTGATGCTGAGAAAGGCTTCAGATAGGCCTCCATTGGCATTCAGTACATTTACACTCCCAAGACCGATAAAAGGCACTTAAAACATCGTTACAAAGTCCATCTCACCACAGTGGCTCTACAATAATCTTACGATGCGACGACAATAGTTTTAGTTTTTTTAACTATTCCTTTAAGTCTTTGATCGTTAGTTTGACATGTTCACCGACAGTTGTTTAACGACCGTTGCGATCAAATTTGAACTCAGATTAAATTCTGGCAGTGTCAGAAGTTTTGGCACACAATCCTGCAGTGTCACTTCTCCTGCGACGACCGTCAAATTATCTTCGTTTCTCAAGACAAACCAGGACCAAAATGAGCGCTAGAGATTTCTTTGTAGCCACCATTTCAATCCCACGTGTAATGCAGCTCACTGTCACCGAACATGTCATTCATTGATGACATAAAACTCTGGACGAGTTTTCTTGCGTGTGTCCGTTTTTACTGTGCCTTGACTATAGTACAGTCTGGCATTAACTACAGTGTGACATGACTTACAGCGGCGATCATGTTTCTTACAGTCAGACATGGAACAATCGTAAAGGACTATTATACATCGCACAGTGTGCACCCAGCTTTCGATGAAATCAACTGAAGATAAAAGAAGACATTAAATCTCTGAAGATCTCAGCAGAGGAGGATTAAACAACTCCACAAACAGCATTACCAGCTTCACACATTATTAACTAGACTGACTTTATTTCTGTCAAACGACTACAGAAGCTCTTATTGAGGTTTAGATGTTGATGATTTATTAAAAAAGAGTTTAATTTAAAGTCACCATTATGATGATCAGTGTTTGATTTAGGTTGCTCTAGTTGGTTTATTGTTAATGTTAACAGATAAAAGTTTTGATTTTAAAAATGTTTTAGGAAATGCTAAGGTTAACATTAACTGTGGTTATTAAATGCTTTACAAATGTGTTTCATTGTTAGTTCTCATGTAGTTAACAAGTAAAATCTTATTATAAAGTGTTACCGAAAAAAAAAGTTCACTATGCAAATTGTTACCCAGAAAGCTACAAAATCAAGTTTCATTTATTGACAAAACAAAATGTACAAATTATGCTTATCTTTGGTGTGTTTTGTATATAAAAATAATTAACGAACTTCTCACACAAATGAAAGACAAAGGAACTTTTTAAAGCACTTTTTTAGCCATTCCCTTCAGGGTGTCCACAGCATTTTACTGTCAAGGAAATCATTTCCCTTTTAAATGTCCTACAAATATGCTCTGTGTGCTGTGTTGATGATTTCTTTAAGGTTTTCTGTGTAAATAAACACATAAATGTTATTGTCCTCACCCATGTCGTGGCACAGAGCAGCGATCTGAACACACAGGAAATCTTGTTTGGTAATGTTGAGCTCTGGCTGTTTCTCATGAAGACTTTTGAGAAGACGTCCCGCTAAATACGCCACACTAACACACAAAGAACAGCAGTTTACTTCAAGGAAAAACAGTGTGAATGTCCAGCCTCGAATTAGAGGAAAAGATTACCCAATGGAGTGTTCGAAGCGAGTGTGAGTGGCTCCAGGGAACACCAGATATTTTGTCCCCAGCTGTTTGATGTGTCGGAGTCTCTGAAACTGAGGAGTGTCAATCATCTTCACCAGCAGGGGGTGCAGCTCAATCTGACCATGAATGGGGTCGTTGAAGATCTACAGGACACAAAACAGTCAGAAGCAGAGAGAAAAAACTATAATCTGTAGTTACTTCACAGAAATAAGATAAATGTGACAGTTATTATGGGCTTGTGTGAAGTTTTTCATGAGTTTTTTTTATTACTAAAGGCGAAATTAAGCAGACAGTCAAATTTACATTATTCAGTAAACTGATTTTCACAAAAAATGTATAACAAACATAATGAAACCATTTTAAAGAAGAAAAAAGAAGAAAAAAAGGATGTTTTGTTATAGCTTATGGAGCAAGACAGGAGCCATCTTGCAATACCACAGCGTGTGACGGGATACACAGCGTGTGACACAGGGATAGTTTGCTCTGTTGGCCACTGAAGTAATATAAGCATTTATTTATGCTTGTGTTAAAAATGAAAGATAGTAATGGTAGGCAAATATGTGAATGTTCAGCAGCTCATGCAATTAAACAGGCAATGAAAGCTGGCAGCCCTGCAGTTACACAACACATATTCATATCACTGTAATGATATTGTATCGTGCTGGAAAAAGCAGGCAAATGTGAGGATCTAAATGCAGGGTTTTTAATAAAATAACACATTGAACAAAATAACTCCAGGAATAAAGAAACAAAGGAACAAAGACCACTAGGACACACGAACTAGAAGCAACCATTACATGTACAACAACCCACAAACACCAGTAAAACATATGCACTATGGGAAGGCTAGCTTAACAAGATAACAAGAGGTAGTGGCTAAATTTGAGAACTAATCAACATGAAAAACTACAAAGAACTACAAAATATGACACAAGACAGGAAATAACAAAGACAGGTCTCGCCGCTGTTGCTATTTTCCCGGCGGGATAAATGGCTCTTGCGCCCGGCGCAAATCTAAAATGGGTTGGTCTGAAGTAGCTTCATTATTCATAGGTGTGGTTTGGGCGTAACGTGAATAAACCAATCCGAGCGTCATCCAACATTCCCTTTAAAAGCAGGTGCGCAAGTTCCATTATGGATTGCTATTATTATGGCGTATTTACCAGGCGCACGCCAGGAGCGGTTCACAGCCGAGGAGACTGATGTGCTTGTAAGAGCAGTGAAAGACAGAGAAGTGAAGTTGTAATGTTGTACATTATGGTAAAGGTGATTTCACAGTCTTTTTTTTTTTCAGTCTTTCAGTTTTTTCAGTCGATTTTTTTTCCTGGTTCTTGACGGACAAACCAATTTGTCAGATGTCCTTATATACATATATGTCTTGCCACTATTGGGCAAACAGGTCTTATCCTTAATTATTACAATTAGCCTGAATAATTTGTAAGCTAGATTTATGCCTATTTTTTCACATCTTCGTGGCACACCACAATGATTTCCGTCATGTCATGTGTTAATATTTTTTTAGTGTAACAATTTATGATTTGCAAAAATAACTGTTGCATCTGTGTAGGTTACATGAGCAAAGTGTATGCGCGTTGTGCACGCTATACATTATGGTCAAGCATGCGCCCTTAAAATAGCATAATGAACAACGCGCAACGCGCCACTGACTTTAGACTAGGTTTTTTCTGGTCAGTGGCGCAATTGTTTAATGGAACAGCAAAATAGCACCAGGGATTGTTTGCGCCGGAACACGCCTCCTTTTTTGCGCTGAACCGCCCAGGGAGCGCAAGTTCATTCACTAGTTTAGCGACGTGCTTCTGTGGAGGGAAAAGCGCGCTTTGCGCGGGTGCAAAATAGGAATGACACATGCGTCGGTGTACAAAGTCAATTGCGCTGGGTGCAAGATAGGGCCCATGATCTTTGATACAGGCAACATTTTCTTTCATCTTTTCTTTCTCATGCTTCACTTGCCTTCATGATGTCCTTTGAAAAGTTTAGGGAGCATTTCTCTTTGACATTTTGCAAATCCTCAGCGATTTTTGACTGTATTTCCTCTGTGGAGAGACATTTTTATCTGTTAGAAATACTTTGTTAGAAACATTTTGTGTCATCTTAAATAAATAAAAAATAATAATAAAAAATAAAAAACAGTAGCCAATACAATAAGCAATTAGTGAGGTTTAACAAGTGAATAGTTTTTTTAAAAATCATGACTGAGAAAGGTTTCCATACGTTCACTTCACTAAATTGGGCAGGATTTTAAATTTCTTAAGTTTAGTCTACATCTTGGAATAATTATTGAAATGTTTTAGGGAGGTTATCATAAGGAAAATATTTAATGCTGCATAGCCAACACTTAACACATCAAAAATATATTTCCATATAGCCTATTTATGATCAATATATCAAATGGTTTAAATATTTTTTTATATATTGAAAAATGTGACAATAAATATATGAAAAGTGGCAAATTCTTAAGTATCATATGTGATAAGATATTGATTGAAAGAATGTGAGGAGGGTCAGTGTATCTTTTGGTCATTTGATTTTCCTTTAGAAAAACTTTCTGCTGATTGGTCATCAGTTCTTCCTCAGTTCCGCACAGCAAAATAAAAGTCCCGCGCTTCTACAGCTGTACGGCTTCTTAACACGTTTATTGCAGCTACATTTAATCTTTTATTCCTCTAACAATCAGACTAATGAATGGCTCGACACAACCTGTACCGGGGCAGAGCCTAGACAGGGTTTTTCTTCTGTATACATATAAATTCACCTATGCTTTGCATCATCTGGTTATGGCAGCATATGACGCCTGTCCACCCCGGTTACCCAGTGTTTAAAAAAATACATTTATATAATTAGTAGTAAATTAATTATTTTAAACTAATACAAAAAGGAAAGTATAATTCATTGACTTGGGTATGTAATGGGCCTATGAACATTCACGTAAGAACAGTGATTCTGACAACCGGAGAACAGCAGAGATGTTAAATTACACTTCTGAGTTTTATGATATAAGCCTTTATTAAAATATATTATAATTAATATATCAAAAGGATGTGCTTGTGCTTGGAGCGAGTTGCTGCGATCACACAGAACTGCAACCCAAGATTTTCAGAACCTTTGTAATAACTTGCCATTTCGGTTTGTTTCTCACTAAACCCTACAGTAGCTGTACCTTCAGAAAGCTTGGAATATACGGCATGAGTTGCATTGGATTATTTTACACTCTACTTACACTCTAGTGGATTATTTCAGAACTACTCTGCTTCTCTTTTAAATGAGACATTGCGGGAGTTTTATGCCTCTGTTCAGTCTACGAGGATTTATGTTTGCGAGCCCCGGCGACCCACTTTGTCCCGTGGACAGCTTTAAAAAATATCTGTCAAAGTGTCCAGATAATGCCTGAGCGTTCTATTTGCATCCGAGACGCATCCCTCTGTGCAAACTCGAGAGCACCGAAGTGTGGTTCACCAGGGAGCCGATGGGGCTCAACCTTGGCAATATGTTAAAAAATATTTGTGGAAAGGTTAATAGATATTTCGATTTTGCCCATGAATTTAAACTGTGTTTATATTATTTTCCAAATCTAAATTGTATACTTTAAATTCTTGTTGTTCAGGTGGAAGGTATCTCACAAATGTACACAAGCCATAGTTTGCGGAGCCCTGCCGGACTAGAAAGTCGCCAGATCACGTCAGTAACAGGCCACCGATGCAAGGCCAGTTTGTGGTCATATTGGGCCCCGTCTTTGTCAGAGAGGAGGGCATGGAGTGACATTCTGACATCTAGAACCTCAACAAGCAAAGCCAAACATAATTTCACCTCCAAGCCTAAACCTGAAATAACCCTACCCTTTTCCATGTCTAATTTCACGATAAATGGAAATTTACATCAAATAGTATAACGATGAGTAAAACAATCCCCAAACGAAATTTCCAACTGTTTGATTTTTTAAAAATGTATTTATTTAATTTATTGCATTTCAATAAATGTAATGTGTCTTTATATTTATAGTAGCCTAAACTGTGGTTAGAGATGCTGGTTTTATTTCACACTCTACATAATTAATTTATATAAATTATACGATTAGTTCAAATAAAGATTGCCTTGTCACTGTCAGTGTTGCCTGTCATTCATAAATAATTTTAATATATCCATTAAAGAATCATAAAGTTAGCCTATGTTAGCTATATAGCCTATGTTAGCTAAGAGGGGACTTCAGACTGTAGACTTTAAAGAAGAGATGCACACAGTGCAGGTAACGTCGTTCGTCGTGCATTAAAATCCTTTAATGCATGGCTACACTCTAAAAAAAAAGGTTCTATATGGCACCAAAAATGGTTCTTGGCTCGTAATCATAGGGGAACCTTTTTTAGTGCTATATAGCACCAATTTTGGTGCTTCAGTGGTTCTTCAGCGGTTCTTCAGAGGTTCTTCACCGGTTCTTCAGAGGTTCTTCACCGGTTCTTTGACTAAGGTGCTATATAGCACCTCTGAAGAACCACTGAAGAACCACTGAAGCACCACAATTTGTGCTATATAGCACTAAAAAAGGTTCCCATATGATTACGAGCCTTTTTTTTGAGTGTAGCCGTGGATTATCCCTTACTTATTACAAACCACACTGACTTTATTTCTGTCAGACCTCTACAGTTACTTTTGAGAATTAACAGGTTTAGATTTTGATGATTCATTGACAATGTATGGTCACCATTATGTAGATCAATGTGCATTTAGTTGCGCAGTTTGACTCTTGGTTTCTCATGTTAGTTTTTGTAACAGTTTTTAGCAAAACATTAAAAAATACTATTAAAAATACAACAGTTAATTTCAAGTGAAAACATTACCTCCAGTTTTCTTGTACATCCTTTTTATATCACAAAGAATTTCCTCAACATCTGCTTTAACTTCAGACATTTTCACTTCTCAATGATCTGTTCGATGTCTTTCTTGTGTCGGTTCAAATGATGATGACGGCAATGTCCATCTGTAGAAGATTTTATAGCTTCAGAGACTCAACCCACCAGATTATGTATCAGGAAGCTTCTCATCATTTAAATGTGAGGGTGTGTCAAAGACTGGTGAGTTTGATCACCTGCTTTATATGCTTGAGTAAAGGGCAAGAAGAACCCATCTTTGAAATGTTGGGCAATGGTATATGTCAAGCAAATAACTATAACAGATATGGGAAGAATCTTTTTCAAACAGAGGTATTTTTTATTTTTATTTTATTATTTTATTTATGTATTTGTAGAATTAACAAGAGCACTTGCAAAGAAAAGCTCACTTTTGCTTTCAATGGAAAAGGTTTTTCCAAATGTGAATTCATAATGTTGTGATCAGAATATTTCCCAGCATTCCTGGTTGGAATTGTTTGTGATTTGAATAGTTCCTCATGGGGTGTGACACTGTGTGTCTCAATCAGCTGCCCAGTTCAGTAATGATGGCACTGCTATCGACTAAATCTCAAATTTGGACCCTAAAAAATACCACAATGAACCACAAAAACATGGAGCATTAATGCTTATATGTCCCCCTACCGGAAAGTATGTAAGGCTGTAGCAAACGTGTGCATTACAAAGGTATCTGTGATATGTAGCCTACCAACCCAATAAATACACACAGACACACACAAACACACATGCCAATCATTTCACTCACAGATGATTACATTTGTCACTGCCAAACCATTAGTGTATGCGTGGCCACGCTCTCTTGGTTTTCAAAAAAATGAAAAATAAATTCACATATAATACATACTTGTATTTTAGCCTTATTTGATGGCTGATCAAAGTTGAACAAGTCATTTCCTCATACAGTGTAATGTATTTAATAAACATCATGATTTGAAACACATCAGGTAAAGCAGGTAAGGTAAGTGGAATGAGACATTCCCACATGTCATGGGCATCATGGTTTAAAAATCAAATTTACTTACAAAACAGGATTTAAAGAAGTCTATGGTGTCTTGAAAGAGACTGCAATGATTTGCTCAGCAAGTTTGCAAGAAAGAAGCATCGACAAGCTTACCATGGATTTTATTTGCTGAAGAAACATCTCAGTTACGTAAATAACCCTCGTTCCCTGAGGAGGGAACGGAGACGTAACGTTAGTGACTAACGAATGGGGGTTTCGCTTAGAAGCCAATTACCTTTGAGGAATCTAACAGCGCCCAATGGCAGTGCCAATGCCATGGGCATGCGGAATTTGCATGCGTAACTCCGCCCCACAGCGTGGGTATATAAGGAAGTACGCTGGCAACATTGCATTATGTTATCTGCTGCGGAGCCAAGACTGAACTCCCGGCTGTTCCAGCAGCACAGCGGATGTGGCAAAGGGACGTTACGTCTCCGTTCCCTCCTCAGGGAACGAGGGTTACATACGTAACAGAGATGTTCCCATTCGTTCAGTCACTACGACGTAACGTTAGTGACTAACGGATGGGGGTCCCAATACAGTGACGCCACTCGGCTGTCTTCCAGTGCCCTGCGTAAGTTTGAGTTCCCTGTCGTAAGACTAGTATGGACAAAGGACTCCCACTTATCACAGGAATACCAAGGTACACTGGGAAGCATATTCCAGTGGAGATATGCCAAAATGCCTACCCGTAGGGAGGACTTAGAGAGTACACATATGACCCTCTAAGGGCTGCATATGGGAAACTCTGGGGTACCAGCGAAGGTGGATTTTTAACCCCAGGGGTGGCAGGGACTTGCCAATGGAAAGACACCTGCTCACTGAGGAGGCTTACAGTGGAAATACACGTGTGGGGGTCGCCGGAGGGGAACCATGCACACGGGGCACCTGGCCGGACATGAGGGTCTGGGCTCGAGAGAGGGCAGACTGAACTAGTGTCAGCGTAAGACAGTGCTGGAGGAACTCAGGGCTTTCTGGAAGCTCACCTGAGGAATACATCGCACGTATCCAGTCCGTGGAGTGGAATGGCGAGCAAGTGAAGACACCAGAGCCTAATCCATTACCGGCCACTAGTAGAGGCGAGTACATAGTCGGACACAGGCTCCACTCGGAGATTGTAGAATCTGGCGAATGTGTTAGGTGTCGCCCAGCCTGCAGCTCGGCAGATGTCTGTTAGCGAGGCACCATGCGCTAGAGCCCAAGAGGAGGCCACACTCCGAGTGGAGTGAGCCCTAAACCCAAGGGGACATGGTTGACCTTGCTGCTGGTAAGCCAAAACAATGGTGTCCACTATCCAGTGAGACAACCTCTGTTTCGAGAGAGCTCTTCCCTTCCGCTCTCCACCATAACAGACAAAGAGCTGGTCTGAGAAAAAGTAACGCAAAAGTAACGTAGCGCATTACTTTTCTTAAAAAGTAACTAAGTAACTCAATTAGTTACTTTTTAAGGGAGTAACGCAATATTGTAATGCATTACTTTTCAAAGTAACTTTCCCCAACACTGGTAGCCACCACCGTAAGTGGTAAGGGTACTCAAACCTGCCGTGTCCCGTCCAGGAGATGCTTCAATGGTGCAATGCATTCTGGGAGCCATGGATAAGTTTCGTATGATGCACTCAGAATGCATTGCACCATGAAGCATGTCACCATTGTTGAGATTCATATGCTGATTCTTGATGTCTGTGTGCGAGTAAAAGTCACAGGACCTCAAAATATGTAAATGGTGTGTTATAAATCGTTTGATGTTCTGATTAAATTCTATTATTCTCTTGCTGTAGAATCATAACAATAAAACAGAATTAATAACATACTACCCGTATAAACCTCCCACATAATGTCAATGAGTTAAGCCAATATATGATGATTAAATTCTTATCATCAATCAGCATCTGATTATATTTTTTCTTGCTGTTCTGGCCATAACAAACAGACACAGCTATCAAGTGGAAAAACTAATGTTAAAAAGTCAAGAGCCTGACTAAAGCACACACACTGATCGCCACAATGGTAACATCAAATCAAACTATTACTTTCAAATAAGTAATCAACATCTAAGCCTCTTCTTAATTCTTAATACGAACTGCTGTAGATGTCTGACTGAAATAAAGTCAGTCTGGTTAGTAATAAGTGAAGCTAATGTTGTTTGTGGAGTTGTTTAATCAGATCTTGAGAGATGTAATGTATTTTATCTTCAGTTGATTTCATCCAAGGCTGTGGCTGGAAGTAGTTCTTGTGTTTCTCTTTCCTTCAGTGATTATGCTTGTTAACAGCAGGTGTTCTTCACTAATACAAAATCATTATTCAATCACTTAATCATTACCTCCAACACTGATTAAGTGTTACATTAAACAGCCTGTAGTGTGCACACTAAGCAGTGTTCATTTCATCTGGGCAAATCGATGTGGGGCCTACATGGAAACTGGGTGCAAAACTGGCTGTGTCCCAGTTAGATAGCCCAGGTCAAACCCATTTGGGCCCCACATAGCTCTGCTGGCTGGGTGATATATGACATTGTATTATGTTGAATATCAAAGTTTTTTTGTGTCTATTTGTTAATGAAGGATTTGTGGACACGTTTTTGGTTTTGTGGAGTAAATGTTATAGCTTTTATTTTGAAGTAAAAAAAATGAAATTAGACTCTTGGGGTAAGATGACCCAGCCATATTTTGCACAGAAGGCCCAAAGTGGCATGTTGTTACTGGTGTTTTTGTTTTTAAATGTAATACTTATTGTAATTAACGAGGCTATTATTTAATATTTTTATGAATTAGATGTACATTTCAGGCATCTTCACTTTCGTTAAAACCTATAGGTTAATTGAGTGATTTCTATTATGACAAAATCTTTTATGTTTTTTTATTTTTTATGATGACATATCTTCAATTCAAATATGGGCAATTCAATTACAAAGTAAATACTGATATGCTTGTGTATAAGTCATAAACATTTTTACCTTTTAGATGATTATCTTTTATTGGGATTCAGGTTTTCTGTTATCAGTTTTTCAATTATTCTACTAAATAGTCAAAATAAATGTTACGGAAGATATATAAATAGTAATAAGAATTATATCAAAAGTAATTTATACATTCTGTAACAGTTTATGGGGTATTATGAAATTAGGCCTATATATATTCTACAAAGTGTGCCATCAACAGCAAATTTGGTGCTATTAATATTAGATCAGTTTGGGTACAAAAACTTGATTAGACAAGAATTATAATTCTCTTTCAAAGTGATTAGCACTATTAGATGATCAGGAGCAAAATAATACAGACAGTAATACAAAAACTAACTACCAAATTACTAATTCGGTGGATTGTAATGCATACTGTTAATGTGACGACATTCTGGAACTGTCGTCTCCGCTTTCCAGATTTCCACACACAGACTCAGTGACGGTGGGGAGCGAGCGGGGAAACACGGGACCGGATTTGCGGAATATGTGGATCCAGTGCCGCCACTCCCACCACGCACATCACGCGCTGCGCATAGGGCAACAAGTGCTGAGGGGGGCACCACAATAAAATTCTCTCAGTACCCAAACCCTCCCCCCGCAACCCAGCACTGGGTCAAAAAGGGACGTACACAGCGCTGGGTTGTTTTTAAAACCTAAATGTGTGTAAAATTACTACATTACTGGATCAAAATAACCCCAAAATGGGTTTTGAATTAAAGCCAGAAATCTTGGTCATTATAAAAAAATTACTTTTACACACAAAGAATGACTATCAAAGAGTAAAAATTGAGCCCAATGAAATCTATTTTATTTCCCCCTAAATTCTGTTTTCCATTATATTTGTTCTGGATTCTATGTTTTATGATTTAATACACAGAATTTTTTCCTCAAATGAAACGGGAGCCAATGCACATTCGGGTGCAAGGTTTGCATCTCACGCTCTACCCCATAGCGTGGGTATAAATGCGGAAGTAGATGCAGCGTACATTTGTTTTTCACTGAGGAGCAGAGCTAGTGACTCAACCGTACAGCGGTGGCACAGCAACTGTGGTGTCGGGAATGTACGTCTCCGTTCTCTCCTTGAGGGAACGAGGGTTACATATGTAACCGAGATGTTCCCTTTCAGTCGGTCACATTCGATGTACGTCAGACATTGCAGATGAATTGGGATCCCTATGGAAAACGCCACAGTTACTGCCACTTCCAGTGCCCTGCAAGCCTCTCAGGCCCCCATACTAGGGCGGAAGACTTGTGCAGAGAGCAATCACTGCGTTCCGCATGACCCATTCAGTGACTATTGGATACAGCTGGGAAAGCGTTCCCGTTCAGGGAAAGAGAACGCTGCAGAGCCCACATCCTGCCCGAAGGGAGGTATCATGTGGCAGTTACACACTAGGGCTGGGCGATATATATCGTGAGATTGCTATGCGCTTCTCATCAGTAAAGCCGGTTAATTGATTAGTAGTAAATTGAATTGTCTATGTAATTTTCTTTTCCTAATTGAATATTCTGCTCGTCACCATTGTTGAGATGCATAGACTGAATCTTGACATCTGTGTGTGCCTAAAAGAAAGATTTTTTTTTTAAACAAATTTTAAGAAATCCTTTATATTATATTTAAAACTTTGCATATTTATGCAGAATCACAGTTATGCTGTAAGCCGCAACATAAATCAAACACATAGTTCAAATGATGATTGTTATAATATAACCAACAGATCACTTTTTATCTTTGTTCTTCTGGTAGTTATAACTCAGATACAGCAGCCAGACAAAATCTAAAGTTAATAATATAAGGGTCAAGAGCCCAACTAAAGCAAACACCCATCCCCATAACGGTGGCTTACAATTTGAGATTTTCTCCTTCAGAGATTCTGCTTGTTATCATCAGGTGTCTTCAATAATGATCAATCATCACTAAATTAATCACTTAATTATCTCATTACCTTCAACACTCTTGAGTGGACTCATATACACTCCCAGGAGTGTCAATTTAACACTGGAGTCTTTGCTGTGTACAAAGAGCCGTAGTTAACTGACAAGCTGAGCCATATCGCATTAATTATCGCTGGCGATCTTAATGCGATATGGTTCAGCTTGTCAGTTAACTACGGCTCTTTGTAGTAAATGCCGCTCCATCTGAAAGCAGGTGAAGGCGATTTACTACTAATCAATTAACCGGCTTTACTGATGAGATGCGCATAACAATCTCACGATATATATCGCCCAGCCCTATTACACACATGGACTGGTCAATTAGGGCAGTGCAACATATGGAATGTCCCTGGCAGGGATGGCAGAGCGGACTCTGCCAAGGGAAAGATACAAGCTTGACGTAGGGAGCTGTATTGGGGCGGCAGTGGCTCAGTGGTTCATGTAGGTTGTCTACAAACCGGAAGGTTGGTGTTTCGATCCACGGTTCCACCTGACCAAGTGTCGAGGTGTCCATGAACAAGACACCTAACCTCAGCTGCTCCCGACGAGATGGATGGTGCATTGCATGGCTGACACCGCCGTTGGTGTGTGAATGGGTGAATGTGAGACAATGTGTAAAGCGCTTTGGATGGCCATTGGTCTGTTAAAAGCGCTATATAAATGTAGTCCATTTATTGTGGAAAAATACATATATGGGACCGCCGTAGGAGTCACAACATATGGATACCCAGCCTAGTACAGGTTCCACCAATGCATACGAGTGTAGGGCTGGCGTCAGACGCTTCGCCACGTCTGACTGCCGTGGTTTGCGGTGGAGCTCAACAGCCCACTGAGCAAAGTTTTGTCCAAAAGACGTCTTTTCAATGTCTTTGCCCCTAGAGTCGTACGTTGAAAAGACGTCCACTGAGGAGCCAGAATGAAAGTTTTTATGACGTCTGTTTTTGACGTGTTCTGCACTTCCGATATAGACGTTCATGGAACCTCAAGGTTAAAAACTAGTTCAAATGTGCTCATTGTGGACATATTTTCCATTTGTAATTGCAAAGAACTCACAGACAGTGTGTGTTTGTCCAGAAATCATGAAAATAAAAGAAACTTAGCTCACAACCTTTAGACACTTTAGACAACTTAGCATCTGTAATTCACACATCTTTGGATCGTGAGAGAATCGTGGGATTCAATCCAGGATCTTCTTGCTGTGAGGAGACAGTGTTTCCCACTGAGACACTGGAGCTGCCCTTAATCACAATCACAGACATAAGACACACTTTGACTATTTCTGTCAGACGTCTACAGAAGCTCTTACTGAGAATTAACAGAGCTTTAGATGTTGACATTTATGTTTCTTTTGAAGTCACCATTGTGGTGGGAAGCGTTTGCTTTAGTTGGGCTCTTGGTCTCTATATATTTGTTGTTAGCTTTTCTTTGGATGTTATAACTGTGTGTGTGAGAAACACAATAGTTATGGCTGAGAAAGTAAAGATAAAGTGACTTCAGGTGTTGTCAGCTCCTTGTTGATGACTAAATCATCAGAAGTCTAAAATCGGATGTTTTGATTTTGAGTTTCGTGTTCTTTTTTGGCAAATAATCATTTGTTTATAGCCTCAATAACTTGTGAATCCACAGTATTGGGACCAGTAGCGATATATTAATCACTAATCCTGAAAGATGATAAAACAGAATGTGCACACTGTTTTGAGAAAATATTTCACATAGTCACACACAGACATCAAGATTTTGCATATGATTCACAACAACGGTGACAATCAAAACAAAAAAAGCTTCATGCTGCAATGCATGATGGGTAGCTTCATAGTACAAAACTCAAACTTGATTGTCACCGTTGTTGTGAAGCATAGGCATTATCTCGATGTCTGTGTGTGACTATGTGAAATATTTGGTCAAAACATTGTTTGCACATACTGTTCAATTTTAATGCGATTAGTGCTCTCGATTCACAAGGTTATAGTGGCTTTAAACAAATGACGATTGTTCCAAACAAGCACACACAACTTAAAACAGAACATTAGCTGCTTGCTTTCTGATGGTTTAGTCAACAACAAGGAGCTGACAACTCCTGAAGTCACTTTACCTTTGCTTTCTCAGCCATAACTATTGTGTTTCACACACACAGTTACAGCAGCCAAAGAAAAGTTAACGTAAATACGGGGACCAAGAGCCCAACTAAAGCAAACGCTTCCCACCACAATGGTGACTTCAAATTAACCATAAATATCAACATCTAAACCTTTGTTAATTCTCAGTAAGAGCTTCTGTAGACGTCTGACAGAAATAGTCAAAGTGTGTCTTATGTCTGTGATTAAGGGCAGCACCAGTGTCTCAGTGGGAAACACTGTCTCCTCACAGCAAGAAGATCCTGGATTGAATCCCACGATTCTCTCACGATCCAAAGATAAGTCTAAAGGTGTGAGCTAAGTTTCTTTTATTTCCATGATTTCTGGACAAACACACACTGTCTGTGAGTTGCTTTGCAATTACAAATGGAAAATATGTCCACAATGAGCACATTACTAGTTTTTAACCTTGAGGTTCCATGAACGTCTATATCGGATGTGCAGAACACGTCAAAAACAGACGTCATAAAAACTTTCATTCTGGCTCCTCAGTGGACGTCTTTTCAACGTACGCCTCTAGGGGCAAACACATTGAAAAGACGTCTCTTGGACATAACTTTGCTCAGTGGGAGGGTTCGCCAATCTGGGGAACTCTACTGGAGAATATGAGCGGACATATCCGATCCACGAGGAGGGGAATGGCGCCAATGGCAGCAAGCAGACACTTAGAACGGGCACTCCGGTGTTACTGGCTGTTTGAAGCGAGCACACAGGAATAAACCGGCTCTACACGGAGGCTATAAAATCTAGCGAACGCGTTAGGTGTTGCCCAGCCCGCAGCTCTACATATATCTGACAGCGAGGCGCCGTGTACCAGCGCCCAGGAAGAGGTAACCCTCCTAGTGGAGTGGGCTCTCAACCCGAGCGGGCAAGGAACGCCTTGGGTTTGGTACCCCAAGGCTATGGCATCCACTATCCAGTGGGCCATCCTCGGCTTGGAGACAGCCTTTCCCTTCTGCTGGCCTCCGTAACAGATGAAGAGCTGTTCTGAGGTCCTGAATCTTTGCATTCTGTCCACTTATAACCAGAGCGCGGATGGGACAGAGAAAAGCCAGGGCTGGGTCTGCCTCTTCCGAGGCATCGCTTGCAGGTTCACCACCTGGTCCAGGAAGGGAGTGGTGGGAACCTTGGGCACATATCTGGGCCGGAGTCTCAGGATTACGTGAGAGTTAGCCGGCCCGAATTCTAGGCACAATTTGTTGACTGAAAATGCATGCAGGTCCCCAACCCTCTTGATGGAAGCCAATGTAGAATTTTTTAACTCTGCTGACTGTAAAGGCTCAAATGGTGCTTTCTGCAGTGCACTAGAGAAAAAATCCCAAGAGGGTATAGAGTGAGAGCGAGGCTGTGACGGGAAAGATACAAAGGATTCAATTGCAAGTGCAAAAGTAAGTTTATTGAAAACAAGAGAGTAGATAAGTAAAGTCAGTAGATGACGATGGAAGACACTCGATGGTGTAGGCAGCGCAGGGACCCAATGGACAACCAGAATCTCCGTGACTGAGAACCACGGTGCGAGTCTGACCACTGGTGAAGTGCAGTAACCCGTGAAAGTGAAGATCCTCCATGAACAAGGCAGAGCGATCCTCCTGAGACAGGCAGACTTGATAATCCACAACAGGCCGGACGAGCTGGAATGATCCTCTGTGATCAGGGCAGAGCGATCCTCTGTGAAGGCAGACACAAAACTCAGGAACCTTCCAGAGACTGACACACACACTGAACTAACCCAACGATCTGACAAACACAAGACGCACCACAATGAGTATAAGTAGACCCATGTTACAAGTGGCAGCTGGAGCTGGAAATCAGTTGAGTGGTAATCAGCGGCCACACCCACCACCACACAGATACTACACTCAAGCACAACAAGACGAGTCAGTGAATTCATGAACCGTGACAGAGGCGGATTTAGTCTCCTCGCTCCACTCAGGTGCACTCTAAAAAAAAATTGCTATTTGGCACTAAAAGTGGTTATTTGACTCGTAATCATAGGGGAACCACTTTAAGTGCTGTATAGCACCAAATCTTGGTGCTTCAGTGGTTCTTCAGCGGTTCTTCACTGGTTCTTTGGGATGACTGAGGTCTATATAGCACCCCTACAATATACAGAACCCGTTAAGATATGGTGCTATATAGCACCAAAAGTGGATCCCCTATGATTATGAGCCAAGAACCACTTTTAGTGTAAAATAGCAAAACATTTTAGAGTGTACCTGATGATCGTGCTTCCCCAAGGACTTACCGTCAACTGCATTGTGATGTGCGGCTATAGCGGCAACATACACTTTGAGGGTGGAGGGAGACAGCGTTTGCTCCAACCCATCATGCAGGAAGGAGAGCACTGCACTGATCTAACGTCTTCGGGGGTCTTCCTGGCGGGAAGAACACCACTCAACAAACAGGTTCCACTTAAACGCATAGAGGCACCTCGTAGAGGGGGCTCTAGCCGAAGTGATGGTGTCTACCACGTACTGTGGTAGATCACTTAGAACCTCCGTGTCCCATCCAGGGACCAGACATGGAGCTAGAGGTTCAGACGTGGGTGCTAGAGGGTGGCTCATCTCTGAGAATGGAGGTCCTTCCTTGGAGGAATGGGCCGAGGAGGTGCGGTCACAAGGAGCATCAGTTCTGGGAACCAGAACCGTTTGGGCCAATAGGGCGCAACTAACAAGACCTGCTCCTCGTCCTCCCTCAGTTTGCACACTGTCTGTGCTAGAAGGCTCACTGGGGGAAACATATTTGTGCAGGCACCGGGGCCAGTTGTGTGCCAGTGCATCCCTGCTGAGTCCCCTCAGTCAGGGAATAGAAGAGATGGCAGTGAGACGTGTCCGGGGCGGCAAACAGATATATCTGTGCAGTCCCGAAGTGCCTCCAGATTAGCTGGACCTCCTGGGGGTGGAGACATTGTTTTTATTTGTGTGAACTAAAGGAACACTGGGAAGGATGGGTCTTCTCCAAAGTTGGTTCTGCAATGAATAACACTGACATTAATGATTTAAATAAAATTTGAACAAGTCATACTGTTGTTGCATAAAAATTTTGAAGTAAACAGAGAGTAGACAAAATAAAAAATTTCTAAAAATAAACTCACATAAACTCAAAAGAATTAATCACTCATAGCTCTATGGCTCTACAAAAAACAAACATGTTTTTACTCTTTAATCAAAAATAATTGATAACGACATGGAATTTTAAACTTTACTTACCAGAAGCTGTCTTTCCCTCTCTTCAGAAGAAGCTGAGAAGATTGTGCACTCCTCCTCGCACAGCAGTCGCTGGCGTCGGTTACTCCAGGTGTGGGAAAAATGAACACACAAAGCTCATCGAGCTCATATAATTAACAATTATGAAAAATTATGAATTAAAATGTGAATCTGTTGATAACCTTATATTAACAGACTTCTAAATAAGACATAAGAAAACCACTATATTAAAAGTATCTCATCATTTCGATAAAAGAGGTCGTTAAGACTTGAGGCAAAAACAGCAAATATTTCCATTTAAAGAGCACCTATCATAGAATTTTGAAATGTACCTTTCATGTAGTGTGTAACATAGATCTAAGTGAACAAAAACATCCTGCATAGTTTTGAAATATGACAGTACACCGTATATATAGTTATTTTCTTTCAAAAGTAAGAGTCGACTCTGAGTCATTTTTAAGAATCGTTAGAAGACCGAAGCTTTTTCTCTGACTAGATGACGTCAACTTGTCAAGTTATTTGAATACGATACGCCCACTTATTGCGCTCCAAGACGCCAGTGAAAACTAGAAAACATCATGGCGACGAGATGCTGTGTTCTGAGGTGCGACTCAAAAGCAAACTTTTTTCATCTGCCCAAGGATGAGCATTTGAAGACTAAGTGGCTTGAAGATAAACCATACATCGTCGCGATTGAGTGTTTATTAGTCGTCAAATGTATGTTTCGCGATCTCAGGAAGCTTTTATTATGGACTTCTATTATGGCACATGGTATCTTCTTCGTCTGTCTGTACCATATATGGACTACATGTGCACAGAGCGCCCTCCGGCTGCCAGTATGAATTGAAAACAACACATAAGAGACTCAATCGCTCATGAATAGGCTATCTGCGCATTTTGAGGAAGTATTGAATAAAAAATACTCCTCTGTTTAGAAATTTGACACAGACATATGAGAATCTATCAATATGTCTCCTCATCTGCACACTTTTGAACTAAAAGCCCTGAGGGATGTTGATTTGTCTCGAGTCTTCGTGAGGAGAATAGAGGAGTTTTTTTATGAATGAGATCAGCTGAGGCTCATATTACAATCAAACGGTACAGACGCGGTTTTCATATTCATAACTCCAGACACATATTAACAAATTACTGTCACTATAAGACTTTGATGGGCGTTCCGTTTCCGAAAATATCTGCACAGACTATACCAATCACAGCTGACTGGGTCCATCGGACCAATCACCGCAGATTAGCGTCACGTAAAGGCGGGGTTTTGAAAAGTGAATCACTAAAGGAATCATTTGAGAATCGCTGTCAAAACAGGTAAAAATAAATGCATATTATAAGAAAACTAAAGTCTTTTTTGTCATTGCATGCATGCAAAACTGTTGTTGGGGACTTCTAAAACAATATTTGGAACATTTTAAATGCCATGATAGGTGCTCTTTAAAGCCCTTTTCTGACTTTTACCACCTTCAAATAAATCTCAAAATACTCCTGTACAAAAACTATTGTTAAAGGGGTGGTAAAACTAATTCTTTCGAAGGCTTGATTGTGTTTGTGGGGTGCACTGTAACGTGTTCATGCTTCGTTTTTAAAAAATTGCATTATTTTTCGTATATTTTACCTTTATTCTACACTGCTCTGTCCCTCCTTGTAAAAACGGTCTAATGGTTTCCGGGTTGTATGAAGCCGGTCCCTCAAAAATACGCTGTGGGCTCAGATTGGTTAGCTGGCCCAATGTGTTGTGATTCGCTAACCGCCTAGTGCACGTTTGTCGTAAACGTCACGCCCCTTACCTTTACCGGTAGACTGTGCTTTGGGTAGTATTAGAAACAATGGCGTCAATAAAACCCTACCAATTTGAGCCCGAATCAGACCCAGACAATTTTAGTGAAGATGATCGAGCAGAACCTGTTCAACCTGTTCAGTCCTCAAGAATAAAGACTGCGGATCTATAGTGATCGCTACTGAATGGCAGTTACTTTTGTATTTTTAGAACAATTATAGCCAAATATCTGTCGCAAGAACTATTAACCCAAAACAAACACTAAACACTGGCTTTACTAGTAGTCAAATCACACACAGAACCATGTTTATGCCCGTAGATAAACAATACATAAAAGCTCTAATCAAAGAATCATTTACACTAATGCCAAGTTCGCTGTTGAGATTTAAAAAAAAAGTTTGTAACATTAGGTGTTTGTCGGATAACGTTAAGTATGAATGAGCATTTAACAGACTGGTTTGCAGAACAGCGTTGTCATCTGTGTACTTCCTTGCTACAACGTACAATTAACAATACGAACTATTACAGGAAAACACATTGACGAAAAATAAATCAGACTTACAGGTTGTGGCCCGTAAACAGCTTCTGTTTTTAAATCCATCTTTCAGGACAAGCCGTTGTGTGAATCCTGCATTGAACTCGCGAAGATTGTGGAAGCTTTCCTCCGTGAGATGTGCAGCGGGAGCTGTCGTGCATGATTCACAATGGCAGTGTTTGTCTCGCGCAGCTGAACCGCGGCTCGTGTATTGCAAATACAGACGAATATTGTCCATTATGTCACATTTTCCGGTCTTCTCCTCCGACCCCTGTCTGTCTCATGCTTTGATTTATGATGGGCAGCATATATCTGCTGCAAATGCGACCTGTTCCCCTCTGTCTCATACACACATGCATATAACATGCTGTATGTTAAACGCACTGCAACGCACCCCCGTCCCTAGGAAGGCTGAACAAAGTGGACCTGCAATCTGGATGAAAATAACAGCGTGTCGTCGGCATTGCGGCAACAACACTCCAGCCTACTAACTATACCACAACCACGGAGCTGCGGGGAAGCAGCGATAGAAAATGGCCTCGACCCCCTTATTTAATATTCTCGGAGGAGGGGTTTATGTAAATATTGGGGCTGGTGATGTCAGCAACCCTGGAGGAATGTCTAGTAGTCGCCTACTGGCCGTTTGCTGTAGTTCTTAGAAACTGATTTCTTTAAAAGCAAATATCTCCCTTTGTTTTAAACTTTGAACGTTGTAACTTAGCAGATGTTGTTTATGCTCAAACAGCAACATTACACACTAGCTAAAGTTAGAAAAGTGAAATTGTGGTTTACCACCTCTTTAAAGACTTAAGATCATAAACAGTGTTTCACTCGCTTCCATCTGAAGACGCTGGTAAAATGGCGGCTTCTCGCACTGGTTTTGTCCATGTTATTAACGTGACGTACAAGCTCTTTAACGGCCGGGTTCCCTACCCAGCACCGCTGGGTTACAGATTAAACATGACCTTCAGCCTAAACTGAGCTAAATCAACCCAGCGTCCTTACCCAAAAGTCTCAACCCATTTTTGTATACACTGTTACGGAACAGAGACTCACAACAAGGATGGTAATGATGTGAAACAGCTTTACTTAATTCAGAAGGTAATGGGAACTAACAGGTGAGTAGATCTGATGTTGAGGAATGCAGACAAATGGTGAATGGGAATACTAACAGTCCTTTTGCGTTGCAGATGGAAGAGGAGCTTGTGTATGGTGTGGAAGATTACAGCTGAAGCACACACCTTGGCAGGGAGACTGGTGAGTTTCTGGAACTCGGAGTTGACATTGGACACTGGAGACATGGAAGATCAGGAAGACGATGGAGAGACACAGAGGATCAGGAAAGAGGATGGAGACACGTAACATACACTTGTAAAAAGCAAGTGCTCACAAGTAGATGAGTCTGTACTCAAACAAGACAAGACAATGTAACAGAGTGAGGAGTGTGCTGATATGCTGCCTGTAGTGATGTGGGGATGAGGTGGAGGGTGATTAATACTCTGGTGATCATGACTGGGTGATTGCTGACTGTGAGCAGTTGAGCAGAAGAAGGGATGATGAAAAATGCAGCTGTGACCGTGACATTTACCTTTAACTGAAACTGTTTTTAATTCAGCTGCCTAGGGGAGTCCAAAATTGTCTGCACACCAGATCTGAAAGCACTTCTCAGCCTCTTCCACCTTCTTCTTCTCCTCCATCTTATCTTCAGCCGTCTGATCATCAGTTCTTCTGTAATAAACTCTCACAAGCTCTTCATTGAACCTCTTTGGCAGGAAACTGGACAGCTGTCAAAACAAGACAAATATCACACAATGAGTTTTATAAAGATCATGGAGTAAACCTCACTGAGCCCAACACTGAAAAAAGTTTCAAGCTCCAGTCCAAATTGTTTACCAAAAGTGCATTGGTAAGGAATAAATGACACTCATTTTTTAAAATTCTGCAATGGGAGATAAAACTTTCATGAGAACCTGATAATCTTTAATGGTAGAAGCTTGATTGGGTTTCCTCTTGCTGTAGAAATAGACGTAATCAATAGGGTTTTTGTCCTTCATGCCGTGATCCAGATCAACCACCTGAGTAAGAATTGAAATAGTGAAGATATGAAGGCAAAGGTGAATATAAGCGTGGTATATAACTCACATAAACTGGTAAATCTCCAATGTTCAGGCAAACAGCAGGGTCTGTAGGTTTGTACTTCTGCACTGCGGCTTTCCATGTTTCTGTCAGCTCTTCCTGAATTTACAGTTTTAGAAGGTTAGTCAGTTATAGAGGGTAAATCAAACTACATTGTGTTTTTCAGTTTCTGTCCAACCTTTGTTTTGTTTTCCTCAGTAAGACGAGCTTCTCCCACAAACTTTGGCAGTTTTCTTCTGACGATCTTGTCCAGGATGTCTCTGGATTTCTTCAGGTTCTCAGCAGTGGAGGACGAGATCTGCTCAAAAATCTCATCTGACACAAGATTCATTATCATTAACTAAAATAGACTTTTCTGACAATGTAGTGTAAAAGTATTATCAAATAACTTTTTGCCGTTACATTGTTTTTGGCGGAGCATGGCGGAAAAATGAAAGCTCATTTATTTGAACCTTATTTATTTAAATTAATTGTTTAACAACCCTTTTGAGTACAGGTCCCCAAAACCAGAAGTGCTACTCATATTATATAATGTGGCAGACTTGTTTGGAAGGTGTATACATTTTTGAGTTTTTCTGCTTTCAGCTCACCTGTGAGTTTGCTGTATTCCTCTGCTGTCTTTATGGCTTCAGAAATCTTCAGCATATCTTCAGGTTTCCCTTCATGAAGGTCACGATCAGCTAGTACGAGCGCTTCTGAAAGCCTAAAACACAGAAAAACATATGAGTTAGTGTTTCAAACATGTATAAAGAGCGCAGTCAACTGAATGCTGATTTTTTGTAATGTCCTTTATATGAAGAATAAGTGAGGCAGGAGGTTTAATTTTGTGTGATCTCACATCGACTCAAACAGAGAGACTCACATGACTTCAATGATGTTGCAGATCTTGTGCTGGTAGGCCTGGCGATGGAGAGTGTATCGGGTGCGAAACATGTCATAAACATTATCTGCTTCCTGTTAGACACACAAACACCAGAGCGTCATAGATCCAGTTCCCATAATGCAGTGTTCACATTCAAGAATTTTAAATGTCATTTTGACCTGAAAATTTAAAGCAGAGAATAAAACTACAAAAGAGATTTAACGACTGAAACAAACCAGACACAATTATTTGTTACATTTAACTATATCACCGTTCAGGTCTATCCTAAGAGATTTGAATTCTTCCAGACTTAAAAGAGAGAGGCACAGATCCGTCTCTCTCTCTCTCTCTCTCTCTCTCTCTCTCTCTCTCTCTCTCTCAACTGATGACCAACACACATCTGCTGGCTCCCACCAAGCCAGGTGCGTGTGTGGGACCGGAAACCTGATCTGACCACACGGTCGCGATCCAGGCAGGCCCAACACCAAGCCATGTGCAATATCTTGACCACGACTGAGTCGAAATAACGGTGCAAGTTCATCAAATCTTCTTCAGTCAATGCAGAAGAAAACAATTACAACTTCAACACCAAGACTTTCACCTGTGATTGTACATCGGATACTCTTCAACCTCTCAGGCAAATGCAAGTAACGTACGATATACTAAATCGATGTCCAGTTAGTCAAAGCTGTGAACCTCTTGGTTCAAACAAAGGAGCTTGCAGTCATAACTGAAGGTTCTCCCAGGTGTTTTTCATAGCTTCATTCCTCTGTTCTGATCAGGTTCTTCAACCACTTTCACTTTCCATTCTACCCCATATGTGTGATCTTGTGTGTGTGTGTGTGTGTGTGTGTGTGTGTGTGTGTGTGTGTGTGTGTGTGTGTGTGTGTGTGTGTGTGTGTGTGTGTGTGTGTGTGTGTGTGTCTGTGTGTGTGTGTTTATTTTATTTTAGTTGTTGTTCATGATTTAGTTAATTAAACTTGTACGTTTGGTTCTGCCACCCTGCCTGCAAACAAATTTTCACTTAAATGATCGATTTTGCTACACACTCTAAGCGCTGTAAATGCAAAGGAAGGATTATTTTTCTGTATTCATGAAAAATACCCTTCACTTCCCACTGAGGAAAGCTATGTCCAAAATACGTCTTTTCAATGTCTTTGCCCCTAGAGGCGTACGTTGAAAAGATGTCCACTGAGGAGCCAGAATGAAAGATTTTATGACGTCTGTTTTTGACGTGTTCTACATTTGTAATTGCAAAGAAACTCACAGACAGTGTGTGTTTGTCCAGAAATCATGAAAATAAAAGAAACTTAGCTCACACCTTTAGACACTTTAGACAACTTAGCATCTGTAATTCACACATCTTTGGATCGTGAAAGAATCGTGGGATTCAATCCAGGATCTTCTTGCTGTGAGGAGACAGTGTTTCCCACTGAGACACTGGTGCTGCCCTTAATCACAGACAGAAGACACACTTTGACTATTTCTGTCAGACGTCTACAGAAGCTCTTACTGGGAATTAACAGAGCTTTAGATGTTGATGTTTATGTTTCATTTGAAGTCACCATTGTGGTGGGAAGCGTTTGCTTTAGTTGGGCTCTTGGTTCCCGTATTTGAGTTAGTTTTTCTTTGGATGTTATAACTCTGTGTGTGAGAAACACAATAGTTGTGGCTGAGGAAGCAAAGATAAAGTGACTTCAGGTGTTGTCAGCTCCTTGTTGATGACTAAATCAGCAGATGTCTAGAATCTGATGTTGTGCTTTTGAGTTTTGTGTGCTTGTTTGGCTAGAAATCATTTGTTTATAGCCTCAATAACTTTTTAAATCCACTGTATTGGGACCAGTAGCAATAAAATAATCACTTATGCTGAAAGATAAAAAAGAATGTGCACATTGTTTTGAGAAAATATTTCACATAGTCACACACAGACATCAAGATTTTGCATATGATTCACAACAACGGTGACAATCAAAACAAAAAAAACTTCATGCTGCAATGCATGATGGGTAGCTTCATAGTCATGCTTGATTGTCACCGTTATTGTGAAGCATAGGCAAAATCTTGATCTCTGTGTGTGACTATGTGAAATATCTGCTCAAAACGTTGTTTGTACATACTGTTTTATCATCCTTCAGGATAAATTATAATGTTAATGCTATTGGTGCCAATGCAGAAGATTCACAAGTTTATAGTGGCTTTAAACAAATGACTATTGTTCCAAATAAGCACACAAAACTAAAAACACAACATTAGCTGCTTGCTTTCTGATGATTTAGTCATCAACAAGGAGTTGACAACTCCTGATGTCACTTTATCTTTGCTTTCTCAGCCACAACTATTGTGTTTCTCACAAACACACAGTTATAACATCCAAAGAAAAGCTACTACAAATACAGGGACCAAGAGCCCAACTAAAGCAAACGCTTCCCACCACAATGGTGACTTCAAATTAACCATAAAAATCAACATCTAAAGCTCTGTTAATTCTCAGTAAGAGCTTCTGTAGACGTCTGACAGAAATAGTCAAAGTGTGTCTTATGTCTGTGATTAAGGGCAGCACCAGTGTCTCAGTGGGAAACACTGTCTCCTCACAGCAAGAAGATCCTGGATTGAATCCCACGATTCTCTCACGATCCAAAGATGTGTGAATTACAGATTTCTGGACAAACACACACTGTCTGTGAGTTGCTTTGCAATTCCAAATGGAAAATATGTCCACAATTTGAACTAGTTTTTAACCTTGAGGTTCCATGAACGTCTATATCGGACGTGCAGAACACGTCAAAAACAGACGTCATAAAAACTTTCATTCTGGCTCCTCAGTGGACGTCTTTTCAACGTACGCCTCTAGTGGCAAAGACATTGAAAAGACGTCTATTGGACATAACTTTGCTCAGTGGGTTAGAATTAATTAATAATCAATCCTGAGAGTTCACAGGATGAACTGATTGATTGATTGTAATGTTAATGTAGCTGCATCAAGTTACTTTCATTAACTGATTCAAATATTCATGATGAATAATTATTAATATCTCCCCTTTGAGCTAACTCGCTACATAGAGTAGATGATTCTTGAGTATACTCAGTATGCCATATTCAGTATGTGTGTGATTGGTTAGTAGTGTAATTGTCTTGTGCACCTTGTCTCTGAAGCAGATGTGATTTCTCCCGTTCACTTCACAGACTCGAGCGAACTTCAGCAGACGATGATGGTCAAAGCTGTTTCGAATGCCGAGGTGATGACAGTCTCTGTGAGATTTAAATATCATATATATATATATATATAATAACATTAAATATGTAAATCAAACTTCAAAATGTCTAATAATAATTACCGTGCAAAATAGTCCCATTTGTCCACATCAATGCCGTTCTGTTTATTTGCCACAATCTCATACAGGAAGGATTTGTCTTCAGTTCTGCCCTTGTATGTCCACTGAAAAGTAAAGCAAAGGCTGTAAGTAAATCAGACTTCATTCATGCTAACACATCACAAACAGCCGAAGTATCAGTATAAACAGCTGGAGTATCAGTATGAACAGCTGGAGTATCAGTATAAACAGCTGGAGTATCAGTATGAACAGCTGGAGTATCAGTATGAACAGCTGGAGTATCAGTATAAACAGCTGGAGTATCAGTATAAACAGCTGGAGTATCAGTATAAACAGCTGGAGTATCAGTATAAACAGCTGGAATATCAGTATAAACAGCTGGAGTATCAGTATGAACAGCTGGAGTATCAGTATGATCAGCTGGAGTATCAGTATAAACAGCTGGAGTATCAGTATAAACAGCTGGAATATCAGTATAAACAGCTGGAGCATCAGTATAAACAGCTGGAGTATCAGTATAAATAGCTCGAATATCAGTATGAACAGCTGGAGTAGTAGTATGAACAGCTGGAGTAGCAGTATAAACAGCTGGAGTATCAGTATGAACAGATGGAGTAGCAGTATGAACAGCTGGAGTATCAGTATGAACAGCTGGAATATCAGTATAAACAGCTGGAGTATCAGTATGAACAGCTGGAGCATCAGTATGAACAGCTGGAGCATCAGTATGATCAGCTGGAGTATCAGTATAAACAGCTGGAGTATCAGTATGAACAGCTGGAGCATCAGTATGAACAGCTGGAGCATCAGTATGATCAGCTGGAGTATCAGTATAAACAGCTGGAGTATCAGTATGAACAGCTGGAGCATCAGTATAAACAGCTGGAGTATCAGTATGAACAGCTGGAGTATCAGTATGAACAGCTGGAGTATCAGTATGAACAGCTGGAATATCAGTATAAACAGCTGGAGTATCAGTATGAACAGCTGGAGCATCAGTATGAACAGCTGGAGCATCAGTATGATCAGCTGGAGTATCAGTATAAACAGCTGGAGTATCAGTATGAACAGCTGGAGTATCAGTATAAACAGCTGGAGTATCAGTATGAACAGCTGGATTATCAGTATGAACAGCTGGAATATCAGTATGAACAGCTGGAGTATCAGTATGAACAGCTGGAGTATCAGTATAAACAGCTGGAGTATCAGTATGAACAGCTGGATTATCAGTATGAACAGCTGGAGTATCAGTATGAACAGCTGGAGTATCAGTATAAACAGCTGGAGTATCAGCATGAACAGCTGGAGTATCAGTATAAACAGCTGGAGTATCAGTATGAACAGCTGGAGTATCAGTATGAACAGCTGGAGTATCAGTATGGACAGCTGGAGTATCAGTATGAACAGCTGGAGCATCAGTATGAACAGCTGGAGTATCAGTATGAACAGCTGGAGTATCAGTATGAAAAGCTGGAGTATCAGTATAAACAGCTGGAGTATCAGTATTAACAGCTGGAGTATCAGTATGAACAGCTGGAGTATCAGTATGAACAGCTGGAATATCAGTATGAACAGCTGGAGTATCAGTATGAACAGCTGGAGCATCAGTATAAACAGCTGGAAGATCAGTATGAACAGCTGGAGCATCAGTATGAACAGCTGGAGCATCAGTATAAACAGCTGGAGTATCAGTATGAACAGCTGGAGCATCAGTATAAACAGCTGGAGTATCAGTATAAACAGCTGGAATATCAGTATGAACAGCTGGAGTATCAGTATGAACAGCTGGAGCATCAGTATAAACAGCTGGAGTATCAGTATAAACAGCTGGAATGTCAGTATGAACAGCTGGAGTATCAGTATGAACAGCTGGAGTATCAGTATGAACAGCTGGAGTATCAGTATGAACAGCTGGAGTATCAGTATGAACAGCTGGAGTATCAGTATGAACAGCTGGAGTATCAGTATGATCAGCTGGAGTATCAGTATACACAGCTGGAGTATCAGTATGAACAGCTGGAGTATCAGTATAAACAGCTGCTGGAGTATCAGTATGAACAGCTGGAGTATCAGTATGAACAGCTGGAGTATCAGTATAAACAGCTGCTGGAGTATCAGTATGAACAGCTGGAGTATCAGTATGAACAGCTGGAGTATCATTATAAACAGCTGGAATATCAGTATGAACAGCTGGAGTATCAGTATAAACAGCTGGAGTATCAGTATACACAGCTGGAGTATCAGTATGAACAGCTGGAGTATCAGTATAAACAGCTGGAGTATCAGTATGAACAGCTGGAGTATCAGTATGAACAGCTGGAGTATCAGTATGAACAGCTGGAGTATCAGTATAAACAGCTGGAGTATCAGTATGAACAGCTGGAGTATCAGTATAAACAGCTGGAGTATCAGTATGATCAGCTGGAGTATCAGTATGATCAGCTGGAGTATCAGTATGAACAGCTGGAGTATCAGTATGAACAGCTGGAGTATCAGTGTGATCAGCTGGAGCATCAGTATGATCAGCTGGAGTATCAGTATGAACAGCTGGAGTATCAGTATGAACAGCTGGAGTATCAGTATAAACAGCTGGAGTATCAGTATAAACAGCTGGAGTATCAGTATGAACAGCTGGAGCATCAGTATAAACAGCTGGAGTATCAGTATGAACAGCTGGAGTATCAGTATGAATAGCTGGAGTATCAGTATAAACAGCTGGAGTATCAGTATGAACAGCTGGAGTATCAGTATGATCATCTGGAGTATCACCATGAACAGCTGGAGTATCAGTATAAACAGCTGGAGTATCAGTATGAACAGCTGGAGCATCAGTATGAACAGCTGGAGTATCAGTATGAACAGCTGGAGTATCAGTATAAACAGCTGGAGTATCAGTATGAACAGCTGGAGTATCAGTATGAACAGCTGGAGTATCAGTATGATCAGCTGGAGTATCAGTATGAACAGCTGGAGTATCAGTATGAACAGCTGGAGTATCAGTATGAACAGCTGGAGTATCAGTTTGATCAGCTGGAGTATCAGTATGAACAGCTGGAGCATCAGTATGAACAGCTGGAGTATCAGTATGAACAGCTGGAGTATCAGTATGAACAGCTGGAGTATCAGTTTGATCAGCTGGAGTATCAGTATTAACAGCTGGAGTATCAGTATAAACAGCTGGAGTATCAGTATGATCAGCTGGAGCATCAGTATGAACAGCTGGAGTATCAGTATGAACAGCTGGAGTATCAGTATGAACAGCTGGAGTATCAGTATGAACAGCTGGAGTATCAGTATAAACAGCTGGAGTATCAGTATGAACAGCTGGAGTATCAGTATGAACAGCTGGAGTATCAGTATGAACAGCTGGAGTATCAGTATAAACAGCTGCTGGAGTATCAGTATGAACAGCTGGAGTATCAGTATGAACAGCTGGAGTATCATTATAAACAGCTGGAGTATCAGTATGAACAGCTGGAGTATCAGTATGAACAGCTGGAGTATCAGTATAAACAGCTGCTGGAGTATCAGTATGAACAGCTGGAGTATCAGTATGAACAGCTGGAGTATCATTATAAACAGCTGGAGTATCAGTATAAACAGCTGGAGTATCAGTATGAACAGCTGGAGTATCAGTATAAACAGCTGGAGTATCAGTATGAACAGCTGGAGTATCAGTATGAACAGCTGGAGTATCAGTATGAACAGCTGGAGTATCAGTATAAACAGCTGCTGGAGTATCAGTATGAACAGCTGGAGTATCAGTATGAACAGCTGGAGTATCATTATAAACAGCTGGAGTATCAGTATGAACAGCTGGAGCATCAGTATGAACAGCTGGAGTATCAGTATGAACAGCTGGAGTATCAGTATGAACAGCTGGAGTATCAGTATGAACAGCTGGAGTATCAGTATAAACAGCTGGAGTATCAGTATGAACAGCTGGAGTATCAGTATGAACAGCTGGAGTATCAGTATGAACAGGTGGAGCATCAGTATGAACAGCTGGAGTATCAGTATGAACAGCTGGAGTATCAGTATGAACAGCTGGAGTATCAGTATAAACAGCTGCTGGAGTATCAGTATGAACAGCTGGAGTATCAGTATGAACAGCTGGAGTATCATTATAAACAGCTGGAATATCAGTATGAACAGCTGGAGTATCAGTATAAACAGCTGGAGTATCAGTATAAACAGCTGGAGTATCAGTATGAACAGCTGGAGTATCAGTATAAACAGCTGGAGTATCAGTATGAACAGCTGGAGTATCAGTATGAACAGCTGGAGTATCAGTATAAACAGCTGGAGTATCAGTATAAACAGCTGGAGTATCAGTATGAACAGCTGGAGCATCAGTATGAACAGCTGGAGTATCAGTATAAACAGCTGGAGTATCAGTATGAACAGCTGGAGCATCAGTATGAACAGCTGGAGTATCAGTATGTACCTCATCAACTGAAGCTTTTGCCCCTTCGATTAACTCTTTAATGAAGTTGACATCTCTATTGTCCAGTCCGTGCTCTTTCAACACATTCTCATTCTCAGCCTTCAAATTCTTCACAATGTCATCAAACATCTGCACTGACATCTGCTCGTGCTGCAGTAAAGACACAAAACATAAATAAATAGAGCTGAGATAATAAATAAATATGTTTAAGAGTTTTAAGAGTGTGTGAGCAATGTGTTCGTTCTCACCTTCCACTTTTCAGGAATGTCATCAGGCAAGCCTAAGAAAAAGAAGCAGGTCTAATGTGGATTGTAAGTCATGTTATGCACATTAACAAACTCTTTCAGGTTAATTTACAAAATGTAACAATAGTCCTATATGGATGGGACTACACAGGAAAATCCCCAGTGTTAAATGTAATATATGTGTCCACACTGCATGGTTTTAAAATAACACTGAAGCAGTGTTGAAGTTAATTAGATAATTATGTAATTAAGTGATAATTGACCACTAATAGTTACACCTGATGTTAATAAACCGAATCATTGAAGGAAAGAGAAACAACAAGAAAAGAAAAAAGAGAGAAATAACTGACTTTCAGCCATTACACATTATTACACTTAATATTAACCAGTTTGACTTTCTTTCTGTCAAACATTTTCAAAAGTTCTTATTGAGAATTATTAGAGGTTTAGATGTTTATGTCTGAAGTCATCATGATGGTTATCAGTGTTTACTTTATTTGGACTCGAGACTTTCGACTTTTTTAGTTTCCAACCTAACGCAAATAGAGTATCAAAATCAGTTCTACCACGTCTAGTTGGACGCTTGAACATTTTGAATTAATTCACGCGTCCACAGCGAATTGGACATGCGTAAAAATCGAGCATTTGAAGCGAAATAGACACTCAGGAGAAATATGTCATAAAACACCACTTTGCCTTTTTTCATTTGAATTAAAAATATATATAAAACATTAATAGCCACACAAATGTGGTTCAGGCAACTCCAATATTATCTTCACTGCATGTATATTTAAATATCCATTTAAATAAGTTGTGAAACTTCTCTAGTTCAGATTTTTCAACTCGGGCGTCAGACGCAGATTCGCTTCAAACGCGTGAATGCACAAAAACACGAATGAGGCGGAATCGCATCTATTGCGCCGCAGGACCTCCAGATGCGCGTCAACGCGCCTTTCCTTTGACTTAACATTGAAATCACTCGCTCCTGACGCTCTATTTGCATTTGGTGTGAACGCAGCATTACAATACGGTTCACTCGTAGTGCTTCCTTAAACTCCTTTTTCTCTAAATACTGAAGCCTGATTGAATCACTCAGTGAAACTGCATGAACCTATGGTGCTGCAGCCCACCATAATATTCAGAATCTTTTGACTGAAAAGCGGCAAGCACCAAGTCATGCAGCGCGGTAGCATGGCTGTCTATGCAATACTCGTTTTATGTTATCTCAGGGAGCCGAGGTTACTTCAGTAACCAAGCATGTTCCCTATCGATACGGTTCACTTGTATTGCGTCCTTATACATGTTGCACAGTAAATTCCCCTGTGTTGAATTATCACCGCTCAGTGTTCATATGGGAACCACCAGCAGGTGTTAAATTAACATTGAAGCAGTGTTATGCTGCGTTCACACCAAACGCGAATAGAGCGTCTGGCGCGAGTGATTTCAATGTTAAGTCAATGGAAAGGCGCGTTGATGCGTGTCGGAAGGTCCCGCGGCGCGGAAGGCGCGTTTTGCGCGGCGCGAAGGACGCGAATCCGCCTCATTCGCGCGTCCAGTTCACGCGAATGACGCAAATTGGACACAAATTGAGCGTCTTGCGCGATACGCGCGTTACACACAAATGGTGTTGTTGTGCATTCACGCGTTTGAAGCAAATTCGCGTCTGACTCCCGAGTTGAAAAATTTGAACTTTGGCATCAATTCACGCCGCGTTAACCAATCAGGAGCCTGCTTGCTGCTGTGCCGTGGTAAAGTGACGTGTATGAGAAACCCTGCATAAATTAAAAATAGTACTATTGTGTCACAAAATGTAGTTTTAAGACTTTTTCAGGTGGGAATGTAGTTGTTTAAAGCTCAAATCTGTGGTTTATTTATAAAGAGAGCGCCTATTTAAAAAAAAATAATCTTGTGTTATTGGAGTTGTGAGATCCAGGGGATCACCGGGCAATCACTGCTCATAACCCCGGCGAAGGCAGCCTTTCCTCGGCCAGTCCTTCTGGCGTCTGCCGCTGGCTCTGATGTCCTGTAGTGGTTCGTTTTGTGTAGATCTAACGGCCGAGCTTTGCTCTCATGAATATATAATTTGTTGTCTGCCAAATCGTTTTGACTGAGGGCAAAGAGAAGTTTCATAACTTTATATTTTAAGGATATTTAAACATACATGCAGTGAAGATAATGTAGGAGTTGCCTGGACCACATTTGTGTGGCTATTCATGCTTAATATATATTTTTAATGAAAATGAAAAGAGGCAGAGTGGTGTTTTATGACATATTTCTCCTGGAGAGCCTTGAATGCGCGTCAATTTCGCTTCCAGCGCTCGATTTCTACGCGCGTCCAATTCGCCGCGGACGCGCGAATGCATTCAAAATGTTCGCGCGTGAAACTAGACGAACATTAGACGAACATTAGACGATTAGACGAACTAGACGAAACTAGACAAGGTAGACGCGATTTTGACGTTCTATTTGGTGTGCATGCAGCATTAGAGTTAATAAGATACTTTAGTGATTTATTGAGTGATGATTGTTTGATTATTAAAGACACCTGATGATAATGAGCAGAATCACTGACGTCCACTATCCAATTGGATAGCCTTTGCTTCAAGACCGGATTGCCGCCGAAGTATAGAAAAAGCTGCTCCTCAAAGCCTGAACCGGGCAGAGTAAGTACAACTCGTGCTCGTCCTGAGAAAGAGCGGGAAGAGCAAAGATAGTAATGACCTGTGCTCTGAAAGGAGTTGAGAGCACCGTAGGTACATACCGTAGGTTTGAGAACGACCTTGCAGTTGTTTGGCCCAAACTCAAGGCAGGATGTGCTCACAGAGAGTGCTTGCAGGTCACCCTCACACTTGACTGATGCTAGTACTAGAAGAAGAGCAGTTGTAGTGTCTGGAGTCTCTCTCTCATAGGATCAAAGGGATGAGTTGTTTTGAGGAACATCAGAGATGCTCTTCTCTTCCACAGCTCTGCATATAAAGTAAATCCCTGCTCCAATGGCTCCAACAAGTCTGAGTTAGATTGCACCACTGACTGGTTAATGACCAGCTAGAGTGTGACCAGAAGATACAATGATGGTCCTGTGATGCTGCGTTCACACCAAACGCGAATTGAGCGTCAAAATCGCGTCTACCGCGTCTAGTTTCACGCGCGTACATTTTGAATGCATTCGCGCGTCAGCAGAGAATTGGACGCGCGTAGAAATCGAGCGCTGGAAGCGAAATTGACGCGCGTTCAAGGCACTCCAGGAGAAATATGTCATAAAACACCACTCTGCCTCTTTTCATTTTCATTAAACATATATATTAAGCATTAATAGCCACACAAATGTGGTCCAGGCAACTCTACATTATCTTCACTGCATGTATGTTTAAATATCCTTAAAATATAAAGTTATGAAACTTCTCTTTGCCCTCAGTCAAAACGATTTGGCAGACAACAAATTATAGATTCATGAGAGCAAAGCTCGGCCGTTAGATCTACACAAAACGAACCACTACAGGACATCAGAGCCAGCGGCAGACGCCAGAAGGACTGGCCGAGGAAAGGCTGCCTTCGCTGGGGTTATGAGCAGTGATTGCCCGGTGATCGCCTGGATCTCACAACTCCAAAAACACAAGATTATTTTTTTTAAATAGGCGCTCTCTTTATAAATAAACCACAGATTTGAGCTTTAAACAACTACATTCCCACCTGAAAACGTCTTAAAACTACATTTTGTGACACAATAGTACTATTTTTAATTTATGCAGGGTTTCTCATACACGTCACTTTACCACGTGACAGCAGCGAGCAGGCTCCTGATTGGTTAACGCGGCGCGAATTGACGCCAAAGTTCAAATTTTTCAACTCGGGCGTCAGACGCGAATTCGCTTCAAACGCGTGAATGCACAAAAGCACCATTCGCGTGTAACGCGCGTATCGCGCAAGACGCTCAATTCGCGTCCAATTCGCGCCATTCGCGCGAACTGGACGCGCGAATGAAGCGGATTCGCGCCCTTCGCGCCGCGCGTAACGCGCCTTCCGCGCCGCGGGACCTCCAGACGCGCGTCAACGCGCCTTTCCATTGACTTAACATTGAAATCACTCGCGCCTGACGCTCAATTCGCGTTTGGTGTGAACGCAGCATGAGAGCTTCAATCAGATCCTAATCAGCCAGAACCTCTAACTAACCCCTAAGTTGAGAATGGCCGGGAGATGACCTCAACACGCACATACACAAACATTCCTCTTTCTTTAGCCTTTAATTAAACTATCCCAGAAATTACATATATGATGATTTCTTAAGTATATGCATGCTCCCTATATTTATTATGTTTGTGTGATGTAAAAGCCATCTTAAATACTCAAAATGGCTCTGTAAAGAAGATACACTGCTTTTATGCATTTAAACCAAGGCATGTTTGATGTCTAAAGGTTTCTCTTTCTTTGTCTTAGTCAATGGTGCAAAGTATATGATTATGAGATGTACCGTTAGTATGTTTAGTCCTTTTGGAGTGAAACGTTACTAATTCTGGCCTCCCACAAGAACATTCCATCGAGTAATAAAGTCAGAACAAAGAAATTCTCTCCCGCCTGAAATTCACAACAATGATTGGTCATCTCAGGGAAGATGGGCGTACACAGCAAAAACTCCAGTGTTAAATGAACTCTCCTGGGAGTATATGTGAGACCACACTCAAGAGTGTTAAAGTGTTAAAATACAAGTGTTAAAGTAATGCTGCGTTCCAGGCAGGTTTTTGAGCCCGTAAATTACAACTTCAAACCACAACTCACGACTTTGTAGTGTTCCAGGCAAAGTCACGCCAAACTGCCTAAACGCAAGGAATTGTGTGGTAGTTTGATGTAAACAAAGCATGTCGGACCGTACGGGGTGTATGCTCATTTACAATCATTTATATCGCCAAAGGTGCTTACTCCTTGTGGGAAACGGAGGAGAAAAACAGCGCAGACGGCAAGAAAAGCTGTTATACCTTTTATTTTACGTTATTTGTATATTTGTTTCATAAACGCTGCAACCGTAGGGGGCTGCCATTGTTGCTTCGCGGGCTATGTGACGTCAAAACTCGTAACTGGGAGTACATCGATCTAGTACGAGTTCACAGGTTTGGCTGCCGTTCCAGTCCACTTTCACAGGTAGAAGGTTGGAAAAACACGGGTTACGGGTTGCCTGGAACGCGGCATAACACTGAAGCAGTGTTAAAGTTAATGAGGTAATTAAGTGATTAATTGAGTGATGATTGGCCATTAGTGACGAACACCTGATGATAACCATCAGAATCGCCAAAGGAGAACGCCACAATTCTTAAGTCACCCTTATAGTGATAAGTGTTTGATTTCGTTTGGATCTTGACCCTTGACATTTAACACATTAGGTTTTGTTTAGTTTGCTCTAACAGCTAGAAAAGTAAAGAGTAAAAGATGATCAGCTGTTGTTAATTATGTTTTGATAGTCTTAAATGGAGCTGAATCATTGATTATAGCTTTATATCTGAGTTACATGTGTACACTGGCCTTGGGATTCCAAGGGATAAAATCAAGCATTTTCAACTTAATCCAAAGGTTTTCTTAAAAGTTGTTCTGATCAAAAAAGTAACCTCAATAAAAACATTTTCACAGACATCAAGAATCAGCCTGAGAATCTCAACAGTGGTGACCATCAAAAAGCATGTTGCGGTGCATTCTGGGAGTTTAAATTCTTCCATCGCTCCCATCATTCATTGCTGCATGAATAAATGATGAGTTTTACGAGTTGTTTGTCACCATTGTTGAGATTCCTACACTGATTCTTGATTTGCGTTTTTGTAATGTATTTGTATATACATAATATAATGTAATGTACAAAATGTATTTGTACATTTAATAAAAAAAAAAATTTTTTTATCAGAACAACTTTTAAGAAAACCTTAGAATTATATTGAAAATGCTGGATATTACGCTATAATCAACAAGAAAAACCCCAACTCAGAGACTAGGCTCTAAATGAGGTTCATGATTCAGGTCAAGTAATGACAAGTCAAACCATAACCAACACCAACACCAAGCAATAAGCTTTTGTCATTGTTTGTCTGGCTGTTACAACTCAGTTACAGCAACAAACTAAATATAATATAAAAATGTCAAGGGTCAAGATCAAAAGTAAAGAAAACACTGTTCACCATAATGGTTTTAGATTTTTCTCATGGTGATTCTGGTGATTCTGCTTGTTAACATCAGGTATCTTCAATAATGTCCAATCATCACTAAATTAATCACTTAATTATCTCATTAACTTAAAGTCCCTGTAAAGTCAAAACTAAACATGTGTTCTGAGTTCCTCACACCACAGATAAATGTGTTATTAACCACCCAGCCAAATTTGAATCATAAAAAAATCCGGGAAGTACATAAAATAGCTTATCAAAAACCTGAAAAAATGAGCAGCATTCTCTGCTCTCAAACGCTGGGGGTGTGTCCGCTGTCGGCGCCGAAACCACGCCCACTCGCAGGAAAGCGGCAGTAGCACACAAGACAACACTCACTGATCACGAGCGTCTATGATCACGACGCACCAGATGTCGGCGGGACGGGAGGATGAAGGCCTGGGCGGGGGATAGTCGGTTCTGCAGTGGATTATCAGTGAATCCCAGTTGTCTCCGGTGAAAGTTTGTAAAACGATCCGGTGTAAAGTCACTGCAAAGGCAGGTGTCGGTGATGATCCTCAGCTCTCCATCAAGGTTGCTGTTCACAAAATTAATCCACTTCTTCATCGCTTTTGTTTTGTAAGCTGTTATGTAAGTTGTTGACTATAGTAACTAACAGTACTAACAGTAACTCGCGATCGAACTGATGCGAATGTGCTCTAGTTATGATCGTGTTAGGGGAGGAGCCAGGCTCTGTGGCTCCAGTGCGTCATCGAGCCACCGTTTTAGCCCCGCCCAGAAAATCCTGAACACACACAGCAAAATCCCCAGTGTTAAATTAACACTCCTCAGTGTACATATGTGTCCACACTACAGGGTGTTAAAAGTAACACTTAAGAAGTGTTAAAGTTAATGAGATAAAAGTAATTAATTAAGTGATGATTGACCATTAGTGATGAGAAACACAAGAACTACAACTTCAGCCACAGCTTTAGATGCAATCCACTGAAGATAAAAAAGACATTAAATCTCTGAAGATCTCAGCAGAGGAGGATTAAACAACTCCACAAACAGCATTACCAGCTTCACACATTACTAACCAGACTGACTTTATTTCTGTCAGACGTCTACAGAAGCCCTTACTGAGGTTTAGATGTTGATGATTTATTGAAAATAATAGTTTTGTTTGACGGCACCATTATGGTGATTAGTGTTGCTTTAGTTGGGCACTTGACCCTTGACTTGTCAGCATTTTTTTTTTTCTCTGGCTGCTGTAGCTGTTTGTTACAGTGAGAACAGCAAAAGAAAATTGATGATGACAAGTTGATGACAGATTATGTTGTCTTGTTGTTGGTGATACAGTTGTTATCATCATATGGTGCCTTATTTGCTGAGAGTCATTGATTATAGTAGCCTTGTGACTCTACAGCAGGAGATCCAGCAGTGTTTTCGTCAGATAAACTGATCAATGTTTAAAATGTGTACAGTTTTACTGATTATAAACTATCTGGTTCTTTCCTGGAATCACAGTAATAAACAAAGTTAATAGTATATTGCTCAGACTCAGCCATAAGATCAGTGATTAAAATCACTATACAATGATCATATTCTTATCACTGAGCAGCCGACAGCATCTGATTGTGCTTCTCTTGCTTTTCTTGCCATAGCAAACTCAGTTACAGCAGCCAGAGAAACACTAACATTAAAATGTCATCAAACTGTCCAACTAAAGAAAACACTGGTCACCATGATGGTGACATTAAAAAAAGTTTCAACACAAAATCAAAACATTTTAAATTCTCAATAAGAGCTTCTGTAGTCGTCTGACAGAAATAAAGTCAGTCTGGTTAGTAATGTGTGAAACTGGTAATGCTGTTTGTGGGGTTGTTTAATCCTCCTCTGCTGAGATCTTCAGAGATTTAATGTCTTCTTTTATCTTCAGTTGATTTCATCTAAAGCTGTGGCTGAAGTCAATTGTAGTTCTTGTGTTTCTCATCTCTAATGGTCAATCATAACTTAATTAATCACTTAATTATCTCATTAACTTTAACACTTCTTAAGTGTTACTTTTAACACCCTGTAGTGTGGACACATATGTACACTGACGAGTGTTAATTTAACACTGGGGATTTTGCTGTGCAGCAACGGTGAAAAAGTGTTTAACGGTCTAACTTCTGAATTCAGTACTTCATAGCTCACAGTCTTTGTAATGTGTTTCAGCAATACATTTCTAACATTTATAATGTGTTTAGAAACAAATCTCAGAATTGCCTTTACAGGGACTTTAAACAAAATTCAGTGTTACTTTAACACTCTTATTTTAAAACTTTAACACTCTTGAGTATGGTCTCACATATACTCCCAGGAGAGTTAATTTAACACTGGAGTTTTTGCTGTGTAGGTTAATGGACTTTAAAGGACAGTAACACAAGCACATCTTCGCTCAGTCAACTTGCAAGGACTCCGACAAGACAAATTTTCTTTTCCTCCCATCAGCGCGGCTCACGGGCTTCGGCCGCGAGCCCGCGCAGCCCAGCCAAGCTGGTTGTTTCCTTTGAAGATCGACGCTCTTCGCGACATGGCCAGTGGCCGGCATCACTGCGCACGAGGAACCTTCTCAGGGCGGACAAGATGAACTTTCCCTTCCAAGACACTAGCTTCTAAACACCTTTAAATCTCCTGCGGACCGACTAAGCTCCGGAAGGACCAAACGGAGAGAGCGAACACTCTGAGAAATGCCAACGCACGCATCTTGCTTTACACAACACAAAGACACCATGCAAGTATCAATTCTATCAAAATTTAGATGTGTTTTAAGATTGTACCCTGTTTAAGGTGATAATGGTTCTTGCTGGCTCTAGTGGTTATGTTTGGGAAAGTGTCTGATCGGACAAGATCATACCCTTCTTCCTTTCCTTTCTTCTCATCCTCCTTCTTTACTTTCCGTTATTCTGTATATACATGTATTCTTTATTTAGTCGTATGTAATCGTAGTATCAATAATTATTAAAACCATTGTATCCATGTTTTGATTGTCATTGTTGTTGCTCACAAAACACGAGTCCCTTTAATGTCAGATCTAAGCTACAAGCTCTTAAAAGTGTCTTTGAAAGCTTTAATTAATATCATAGTTCGGAAAGTTTGTCCTTTGTGGCCAAGGGGACAAACTTACCGAAAATCGGGTAGAAGACCTTGTGAGAGTTGATAAGGATTGTACTGCTCATTCGTTAAATGGAACAGACCAGAGGAATTAATAATCCACTCCTTAGAGGTTATTCTGTGATTATTTATTATAGATATATGGTTAATTGCAATAAATTGTTGTTAACTATATATATATATATATATATATATATATATATATATATATATATATATATATATATATATATATATATATATTGCATAAGTATCTAGGTTAGGTATTCCCCTTTTTGGGTGATTTTGGAGATTTATGATTAGATTATAACCTGTTATGATTAATCATAAATCCCTAAATATTAATACCCATAATTCCCTATTGAGCTAAATTTAATTTGATAATATATGTAACCCTAAAACGCAACAGTCTTTAGCAAAAGGCACTATAGACAGGTCCCATGTAGGAATCGTAAGGGGGCGAGGTGGATATAAAAAACGGAACACCAAGTCGTTTCTGCCTACAGATTGGCCAGACACATGAGCATGGTTCCCTGCTATGGTTGCCACATAAACTTTGAGCATGTAAGGGGGTGCATCCCTTATCAGGCAGCTCTTGCATCAAATACAGCACCAGTGAAATGTCACAGGTTGCTAGGTCTTCGCTGTGGGCTGCACACCAGCCCGAGAATACGGGCCATTTAAGGGCTTATAGAGGCATCTTGTAGATGGGGCCCCAGCCTTGATAATGGTGCTCAATAACCTCGCTGGGAGGCTCGTAGGCTCCTGCCGAGAGGCCAAACATAGAAGGCCCACAACTCAGGTTGGGGGTGCCACATTGTACCTTATGCTTGGGAAAGAAGGTCCTTCCTCAGAGGAATTGGCCATGTCAGCAGCTGAATCATCTCGGGGAACCATGACTGGCTCTGCCAGAGAGGGGCCACCAGAAGGAGTGTGCCTCTGTCTTCCCTGAAGGAGCAGCGCGACTGGAGGGAAAGCATACAGGATGAGGTTGGCCATTCGTGGGCCAACTCATCCCTGTCCCTCAAAAAGAATGTTGGGCTGTGAGAGTTGTCTTCTGAGGTGAAGAGGTCAACGTCTGCCCTCCCGAATATACTCCAGATTAAGTTAACTGTCTTGAGATGGAGCCTCCATTCCCCTGGGGCCACAATGTCCCGAGACAGCATGACAGCATTGGTTCTGCCCGGCACGTGTGATGCTCTCAGCAAGCACAGGTTGTGATGGGCCCAAAAGAGGAGGCATCTTTTCAGTTAGTACAAAGGCCTCAATCTGAGCCCACCAAGGTGGCTTATGTAGGACACCACTGCCATGTTGTCTGACCGAACTAAGATGTGGTGGCCTTTCAGCTCTGGCCTTCCCAAAAAACTGCTAGCATTTCTAGGCAGTTGATGTGTAGCCATTTCTCTGTGCTCGTCCAGGAGCCGGTTGCTGGCCTGCCCTTGCACAGAGCTGTGTTGGAGGCGTCCGTCGAGACTACCTTCCTTCTTGGAGTTCTTCCAAGGGGCCAGGGCCATGATACAGCCATGGTCCACCATAACATGAAGGCGCCCTAGCCGCCAAACGTGCGTGCAGCAGGCCCAATGGAACTACTGAGGAGGTGGCCATCATTAGACCCAGCATCCTCTGAAAAATTCTGAGGGGACGTGAGACCCCTATTTTGAACGATGCCGCGAGCCTCTGAATCGATAGAGCGCTCTCTGTCACCAGCCAGGCATGCATTTGGGCCGAGTTGAGAACTATTCCAAGGAAAGCGATTTGCTGGCTGGAAGACTATGTTGATCTTGAACCCCATGCATTTAAAATGGTTGAGGAGCAAGGATCTGTGAGCTTTCAGTTCGGTCTTTGAATGGGCCAAGACAAGCCACACAGTAAAATCCCCAGTGTTAAATTAACACTGCTCAGAGCACATATGGTCCCACTCTACAGAGTGTTAAAGTAACACTGAATCAGTGTTAAAGTTAATGAGATAATTGAGAGATTAATTAAGTGATGATTGGCCATTAGTGATGAACACCTGATGATAATGAGTAGAATCACTGAAGGAAAGAGAAAAATAAAACACAAGAACTACGACTGACTATAAAAAAGACATGAAATCTCTGAAGATCTCAGCAGAGGAGGATTAAACAACTCCACAAACAGCATTAGCAGCTTCACACATTACTAACCAGACTGACTTTATTTCTGTCAGACGTCTCTTATTGAGAATTAACAGATGTTTTGTTTGATTTTGTTGTGAAAATTGTTAGTTTTTAATTTGACCATCATGGTGATTAGTGTTTTCTTTAGTTGGGCAGTTTGATGACTTTTTAACATTAGTGTTTCTCTGGCTGCTGTAACTGAGTTTGCTATGGCAAGAAAAGCAAGAGTAAACACAATCAGATGCTGTCGGCTGCTCGATGTTGAGAATATGATCATTGAATAGTGATGTAATTCATCGATTCTATGACTGAGTATGAGCAATATACTATCAACTTTTTTTTATTGTGATTCTAGAAAAGATCCAACACGGTTTTGAAATAGATTGTACACTAATAACTTTTAACTCATGCGAGATTATCTCACACACAGAATTCAAGAATCTGCCTATGAATCTCAACAATGGTGACATGCTTCATGCCACAATGCATCCTGCCATAGATGAGTTTTGCGTGATGCACCCAGAATGCATTGCGGCATGTCACCATTGTTGAGATTCATAGGCTGATTCTTGAGGTCTATGTGTGAGTAAATCTCGTAGGAGTTAGAAGAGCTTAATGTGTGATGTGTTATAAAACCGCACTACAACACTTATGTAAACATTTTTTGATCATTGTTTAGTTTATCTGATGAAAACATTGCTGGATCTTCTGCCCTAGAGTCACAAGGTTACTATAATCAATGACTCTCAGGAGATCAGCAAATAAAGCCATTATATGATGAGAACAACTGTATCATAAACAACAAGCATAAAATTTATCTTGCTGTTCTCACCGTAACAAACAATTACAGCAGCCAGAGAAAAGCTTATGTTAACAAGTCAAGGGTCAAGAGCCCAACTAAAGCAAACACTGATCACCATAATGGTAACAACTTTTATTCAAACAACTTTTATTTTCAATAAATCATCAACATCTAAACCTCAATAAGAGCTTCTTTAGTCGTCTGACAGAAATAAAGTCAGTCTGGTTATTAATGTGTGAAGCTGGTAATGCTGTTTGTGGAGTTGTTTAATCCTCCTCTGCTGAGATCCTCAGATATTTAATGTCTTTTTAATAGTCAGTTGTAGTTTGTGTTTTTCTTTTTTCTCTTTTCTTCAGTGATTTTGCTCATTATCATCAGGTGTCATCACTAATGGTCAATCATCACTTAATTAATTTCTTAATTATCTCATTAACTTTAACACTGATTCAGTGTTACTTTAACACTCTGTAGAGTGGGACCATATGTGCTCCGAGCAGTGTTAATTTAACACTGGGGATTTTACAGTGCAGTCGTCAAGGTAATTCAGGATGCACATTCCCGTCTGCCTCAGAGGGGAGAGAGCCGCATCCATGCACTTCGTAAAAGTGCGTTGGGCCAGAGACAGTCTGATTGGAAGGACAGTAGGGTGGTAAGCCAACCCTTCGAACGCGAATATGTGGTGGGGGGCTACCTGGATATGTAAAATATAAGGAAAGTAAGCATCTTTCAGATCCACTGAGAAGAACCAATCCCCTTTGCAAATCTGCGAGAGGATTTGTTTCAACGTTAAAGTCGAAGGTGCAGGCTTCGCAGGCTACTGAGTTTGCAGGCTTTTCTGGCGACTAAAAGCAGCTGCAGAACTGGAGCGCTTGGGCATGAAGTGACGCCTTACCTGCGATGACTTTTGTGCTGCAGTGAAACACTCTGTGAAACCATCCACTGCCGGGCTGAAGAGACCGGTGGGGGAGACTGGGGAGTCAAGCACAGCATCTTTGTCTGTTTCCTTAATCTCTGTTAAATTTAACCACAAGTGGTGCTCCAAAACCACCAAATTGGTAATTTGCCTGGGCAGTGGTCTCCGTAGCGCACAGGCCCAGATCCGTTGCGCTGCGCAGCTCTCTAAAGACAGCAGGGTCTGGGCCAGACTCGTCCATCAAGTGGAATAGTTTGGCTTGAAAAACCTGTAAGACTGTCATCGTGTGAAGGGCGGAGCCTGCTTGACCAGCTGATGTGTAGGTGTGTAGGTGAAGTGACCCTGCAGAGATTAGATTGGGTGGGCCTTTGCTTTCAGCCTAGGACCATGGGTGGCCACGGCTTCCTCAAGAGGAGGCAACTTTTCATAGACATTTTCTCCGGCACCGTCAATAGTCGTGAGGGCAGTGAAGGCTGAAGTGTGGATGTGGGGCAAGTACGTAGTGTGCCACGTCTTTGTGAGCTCTTCGTGAACCTCTGGGAAGAACAGTGCTGCTCGCTGACATTGTCCCAACAGGAACCATTCATTCAAGCACCTGCGTGTGGGATCCTCTATGGCAGACCACTCTAAACTGAGCTATTCGATGGCTTTTGATAGGATGTGGATCATCTCGGCATCCATCCATATAATTATATTAATTAATAATAAATTAAAAGACATATACGTCATACGTGCACATCAGATGTTATTCCCGTTCGAATTGGTACATGGAATCACAGACATCAAGTGATAAGAATTGTTACTCAAATGTGGTTTAGAAAACTAGTCCCGTCCGAATAGAACTAATGACATGAGTAAGAAAGGTGTGTGTCCACAGAGACTTACCTTTTATTTGTTTAATTTTTTTGGTTTCAGGAATAACCAGACCATCAAATACATGGGATCCTGGACCATGACCTAAAAAATAAAGAGACTCTTGATACTTCTAGGTATGATTATCATAAGTCTGTGCTCATTTGACGAGGGTTTGGATTTGTTGAGACTCAAATAATATTATTTTCACTTTCCATAATCATACTCACCCAAGTCGTGACACAGTCCAGCGATCTGAACACACAGGAAATCCTGTTTGGTGATTTTGAGCTCTGGCTGATTGTCATGAAGAATCTTGACCAGACAAGCTGCTAAATACGCCACACTAACACACAAACAAACACACACACACACACACACACACACACACACACACAGTTTACTAGTAAAAACATTGAATCTAGCAAAAAAAAAATGGTTTTATTAATTTACAGGTGCTGGTCATATAATTAGAATATCATCAAAAAGTTGATTTATTTCACTAATTCCATTCAAAAAGTGAAACTTGTATATTATATTCATTTATTACACACAGACTGATATATTTTAAATGTTTATTTCTTTTAATTTTGATGATTATAACTGACAACTAAGGAAAATCCCAAAATTCCCAAAATTACAATATTACTTAAGACCAATACAAAGAAAGGATTTTTAGAAATCTTGGCCAACTGAAAAGTATGAACATGAAAAGTATGAGCGTACAGCACTCAATACTTAATTGGGGCTCCTTTTGCCTGAATTACTGCAGCAATGCGGCGTGGCATGGAGTCGATCAGTCTGTGGCACTGCTCGGGTGTTATGAGAGCCCAGGTTGCTCTGATAGTGGCCTTAAGCTCTTCTGCATTGTTGGGTCTGGCATATCGCATCTTCCTCTTCACAATACCTCATAGATTTTCTATGGGGTTAAGGTCAGGCGAGTTTGCTGGCCAATTAAGAACAGGGATACCATGGTCCTTAAACCAGGTACTGGTTGCTTTGGCACTGTGCAGGTGCCAAGTCCTGTTGGAAAATGAAATCTGAATCTCCATAAAGTTGGTCAGCAGAAGGAAGCATGACATGCTCTAAAACTTCCTGGTATACGGCTGCGTTGACCTTGGACCTCAGAAAACACAGTGGACCAACACCAGCAGATGACATGGCACCCCAAACCATCACTGAGTGTGGAAACTTTAAACTGGACCTCAAGCCACATGGATTGTGTGCCTCTCCTCTTTTCCTACAGACTCTGGGACCCTGGATTTTGCAAAATTTAGACGCTTCTGACGCTGTCTGTTGTTCAAGAGTGGCTTGACACAAGGAATGCGACAGCTGAAACCCATGTATTTCATACATCTGGGAGTAGTGGTTCTTGAAGCACTGACTCCAGCTCCAGTCCACTCTTTGTGAATCTCCCCCACATTTTGAATGGGTTTTGTTTCACAATCCTCTCCAGGGTGTGATTATCCCTATTGTTTGTACACTTTTTTCTACCACATCTTTTCCTTCCCTTCGCCTCTCTATTAATGTTCTTGGACACAGAGCTCTGTGAACCGCCAGCCTTTTTTGCAATTACCTTTTGTGTCTTGCCCTCCTTGTGCAAGGTGTCAATTGTCGTCTTTTGGACAACTGTCAAGTCAGCAGTCTTCCCCATGATTGTGTAGCCTACAGAACTAGACTGAGAGACCATTTAAAGGCCTTTGCAGGTGTTTTGAGTTAATTCGCTGATTAGATTGTGGCACCAGGTGTCTTCAATATTGAACCTTTTCACAACATTCTAATTTTCTGAGATACTGAATTTGGGATTTTCCTTAGTTTTCTGTTATAATCATCAAAATTAAAAGAAAAAAAATGTTTGAAATATATCAGTCTGTGTGTAAGGAATGAATATAATATACAAGTTTCACTTTTTGAATGGAATTAGTGAAATAAATCAACTTTTTGATGATATTCTAATTATATGACCAGCACCTGTACTAGCATGTCATGTAAAAACATTAGCATCAGAGAACTGTGAACGTGCAAATGTAGTCAAATTATTGAAATATTAACTTTAAGGGCCAGATTTACTAAAAGCTTGCACCCGTGCAAACCCTCTTTTGGTGTTAAAAAACTACTGTCAGGATTTACTAAAGACACGCAGTGGAAAAATTAGTGCTGAAAATGGGTTATTTTAGCATCTGACCTTATTGCATATGCATTTGAAGGAGTTTCCCTTTCAGACGCAAATGCATGAGAGGAGAGTATTTAAATGAATCATGCAAGGTGATTTGCACTCGTCAATTAGTGGTGTTTGCGCCATTATTTACAGCCCCCAAAAAAGCACATCTTAAACCAGACGCTAACAGGTAGATTGCGTTGGTCAATATGGAAATGATCCAGCTGTGTTCACTAATTTGCGTGTGCGTCATCAGTAGATCACGCGCAGAACTTTACACTCCCATCTGTGCTTTTTTGGAATTGCGCTCTCATGCTAATTTGACATGATTAGTAAATCTGGCCCTAAATCTCTACAGCTATTAACTTAAATATAATTACTTAATCAAACTAATATTTTTGTTCTGAGTATAATATCTCACCCAAGTGAGTGTTCGAAGCGATTGTGAGAAGCGCCCGGAAACACCAGATATGTTCCTCCGAGCTGTTTTATGTGCCGGAGTCTCTGAAACTGAGGCGTATCTGTGATCTTCACCAGCAGGGGGTGCAGCTCAACGTGACCATGAATGGGGTCGTTAAAAATCTACAGGATACAAAGCACACCAGTTCATCGCACGAACATTCAATGCATTTTGTGACTTAGCATGTACAAAAACCATGTCTTTGAAAAAATGTATTTTCTGACACAAAAACTCCTTTTGTGAGTGAATTCCCAGAGCAGTTCATGAGTGAAATGAATACTGACTGGTGACATGAGTAATCGAATCATGTACTCAACCAATTCTTTTCAAACAGTGATTAATTTAGGAATGAAGTGCTGCTTGTTTGAGTTTGTTTTGTTGCAAAAATTAGTAAAACACACATTTATGCCAATTCTCCATGAAAGGTGCCTTCTGTTATCCACAAAATGAAAAGGACATTCATGCTTATGTCCACAAAATGGAAGAAACTTACACACAGACACCATGTGAGGCGTGCATTTCATAGTATGAGCACAGTGAGAGCACTGAGATTACACTTTTAGCTCACTCTGACCTCACATTGTGACCACATCATGAGTATCTTGGGAGCTCACGGGGAGATCAATGAGAGATCAAATTGTTTACTGGGTTATTAGCATGAGTAATGGGTTATTAGTTAACTGGGTTATGTTACATGAGTACGTAGCTTACCTTCATTTGTTCTTTTGAGAAGTCTAAGGAGTATTTCCTCTAAGGAGTAGCATGAGTAATGGGTTATTAGTTAACTGGGTTATGTTACATGAGTACGTAGCTTACCTTCATTTGTTCTTTTGAGAAGTCTAAGGAGTATTTCTTCAGGATGTCTTGGAATTCATCCTTAATAAGCTCCCATAACTGTTGTTTCTCAGGTTCTGGAAAAGCAGGACATTTTATATATCCAGTGTAAAATCGCTCTGGTTACTCGCATAGGCGCAGTAGCACTGCAAGCTACGCAATGCTTGTTGGCATTATCTCAGGGAACCGAGGTTACATTAGTAACCAGAGAGTTCCCTTATGATACAGTTCACTTACATTGCGTCAGTGTTTTCTGACTCTTATGGGGAAAGTACTGCAAAACGCCATGCTAGCACAGAATGGAAAGCCGTCCTGCATGTCCGTAGTCTGGGGAGCTTGATGCCATGTGCCCCATGGCAGGCAAAAAAACCCTAAATGTCCGATAAGACAGGCTTAGGTCCAGAACCAGAAACCGTGGGGTATGACACCATTAGGAAAAATCCCTGAGAGTTGGGGGCGACTAAGCGGAAGGTGGTCTGGGCCTCCAGTGCCTCCAGTGCCCAGAACTGAATAGAGGGTTGGGAGATGGTTGCTTTGGGGGTGGTCCGGCCTCGGCAGGATCCGGCATTCTCCTCTTCGTGCCTGAAACATCAAGGCTGCTTGGGATGCTCAGGATCCAGCTCTAACCTCTAGCCTGACACCTGGGTAATGAGTAGCACTAAGATGCACCTCATTTCGCCTTCGCCTGGGGTTAAGCGGGTACGGGAGCAAGCTTGACGCGGTGCTGAGTCAGCTACGACTTGGACAGACTCAAGGGCGTTGGAAGAACTGGCCAGCTTTGAGAGGAAGTGGTGCATCGCCTTTGACGACTTCTAGGCTGCTGGAAAATGCTCAGCGAAGCCGTCCACTGTAGAACCAAATAGGCCTGAGGGAGAGACTCGGGAGTCGAGGAGGGCTGTCTAGTTGGTGTCCTTGATCTCTGGCAAATTCAGCAATAGGTGGAGCTCGAGGACCACCAGGTTGGCCATGGCATGACCAATTACTTGAGCTGTAGACTTTGTGGCATGCAGGGCAAGGTCCGTAGCACTCACAGTGTATGCTCTGGACGCAAGGGCAGATGTAGCTATGCGCGGCTTTAGAGGGATGGGCTGCTTTGGTCTTCCAGCCGAGGGCTGTGGGTGGGTAGAAATGTAAAATGGGGAAGTTTGGCGTACCCTTTTTCTTCCATGGTGTCAACCGAGGTGAGGGCAGACGAAGAACAATAATGAATACGTGTTAAGTAGGAGGCGTACCATGGCTTGGTCAGTTCTCTGGGAAGAACAGGGCTGGTCGCTGACAGCGCCCCGGCTGCAGGAACCATTCATCGAAGTGGCTGCAGGTGGACTTCTCTGTGGCCAACCACTCCAAGTCCAACTCTATTAAAGCCCTTGTAAGGATGTGGATGAGTTCTGAGTCCAGTCGAGGCCTGACTGTGTCTGTCTCTTTAAGAGGTGGGGGGCCGATTCATCACAGGAGTTCACCCAGTCCTCTGCCTCAGAAGCTGCCAGAGACATACTGTCAAAATGATTCTCGGAGCTGCCCAAAGAAACCATGCTCGTGAAAGAAAGCGTTCCACGAGCGCAGCAGTGCGAGACTCATGCTCTCGCAATGAGAGCAGCTGGTCTCTGTGAGTGCAACCTCGGCGTGGGCCGATGTACTCTGTGTGCTCATCCGAGGTTTGCAGGGGAGCCCTGCACAAGCCACACTTGTGGTACGACATTTTGCAACAAATGTCACTTGAATCTTTAAGATGAGAAAATGTGCTCTTTTGAATGTTCGCTGGATGGCCGCATGGGAGAAGCGCGGAATCAGCTGCAGCTACTTGAGGCTTGTTCTATGGCGAACAGAAGGCTTTTCTTTTCTTCGGGGTCAGTGAGATGATCTTCACACATGAAGGAGAAAAATTCATACTTAAATGTGTTTTAGCGCGACTGAAATAAACAGTCAGCCCCGCCAGTTTTGAAAAGCCATTTGTCTGTGTAGGTGCACAGACGTAAATCATCAGCATCATAAGCATCAGAAAACACCAACACAATGTGATTGTACCATATTCAAAAGGGAAATATATTTTAAATTATTTTATTTCCTCAGTTTGTAAATGCAAGAAAGCATTTCAGCAATGCATTTAGAGTGTGTATGGGGCAAGACTGCACTAGAAAAGTGCAGCTTATATTTGTGTTCATTTTATCGCTAATATAAATGTTTGTATACAAACTATGAACAGTACAGTTTTCTAATTTAATATTTTAGCAGTGGGACTATTTTTAGGAAAGTAGTTCAAGTGGATGAAGTTGGTTATGCCCTTCTGACGTAGTTTCTGTGGGCGTTTCTCTTGTCAACAGCTTCCTTATCCTTGTTAAATCTATCACATTCACTGGTTTTCTCAAGTCAAGTCAAGTCAAGTTGCGGTCCAAAGAAACAAATAACTTCTTATGTATTAACTAAATCCCTTTGACTTGAACAATAATATTGTGCTGAACTTGTTTTTTTATTCCTGGTTTGTTAATTATAAGTAACAGATGAATATTACTCTAAACACATGAACATCATCACATGAACTTCAGTCAATTATTTATACACATTATCATATAAAAGTGAGCTGTTTACATGAACTGCAAAATTAAATCATGTATGTATTCCCTTACCTTCACTTTCTTCATAGGACTTTTTTAGATCTTGGAGATTTTTTCTGTGATCAGAGAGAGTTTTTTTGGTTTGTTCAGATCGAAGCATCTTCACTTTTGTCTTCTTTTTGTGGGTTGTTAAAAACTGAGGCAATACAGATCTGTACAACTGCATACAGATTTCATAAATCCAGCAACTCAACTCGCTGGATTACGTGATGGGGAAAGTCATTGTCATGAAACTATGAGGGTGTGTCTCAGACAAACGTTGAGCTTTAGTGAAGGGGAATGAGTCGGATCAGAGTGACTGCTGCTGAAAACACATTCACGAGGTGCTGATCACACAATATTTACTGTATAGTTCATGTGTATGTATTTGTCTTACAACATTGGTAGGGGAGCTTGTTAAGCAAATATATGCAAATGTAATGCAAATATTACATAATAAAATGTGAATGTTAAAGGGATAGGTCATGCAAAAATGTACATTTAAGTCTTCCTTTACTCCCCTCATGTCATTTCACATGTGTATGAGCTCCTTTCTTCTGTGAAAAGAAATGTTTTTATTTATTTTATTTTTTTTTAAATGGGATTCAGTGTTTCAACCAACATTCCTCAAAATATCTTATTCTGACTCAAAAAATACATGACAGCAGTGATATAATAGTTATATAACACTGTGATAATGCTGGATTCAGTTGTTATATCGTTTTTTTATATCTTTCCTTTTAAACTTTAGTTAAAATTAGGTGTGTCATGTTAGTTGATGTGAGGTAATGTCCTGAAAGACATAAGACACACAAACACTCCTCTGAAATACACACCTGAGCAGGTTCAAACCGTAAGGAGTGTTTAAATGATCACGCACATAAAATTATTCTGTGGTTGACTTTAATGAAGTATGAATAGTCAGACAATATTTGTTTGAAGAACAGGTGGAGCAGCTTCAGATGATGAACAGATGATCATTGTTTGAGCTTTCACAGTTTTACACGTCACTCACTGATTCAATAGACTTTGCTAAATAAATATTTAAATTAAAGCTTCTGTGTCCTTAAATAAACAATATAGTTACAAATATAACTAGATTACAACACGGATTTACAGAATAAAACGTGCAAAGGGGAAAAGCTTGTTTTCGGATCTCTTCTCTCACAATTTTTTTCTTTCTTTTTTTCTTACTTTTCTAGACACAAAATAAGATGCTCTGTTTGTAATTATAATACTAATATATTTTTGGCTCCATTGATTCCTGTGGTTTATTATAACATTGAATCTCTCATAAAACATTATTAAATTATTAGAGCTCAGAACACTTAAATTATATTCAGATTAACCAAAATGTTGCATTTTATTTATGTATTCATAATTTACATTTGCATTAAAATATCTTATTCATAGCACAGATGGCCTTAAATGGCACACATGTACCTTTATAATCTCAGTACAGACTCTATGTGAGCAGTTAAAGAAGTCGTCATTCAGATTCACCTGAGGCAGATTAAACAGGTCAAACCAGGTTTCACAAGAACAATGAAACATTCAGTGTTTTGAAGTAAGTGAGTCCAGTTAATCGTGTTCTTCTGTTCATGCAGGAACAGATGAGCAGCTGATCAGAGCTTTCATTTCCATTCATAAACACTTTCACTGTCACTTCAGACTTTGTGTTTGCTATTGTGTCATTTAGCAGAACAATTATTGAACTAAACATTCAGTTAAATAAAATGACAAAGAAAGAAAACAAAAAATATACTGTGCAAAACGTACACTCTCAAAAATAAAAAAGAGTACAAAATGTTACCTTTTTAAAGTACAAGTGGCCATCCCTGGGGTGGTACCCTTAAGGCAGAGGTCTCCAAACTCGGTCCTGGAGGGGCAATGTAGGCCTTGGCCTTGAAAGACACTGATTATCTGGTTCAGGTGTGTTTGTTTTGGGTTGAAGCTAAACTCTGCAGGACAGTGGCCCTCCAGGACCGAGTTTGGAGACCCCTGCCTTATGCTGCGTTCACACCAAACGCGAATAGAGCGTCTGGCGCGAGTGATTTCAATGTTAAGTCAATGGAAACGCGCATTGACGCGCGTCTGGAGGTCTAGCGGCGCGAATTGGACGCGAATTGAGCGTCTTGCGCGATACGCGCGTTACACGCGAATGGGGCTTTTGTGCATTCACGCGTTTGAAGCGAATTCGCGTCTGACGCCCGAGTTGAACATTTTGGAACTTTGGCGTCAATTCGCGCCGCGTTAACCAATCAGGAGCCTGCTTGCTGCTGTCACGTGGTAAAGTGACGTGTATGAGAAACCCTGCATAAATTAAAAATAGTACTATTGTGTCACAAAATGTAGTTTTAAGACTTTTTCAGGTGGGAATGTAGTTGTTTAAAGCTCAAATCTGTGGTTTATTTATAAAGAGAGCGCCTATTTAAAAAAAATAATCTTGTGTTTTTGGAGTTGTGAGATCCAGGCGATCACCGGGCAATCACTGCTCATAACCCCGGCGAAGGCAGCCTTTCCTCGGCCAGTCCTTCTGCCGTCTGCCGCTGGCTCTGATGTCCTGTAGTGGTTTGTTTTGTGTAGATCTAACGGCCGAGCTTTGCTCTCATGAATCTATAATTTGTTGTCTGCCAAATCGTTTTGACTGAGGGCAAAGAGAAGTTTCATAACTTTATATTTTAAGGATATTTAAATATACATGTAGTGAAGATAATGTAGTTGCCTGGACCACATTTGTGTGGCTATTAATGCTTAATATATATGTTTAATGAAAATGAAAAGAGGCAGAGTGGTGTTTTATGACATATTTCTCCTGGAGTGCCTTGAACGCGCGTCAATTTCGCCTCAAACGCTCGATTTCTACGCGCGTCCAATTCTCTGCGGACGCGCGAATGCATTCAAAATGTTCGCGCGTGAAACTAGACGCGGTAGACGCGATTTTGACGCTCAATTCGCGTTTGGTGTGAACGCAGCATGCGTCTAATTGAGCGTCTGGCGCGAGTGATTTCAATGTTAAGTCAATGGAAAGGCGCGTTGACGCGCGTCTGGAGGTCCCACGGCGCGGAAGGCGCGTTTCGCGCGGCGCGAAGGACGCGAATCCGCCTCATTTGCGCGTCCAGTTCGCGCGAATGGCGCGAATTGGACGAGAATTGAGCGTTTTGCGCGTTACGCGCGTTACACGCGAATGGTGCTTTTGTGCATTCACGCGTTTGAAGCAAATTCGCGTCTGACGCCCGAGTTGAAAAATGTGAACTTTGGCGTCAATTCGCGCGGCGTTAACCAATCAGGAGCCTGCTTGCTGCTGTCACGTGGTAAAGTGTTGTGTATGAGAAACCCTGCATAAATTAAAAATAGTACTATTGTGTCACAAAATGTAGTTTTAAGACTTTTTCAGGTGGGAATGTAGTTGTTTAAAGCTCAATCTGTGGTTTATTTATAAAGAGAGCGCCTATTGAAAAAAAAAAAATCTTGTAGTTGGAGTTGTGAGATCCAGGCGATCACCGCTCATAACCCCAGCGAAGGCAGCCTTTCCTCGGCCAGTCCTTCTGGCATCTGCCGCTGGCTCTGATGTCCTGTAGTGGTTCGTTTTGTGTAGATCTAACAGCCGATCTTTGCTCTCATGAATCTATAATTTGTTGTCTGCAAAATCGTTTTGACTGAGGGCAAAGAGAAGTTTCATAACTTTATATTTTAAGGATATTTAAACATACATGCAGTGAAAATAATGTAGGAGTTGCCTGGACCACATTTGTGTGGCTATTAATGCTTAATATATATTTTTAATGAAAATGAAAAGAGGCAGAGTGGTGTTTTATGACATATTTCTCCTGGAGTGCCTTGAACGCGCGTCAATTTCGCTTCCAGCGCTCGATTTCTACGCGCGTCCAATTCTCTGCTGACGCGCGAATGCATTCAAAATGTTCGCGCGTGAAACTAGACGCGGTAGACGCGATTTTGACGCTCAATTCGCGTTTGGTGTGAACGCAGCATTAAGGGTACATTCTTGTATCTCTAAGTCAGGGGTAGGCAAGTTCAGTCCTAGAGAGCTGATGTCCTGCAGAGTTTAGCTCCAACCCTACTGAGCCACCACAGAATAATGCTGCGTTCACACCAAACGCGAATTGAGCGTCAAAATCGCTAGGGGGCCGCAGTGATCCTCCAGGTGGGCCGCGAGATAACTTAAAATGAATTTGAATATATTAATATAATTCTTTAATTTTATTATTGATACGTTAAATAATAAAAGATAAATTATATACATTAAAAATATAAATTAAAACAAAGAACCACCTCTCGCACTGTTAATTTTCACAGCAAATTTTGATTTAGTTTTAGTCATAGTCTTTTGACTAAAATGCCATTTAGTTTTAGTCATATTTTAGTCACCTGAATTGTTTTTAGTTTTAATCTACACAGTAAAATCCCCAGTGTTAAATTAACACTGCTCAGAGCACATATGGTCCCACTCTACAGAGTGTTAAAGTAACACTGAATCAGTGTTAAAGTTAATGAGATAATTAAGAGATTAATTAAGTGATGATTGACCATTAGTGATGACACCTGATGATAATGAGCAAAATCACTGAAGAAAAGAGAAAAAAGAAAAACACAAAAACTACGACTGACTATGAAAAAGACATTAAATCTGTGAAGATCTCAGCAGAGGAGGATTAAACAACTCCACAAACAGCATTACCAGCTTCACACACTACTAACCAGACTGACTTTATTTCTGTCAGACGTCTACAGAAGCTCTTATTGAGAATTAACAGATTTTTGTTTGATTTTGTTTTGAAAATTGTTAGTTTTTAATGTGACCATCATGGTGATCAGTGTTTTCTTTAGTTGGGCAGTTTGATGACATTTTAACATTAGTGTTTAACATTAGTGCCATAACAAACAGATACAACTGTCAAGAAAAAAACGTATGTTAAAAAGTCAAGAGCCTGACTAAAGCGCACACTGATCGCCACAATGGTAACATCAAATCAAACTATTACTTTCAAATAAGTAATCAACATCAAAGCCTCTGCTTAATTCTTAATACGAACTTCTGTAGATGTCTGACAGAAATAAAGTCAGTCTGGTTAGTAATAAGGGAAGCTAATGTTGTTTGTGGAGTTGTTTAATCAGATCTTGAGAGATGTAATGTATTTTATCTTCAGTTGATTTCATCCAAGGCTGTGGCTGGAAGTAGTTCTTGTGTTTCTCTTTCCTTCAGTGATTATGCTTGTTAACAGCAGGTGTTCTTCACTAATACAAAATCATTGTTCAATCACTTAATCATTACCTCCAACACTGATTAAGTGTTACATTAAACAGCCTGTAGTGTGCACACTAAGCAGTGTTCATTTCATCTGGGCAAATCCATGTGGGGCCTACATGGAAACTGGGTGCAAAACTGGCTGGGTCCCAGTTATAGCCCAGGTCAAACCCATTTGGGCCCCACATGGCTCTGCTGGCTGGGCTTATTTAATTTCAAGTAATGAATATGTTTTAATGGTTTTAGTGAACTATTATAACCCTGATACTTTATTGAATTTAGATTAGATTAGATTCAACTTTATTGTCATTACACAAGTACAAGTACAAGGCAACGAAATGCAGTTTAGGTCTAACCAGAAGTGCAATAGCAGCAAGTGCAGGATATACAATGGATGCGTAAGTGCAGGACATGGATATGTACTGAATATGTATAAATATGTATAAATAGAGAGACGTTATTACTATAAACAGAGCTGAATTTACAGGTGAATATGTACAGTGAATAAATATACAGATGGCTATTACTATAAACAGAATTTACAGGTGAATATGTACTATGAATACAATATACAGATGGCTATTACTATAAACAGAATTTTACAGATAGAGGTATACAATAATATGTTAGGCTAATATGAGGAATAGCAGTGGATTAAGGTAGTGCAATAAATTATGGACAGAGCTATCCGGAAAAAAAAAAGTGTAAAGTGCAGTGGAAAGTGGTTGCATATTACAGTTAGAAGTACAGTGCAAAATGCAAATGTAAACATTGGTACTATAAATACAGTCGGCAGTGCAAATGAGCATAATCCAGTTAAGATATGGCAGTGTAAGATGCATATGTAAACAGTTGTTACTGTGATAAACAGTCGGTAGTGCAAATAACAAAGTGAAGGAAGATGTGAGGTAGGAGAGTTATCAGTTTATGAGGGAAGTGGATCAACGGGGGTTTGAGTTCAGTAAAGAGACAGCTCTGGGGAAAAAACTGTTCTTTAGTCTGCTGGTCCTGGTCCGGTGGATCCTGAAACGCCTGCCGGAGGGCAGGAGAGAAAACAGTCTGTGGGCTGGGTGAGAGGAGTCCTTGAGGATGCTGCGAGCTCGATGCAGACAGCGTTTCCTCTGGATGTGCTCGATGGCAGGTAGTGGAGTCCCTGTGATGCGCTGGGCAGTTTTCACCACCCGCTGCAGTGCCTTGCGCTCCGCAACAGAGCAGCTCCCATACCATACTGCCACACAGTTGGTCAGGATGCTTTCTATTGCGCAGCGGTAGAAGTTCACCAGGATAGCCGAGGAGAGCTGATTCTTCCTCAGTGTCCTCAGGAAGAAGAGGCGCTGGTGAGCCTTCTTGACCAGGCTGGAGGTGTTGGTCGTCCACGACATGTCCACCGAGATGTGGGTCCAAAGGAATTTGAAACTGGAGACACGCTCAACAGCCATTCCATTGATGTGGATGGTGTCGTGTGTGCCTCTTGACTCCTTCCTGAAGTCCACGATGAGCTCCTTCGTTTTGGTGGTGTTGAGGAGCAGGTTATTTTCAGTGCACCATGTGGCCAGGTGCTGGATCTCCTCCCTGTAGGCGGTCTCATCGTTGTTGCTGATGAGACCAATCACCGTAGTGTCGTCCGCAAACTTGACGATGGAATTAGATCCATACACAGGCTTGCAGTCGGCGGTGAAGAGGGAGTAGAGAAACGGACTTAGCACACAGCCCTGTGGTACGCCAGTGTTGAGTGTGATGGATGTGGAGCAGGTGAATCCTGAACGAACATTCTGGGGTCTGTCAGTTAGGAAGTCCAAAATCCAGTTACACATTGAAGTGTTGATGCCCAGGTCTCCAAGTTTGGCTATTAACTTGGATGGGATGACAGTGTTGAATGCTGAGCTGAAGTCAACAAACAGCATGCGTGCATAAGTGTTCTTATGGTCCAGATGGGTGAGCACAGAGTGCAGTGCCATGGAAACGGCATCCTCTGTGCTCCTATTGCTGCGGTAGGCAAACTGGTGTGAGTCCAATGTGGATGGTAGAGAGTCTTTTAGGTGTTCCAGGACCAGCCGCTCAAAGCACTTCATAACGATGGGTGTGAGTGCTACAGGGCGGTAGTCATTAGGGCACCTCGGGTTAGAGTGTTTTGGCACTGGCACAATGGAAGTGCGTTTAAAGCATGTCGGTACAGCTGCTTGGGCAAGAGACAGGTTGAAAATGTCTGTAAAAACCCCAGCGAGCTGCTCCGCACATGCCCTGAGAACACGACCAGGGATGTTGTCTGGTCCAGCAGCCTTGTGCGCGCTGATCCGGCTCAGTGCCTTGCAGACATCTGTGGTGGAGAGTGTGATTGGTGGGTCAGCTGAGGGTTTGAGCTTGGTGGCAGTTTCTCTGTTGTCTCTTTCAAAACGAGCGTAAAAGTAATTTAGCTCGTTCAGGAAGTTGACATCAGTGGCTGCGGGGGTGGAGTGGGGGGGTTTGTAGTCACTGATGGCCTGGATGCCCTGCCACATGCGTCGAGGGTCAGAGTTGGAAAAGTGACCCTCTATCTTTAGCTTGTAGCAGTGCTTGGCCTTTTTGATGCCCCTCTTCAGGTTAGCTCTGGATGTACTGTAGGCTTGTGCATCACCTGATCTGAAGGCAGTATTGCGTGACTTCAGCAGGAGTCGAACTTCCCTGTTCATCCAAGGCTTCTGATTAGGGTATGTGGTGATCTGTTTCTGGGTTGTAACACTGTCGATGGTGGTATTGATATGATCCAATACAGAGGAAGTGAATGAGTCAATGTCCGTGTGAGCGCCACTGGTGGCTTGAGAAGCAAACATACTCCAGTCTGTGTTTAGAAACCTTTCCTGGAGTGTGGAATCTGCCCCCGCAGGCCACACCTTGATGGTCTTCACTGATGGCTTCACACGGTTGATGAGGGGTGAATATTTGGGTGATAGAAACAAAGAGAGGTGGTCTGACTGTCCTAGGTGGGGGAGGGGTGTCGCAACGTAAGCGCCAGCCATGTTTGTGTAAACATGGTCTAAGGTTTTGTTTCCTCTGGTGTGGCAGGAAACATGCTGGTGAAACTTGGGTAGCACTGACTTTAGGTTTGAATGATTAAAGTCACCTGCAACAATAAACGCAGCTTCCGGGTGATCAGTCTGTTGTTTACTGATGGCTGCGTGAAGTTCTTTCATAGCAAGCTTGGCATCAGCATCCGGAGGAATATAGGCCGCAGTGATAATAGTGGAGGTGAACTCCCGCGGTAGATAAAACGGTCTACATTTAACCATGAGAAACTCCAGGTTAGCTGAACAATGACTCCCAACAATAGCAGAGTTTGTGCACCAAGCTTTGTTAATATAAATGCACAATCCACCCCCTCTGCTCTTCCCGGAGCCATCTAGGGTTCTATCCGCCCGGAGTGTGTGGCGTCCCGCTAGCTCAATAGCGGTGTCCGGTATTCCGCTGTTTAACCAGGTTTCAGTGAAGATTAGGACGTTACAGTTCAAAAGTTTCTTACTGTGTGTAATGCTGAGTCGAATCTCCTCCATTTTGTTCACTAGCGATCGTACATTGGCAAGGAAAATGCTGGGTAAAGAGAGCCGGTAAGGAGTTAGCCTTAGCTTAGCTCTTAGACCTCCACGCTTACCACGCCTTTGTTTACGATCACAGCGCCGCCTTCTAGCACTTCCGCCTGGCCGGGCAGAGCGCATCGCCTCGGGCGTCCTAGCGATCTCAGGAAGGAGTTGAAGATTGTCCATAAAACTGTCGGAAATTCGCAAACCAATATCCAAAAGCTCACAACGGGTGTACGATGTAAAAGCACAACTGTTCTGTACGAACAGACCCGAGATGAACAAGAAAAATACCGCAAAATTGCAGAATCTGGAGAGACGCTGAGCCTCGCGATCTACTCGCGCCGCCATCTTGGTCATCAAATTTGTGTCAAATACTGGTCTTTCCCCCTGACTATTAATTACATGGGAATTCAATTAAATACAGTTTATTGTATAAGAAAAAACGAACAATATAATGCGTGACTTTTAATTATAAACAAGCTCGAAATACACATTGACTCTTATTTTGAAATGTCTGCACCTTTACTATAGCAGTTGCAGAATGCTTCAAGTTCAGGAGATAAAATATGCATTGTTACAACCGTCTAAAACATATTACTATATAAACATTGTGAAGTAAACATTGTCATTATTCCTCAGCATTAGTTCATAAACAATTTCCTAGCATAATAAATGTGTGCTATTCATTGATTGTGAGCCGCTCTGGAGCGCTGGATTGGGGATGTGTGAGCCTGTAGGCCATGTGTTCTCCAGCGGTCAGATCAGCACGTTCAAATAAAATGTGCACATCTGTTACACAGGACATCAGTTCTGACTGGATCTCTTCCCTAATCGACCCTCCCTAACATTTTTGTCTCGTTTTAATTTTTTGACGAAAAAGACAGTTGATTTTCGTTTTGTTTTTGTCATCCAACACTAGTTTTTATTTAGTTATCGTCTCGTTTTCGTCAGTGAAAAAAGGTTGTTGACGAAAATTATTCGTCAACTAAATTAACACTGCATGACATTTAATAACTTTTTATATTTTTATATTAAGCCTTAAATTTCTGTATTATTAAGGGCGTGGCCACTTGAGTGACAGGTGGATTGCCGTTGCTGTCACTACTAGCTATTTGTCTGCTGTCTGTTAGCTTCAGCCACTCCACCTGTTAGCTCCTCTTTGCCCATTTTCAGTTATCCGGGTGACGGATTTAAGTTATCTGAGTGACGGATTCTCTGATTGTTTTGGATTCGGAGCAGCCCAAGGCGTTCCTAATCGGTGTGTGTGAACACTGACTGAATGGCAGCTCAAAACACCCCAACCGCTTCATGAACACAGGATACGCAAACTACACATTACAGTTGGATAAAGCAAACCAGTGTTGCTAAAAAGTTTTGATGGATGATGGTTGTAATGAAGGTAAAGACGATTGCAGTGACATACATTAGGCACGCGCGTGTCCATTATAATTGATGCGCAAACCGTGTATGTGCGCTCTCGGATCATTGAATAAAGTTTTGTTTGGATGACGTCATTTTGCAAAACTCATCCATAGCTCCCAGAATGCATTGTGGTGTAAGAGTCAGTTTTGGTGCTAAGACAAAAGCTGAGATACATACCTTAGCAATTGAACAATAAAAGTCACTAATCTTGAGGAAAAGATCTCACAGAAACTGTGACAACACCCTGACAAACATTCCTCCCCCCTCCCCATTTTGCCCTCTCCTTGTCCTGGTTTCAAGTCACCAAATGCAGATATATCAGTGATGATGTTATTTGTAAATTTATTGTTTTATCCTTTTCATGTTTGATGTCTTTTTAAAGGTCTCAGTGCGAATGGTAAAATGGTCTCAGTTTCACTGCAGTCACTGGTAGTATTAGAAAGATTGGAAAACTAATGAGAATTCAGTTCTCCTTTGAGTAGTCTCTTCAAAGATATCTGATCCACTCCCCCAAAACCAGGTGGGGGTGTTGCAAATATTTACAGCCCTTTTGTTCTGGTTGGAGTATTTAAGGCTGGATGTTCTAACTCTCTGGGGGAATATTCTGTAATCAGACCCCCCGTGCAAACTGCATGTAGATGTGCCAGACATGATGACTCTTTTAAATTATTTTCATATTGCTTTGCAATTGTGTTTTATGTTTTTACGCTGATCAGTTGTGTACCATGGATTCTTGTTTAAGTATTTACTTTTCCTGTCTGGCCAAAATAAATGTTAATCTTGATTTATTCTGTATCTTTCTGAAATCATTATTTTATTCATGTCCATGCGGGGTTTTGTAGGAGTTACCGCAGATCTCTCTGCCAGGGCAGGCCATACTGGGAACTCCATAGCGGGAGCATTGAGCCATGCATGAGGGAAAACCTGATTTCTGACCTGCCACTGCTATTATAAGTTGCAGTTTTCGTGACTATCACTAAAATTACATGTTTTAGAGGTAAGATAGTTCACCCTGCAATCCTCTGTAATATCAGAACTGACTAATCTGTGACCGTTAGAGCAAGTGAAAATCCGGACGCTTAGCCTATTTGAGACTCCAGGTCCCATGGAGGATATTAATATTTGAAAATAAGTGATACTACGAAAAATCATTGATCTAAATTAAATCGCAACTAATCTTCAAATCAGCTGATAAACTCTAAATGTAACACACTTTATGGAGTCAGATAGAATTGGAGTCAGATAAAATTATTAATGGAGTCAGATTTAAAATGAGATATCAATAAATTAAAAGAACTTCACCGAAAGGCTGAAAAGGCTTACACGCAGAATTCCTTTTGACCACGTCATTAGTTTTCGGTTTTTGGGCTAATGGATGGAATTTTACAGTGGCATGAAGCGTGTCACCATTGTTGAGATTCATGATTCTTGATGTATGTGTGTGAGTAAAATTCGCAGGAGGTCAAAGAGCTTAGTGTACAATCTGCTTTAAAACGTATTCAGCTTTTCTGATTAAAACCGTGCTGGATATTTTCTCAAGTCACAATAATACTAAGTTAATAGTATATTGCTCATACTCAGCCAGGAGATAGGTAAATTAAGTCACTTCACAATGATCATATTCTTATCATTGAGCAGCCGACAGCAACTGATTAATTTTTCTCTAGCTTTTTTTGCCACAGCAAACTCAGTTACAGCAGCCAGAGAAACTTTAACATTAAAATTTTGTCAAACTGCCCAACTTAAGAAAACACTGATCACCATGATGGTGAAAAACAAAAACATTTAAACACAAAATCAACAAAAAAAAAACTTTTAATTCTCAATAAGAGCTCCTGTAGACATATTACAGAAATAAAGTCAGTCTGGTTAGTAATGTGTGAAGCTGGTAATGCTGTTTGTGGAGTTGTTCAATCCTGCTCTGCTGAGATCTTCAGAGATTTAATGTCTTCTTTTATCTTCAGTTGATTTCATCTAAGGCTGTGGCTGAAGTCAGTTGTAGTTCTTGTCTTTCTGCTCGTCTCTTTTTCTGTTCTCTTCTCTCTTCAGTGATTCTGCTTGTTAACAGGTTTATTAAGGCTGAGATGACTCCACATTTAATCTACACAGATGTTGTGGCTCAGATAAGGTCCAGTTCTGGTTTATTTCTTTGATCTTGGCTGACATGTGGCATTGCTCTGGCCTGCTTGTGGCCCAGATCTGACAAACAGGAGTGGTCCACTCAAGGGCCGTCATTCCACGCAGCATGTGGGCCAGATCAGTATGCCACAAGTGCCAGATGTGGGCCAGATCTGGGCCGACACAATGTTGCTATCTGGGAACATCTGACTGACGACACATCCAGTGTTAAATTAACTCTCCTGGGAGTATATGTGAGACCACACTGTAACGCTCACTCTCTGGCTAATAACTTGCTACTATAAATGACTAGTTATATGCCAATCTATGGACCAGCGTCTCAGAAGAATAGATTCGCTGCTGAGAAAGATGCAACAACAACAGTGAACAGACTCGGAGAACAGTTTGGTTGAACACACAAAATGTGTATTTTGTTAGCAGCAATCAGAAAGTAAGTTAAAATCCATGTGAAAATTAAAACAGAAATAATAAAAATAAAATATTTTCACAATTGAAATTCTCTTTCTGACTTTGTATCACTCTTTTGCTTTCACAGGTGTCATTAACCTTTTCAATAAGGTAAGTTCTTTGTTCGTTGGCTTCATGTTGCAGTGCATTCTGGGAGCCATCAATCAAAATTCTTCCATGGCTCCCATCATTCATTGCTGTATGAATAAATTTCGAGCTTTACAAAGCTTTTTTTTTGTTTGTCACCATTATTGAGATTCCTACACTGATTCTTGATATGCGTGTGCGTAAACCAATATATATTTTTTAATCAGAACAACTTTTAAGAAATCCTTAGAATTATATTGAGAATGCTGGATTTTATGTTATATAATCAATGTTGTCATATTCTGTAAATGTTGTAAAACAATTATGTTATATAATTATGTTTATAATCAACAAGTTAAACCCAACTCAAAGTAGTAGTGGGAAGTTCGGATCATTTTACTGACTCGGATCTTTGAGTCTCGTTCAGCAAAATGAACGAATCTTTTTTCGAGTCATTTCGAGTCATTTCGTTCATTTCGGAAAAATATAATTAAAATGACATGTTAAATAGCCCAACCCATCTAGTACTTATGAAAATGTTGATTACATTTGTAAAACTAAATAAAAACAAACTATAGGGTACTGCAACCAAAGCCAAATGATAAGAAACTGAAACGTTTAATTAATTGATTAGTTGTTGGGTCAGGCTATTGCAGTCTAACTCTGTTAGTTCACCTCACCTCCTGATCCAAGACATTCTTTCTTTTGCAACTTCATATTTATCACGTTTTTTTCTCCGTCTCTCGTGTCTTCGAACTCCTCGAGACGTTAGTCTGTCGACTCGTCTGTGTCTGACTCTGATCTGGGGCCGAGCCATGTGACACAGGTCCGGGAACAGAATGATTAGTTCATCTTTCGAGTCTCGAGTCTCGAGTTCGGGTTTGAGTCTTTCGTTCTTCCTGTCAGTCCCATAGACTCTATGCTGTCAGTAACGGAAACAGAAAAGATTCGTTCTTTCGAGTTCGGGTTTGAGTCTTTCGTTCTTCCTGTCAGTCCCATAGACTCTATGCTGTCAGTAACGGAAACAGAAAAGATTAGTTCTTTCGAGTCTTTTCGTTGAGCCATTCGTTCTTTTGTCACGTGTGACTTCTCGTCTTGAACACTAGTTCACTACCTTTTTACTAACAAGCACGTAGTTTTTATTTTATTTTTTATTTTTTATATATATATATAAGGCCTATAAGCTATGTTACAAGGTTTAGGTAACATTTTTAAACTGATTTTTATTCATTAATAACACAAGAACAAAAAAAATATATATAACTCAATAGAGAAAAATAAAATACAGTTGATTCAAAACGAGTAATAGTCTAATTGACTTGAATTTGTGATGTTAGACTTGAATAGTCAATATATTTCCCATATTTGTTTATGTCTGATATTAACTGAGAATTATATATATAAAAAAATAAAAATAAAATAAAAAATAACTACGTGCTTGTTAGTAAAAAGGTTGTGAACTAGTGTTCAATACGGTGACAAGTCACGTGGAATGACTCAAACGTCAAACCCGAAAGACTCGTAAGAACTAATCTTTTCTGTTTCCGTTACTGACAGCATAGAGTCTATGGGACTGACAGGAAGAACGAAAGACTCAAACCCGAACTCGAGACTCGAGACTCGAAAGATGAACTAATCATTTTTGTTCTTTCCAGTACAGATTCAGCGTAATGCGCATGCGCGGTCAACACAAAATGAACAAATCACTCTCTGAGACAACTCGGTAGTCCCGAGTCATATTAAAGATTCATTCAAAATGAACGAATCGTTCATGAACGACACATCACTAACTCAAAGACTAGGCCCTAAATGAGGTTAGTGAATCAGGTCAAGTAATGACGATGTCAAAACATAACCAACACCAAGCAATAAGCTTTTATCATTGTTTGTCTGGCTGTTATAACTCAGTTACAGCACCAACCAAAATATAATAATTAAAAGTCAAGGGTCAAGATCAAAAGTGAAGCAAACACTGTTCACCATAATGGTGATTTTTCTCATTTGGTGATTCTGCTTGTTATCATCAGGTGTCTTCAATAATGGCCAATCATCACTCAATTAATCACTTAATTATCTCATTAACTTTAACACTGCTTCAGTGTTACTTTAACACTCTTATTTTAACACTTTAACACTCTTGAGTGTGGTCTCACATATACTCCCAGGAGAGTTCATTTAACTCTGGAGTTTTTGCTGTCCAATTTTCATTTTCAACCAAAATCCAACATCTGACTGACGTCACATTGATATACTGTGCCTGCTGGGATGTCTGCTGTTGCATTTTGATTTTAACATTATGAGCAAAACCCACAGAAACCACAACTATCACACAGAAATGGACAGATAAACAGAAAAATTACACAAAATGACATTCATCTATAAAACGTTTAAAAAAGACTTTCTTGATAAACAAAATGTATGTCTTGAATTAATTCAGTCGTGTTTAACGATCACTAAACGATCACTACACTTTTGTCATGTACCCACTGAGCAAAGTTATGTCCAAAAGACGTCTTTTCAATGTCTTTGCCCCTAGAGGCGTACATTGAAAAGACGTCCACTGAGGAGCCAGAATGAAAGTTTTTATGACATCTGTTTTTGACGTGTTCTGCACGTCCAATATAGACGTTCATGGAACCTCAAGGTTAAAAACTAGTAATGTGCTCATTGTGGACATATTTCCCATTTGTAATTGCAAAGCAACTCACAGACAGTGTGTGTTTGTCCAGAAATCATGAAAATAAAAGAAACTTAGCTCACACCTTTAGACACTTTAGAAAACTTATCATCTGTAATTCACACATCTTTGGATCGTGAGAGAATCGTGGGATTCAATCCAGGATCTTCTTGCTGTGAGGAGACAGTGTTTCCCACTGAGACACTGGTGCTGCCCTTAATCACAGACATAAGACACACTTTGACTATTTCTGTCAGACGTCTACAGAAGCTCTTACTGAGAATTAACAGAGCTTTAGATGTTGATGTTTATGGTTAATTTGAAGTCACCATTGTGGTGGGAAGCGTTTGCTTTAGTTGGGCTCTTGGTCCCTGTACTTGAGTTAGCTTTTCTTTGGATGTTATAACTGTGTGTGTGTGAAACACAATAGTTATGGCTGAGAAAGCAAAGATAAAGTGACTTCAGGTGTTGTCAGCTCCTTGTTGATGACTAAATCATCAGAAGTCTAGAATCTGATGTTGTGCTTTTGAGTTTTAGGTTCTAGTTCGGCAAATAATAATTTGTTTATATAATATAACCTTGTTATAAAAAAACCACCAAACCACCAAAAAAAAAACCCACCAAAACTCATGCTTGATTGTCACCGTTGTTGTGAATCATATGCAAAATCTTGATGTCTGTGTGTGACTATGTGAAATATTTCCTCAAAACAATGTGCACATGCTTTTTTTTGCACATTGCTTTATTGCATATTATATAGATCATTTATCTGTAATAGTGTTGTTTGTATTTTTTAGAAATTCTTAATATTACAATTATATTTTAGAAAACTGGAAGTCTGGAAACACAAATAATTTTCCAAACGTAGGAACCCTGAATAAAATAGAAATAAAATGCCTTTAGCTTTCTGCTTTTGTTCAGAACAGACAGGAATTGTAAAGTGACAGTCATGAAGGACAGATGGAAATCAGCGGGTTTTATCTCGTCACTGATCCGGTTTCCTCAAAGCTTTATCTCTGTACCTGATCTGACCTGAAAGAAACACATTAGTGCCAGCCGGACCATCAGTGTTTGCACGAATGTCCTCACACGCTCAAACAAGAGCAATGTCCATTAGGCTTTTCAAAACAACACAAAAGCTATCAGTGAATTGTTTTCATATTTCATATATCATCTTACTTTGACTATAGAAAAGTACAAAAGTCATATCATGTTGCATTTGATTTATAACATATTAAAATATATACTGTCCATTTTTATCTCCAGATTCAATAAAAACAGCAAAGTTTTGTATTCTTGAGGTGAAATATACTGATGTACAGTAGGTGGTTTATTGAACAACACTTTAAGATAATGCAGTATTAATAATGCTGCTGTAAAGTTTGTCCTCTTGTTTGACAGAAACACAGAAACTTTAATTTCATTCTTTATTTTGCAAACTCCACTGAAACAGTGACGTGTAAATCAGTGAAAGTCAGTCTGGTTAGTAATGTGTGAAGCTGGTAATGCTGTTTGTGGAGTTGTTTAATCCTCCTCTGCTGAGATCTTCAGAGATTTAATGTCTTCTTTTATCTTCAGTTGATTTCATCTAAAGCTGTGGCTGAAGTTGTAGTTCTTGTGTTTCTCATCACTAATGGTCAATCATGACTTAATTAATCACTTAATTATCTCATTAACTTTAACACTTCTTAAGTGTTACTTTTAACACCCTGTAGTGTGGACTAGAGCCCTGCGCGGGACTGTTTTCTTCATCCCGCTCCCGCCCGCACCCGCCGAATTTCTGACCATTACCGCCCGCTCCCGCAACGTATGTGTTACACTCCCGCCTGCTCCCGCAAAACTCAGAGAATTTATTCCCGCACAATAATAGAGATGCATTGATTTTGTGTCTTCTCCCGTCCCGCAGGAAAAAAAAACACGTATTTGTATTGATATTATTAAAGAGATTCATGGGGTTGTTTGTTTCGTTTCCCTGGCCTGCATGTAAAAAAAAAAAAAAAAGAAATACATTCAAATATAATTTAGTTTTTATCAAAAACTTTGCACATAAAAATAGACTGCTTTGCAAAACAGAAAAACAGATTGAGAAACAAAAAACAGATCCCAATTCGTCGGTCAGTTCCGACGTACGTCGAACGTGACCGACTGAAAGGAAACCTGAGAAAACATGCTTCAACAGAACGTAATGTGAACACAAAATAGCAAACGGACATTTAGAAACAATCCATTTCCACTCACTAAACTTCTATGTATTGTTTGTCAAAAACACCAAACAGTCAACTTGACCTGCAGGGAGTGCTGAGTGTTTTTGGTGAGGTATGATCAAGTAGCTATGTATTTGCCAGCTGCGCAATATGTGGATAGCCTACATATAACGTTATACATAGGCCTACCGCATGATTTTGCCAACCAAAACAATTGAGAAACTTCTCCAAATGTCAGACTTTCCTTGCTTAGCTTTTGTGCTGTAAATACCTCGTTTGAGGTTCTTTTCTACATCATCTATTGACATCTTCTCCATCATGTCGTTAGGCAACCTCCCTATCCCGCCGATTCCCGCTGTGTTTTTTTTAGCCGCCCATTCCCGCCCGCAGCAAAATTCAAACCGCCCGCTCCCGCGAGATTTGCGTTGGGTCCCGCGGGACTCGGCGGGACTCAATCCCAATGCAGCCCTCTAGTGTGGACACATATGTACACTGAGGAGTGTTAATTTAACACTGGGGATTTTGCTGTGTACCCACACCACCACACCTGTCCCTAACTCTACCCTTAAACTTACCCATACCACCACACCTGTCCCTAACCCTACCCTTAAACTTACCCATACCACCACACCTGTCCCTAACCCTACCCTTAAATTTACCCACACCACCACACCTGTCCCTAACCCTACCCTTAAACTTACCCACACCACCACACCTGTCCCTAACCCTACCCTTAAACTGACCCACACCACCACACCTGTCCCTAACTCTACCCTTAAACTTACCCATACCACCACACCTGTCCCTAACCCTACCCTTAAACTTACCCATACCACCACACCTGTCCCTAACTCTACCCTTAAACTTACCCATACCACCACACCTGTCCCTAACCCTACCCTTAAACTTACCCATACCACCACACCTGTCCCTAACCCTACCCTTAAATTTACCCACACCACCACACCTGTCCCTAACCCTACCCTTAAACTTACCCACACCACCACACCTGTCCCTAACCCTACCCTTAAACTGACCCACACCACCACACCTGTCCCTAACCCTACCCTTAAACTGACCCAGACCACCACACCTGTCCCTAACCCTACCCTTAAACTGACCCTTACCACCACACCTGTCCCTAACCCTACCCTTAAACTTACCCACACCACCACACCTGTCCCTAACACTACCCTTAAACTTACCCACACCACCACACCTGTCCCTAACCTTACCCTTAAACTTACTCACACCACCACACCTGTCCCTAACTCTACCCTTAAACTTACCCACACCACCACACCTGTCCCTAACCTTACCCTTAAACTTACTCACACCACCACACCTGTCCCTAACCCTACCCTTAAACTTACCCATACCACCACCACACCTGTCCCTAACTCTACCCTTAAACTTACCCACACCACCACACCTGTCCCTAACCCTACCCTTAAACTGACCCACACCACCACACCTGTCCCTAACCCTACCCTTAAACTTACCCATACCACCACACCTGTCCCTAACCCTACCCTTAAATTTACCCACACCACCACACCTGTCCCTAACCCTACCCTTAAACTTACCCACACCACCACACCTGTCCCTAACCCTACCCTTAAACTGACCCACACCACCACACCTGTCCCTAACTCTACCCTTAAACTTACCCATACCACCACACCTGTCCCTAACCCTACCCTTAAACTTACCCATACCACCACACCTGTCCCTAACTCTACCCTTAAACTTACCCATACCACCACACCTGTCCCTAACACTACCCTTAAACTTACCCACACCACCACACCTGTCCCTAACCTTACCCTTAAACTTACTCACACCACCACACCTGTCCCTAACTCTACCCTTAAACTTACCCACACCACCACACCTGTCCCTAACCTTACCCTTAAACTTACTCACACCACCACACCTGTCCCTAACCCTACCCTTAAACTTACCCATACCACCACCACACCTGTCCCTAACTCTACCCTTAAACTTACCCACACCACCACACCTGTCCCTAACCCTACCCTTAAACTGACCCACACCACCACACCTGTCCCTAACCCTACCCTTAAACTACCCTAGCCACCATTATGGGGATGGGTGTTTGCTTTAGTTGGGCTCTTGACCCTTATATTATTAACTTTAGATTTTGTCTGGCTGCTGTATCTGAGTTATAACTACCAGAAGAACAAAGATAAAAAGTGATCTGTTGGTTATATTATGACAATCATCATTTGAACTATATTTTTGATATATGTTGCGGTTTACAGCATAACTGTGATTCTGCATAAATATACAAAGTTTTAGATATAATATAAAGGATTTCTTAAAAGTTGTTTAAAAAAAAAAAAGTCTTTCTTTTAGGCACACACAGATGTCAAGATTCAGTCTATGCATCTCAACAATGGTGACGAGCAGAATATTCAATTAGGAAAAGAAAATTACATAGACAATTCAGATCATAATTTATTCATACCGCAATGCATGATGGGAGCCATTAATGAGTTGTGATTGGTGGTAGCCACTGCAACATGCTTTATTATTGTCACCATTGTTGAGACTCACAGGCTGATTATTGATGTCTGTGTTTCTAAATTAATTAATTTGAAAGTCTTTTGATCAGAACAATGTTCATTAAATATCTTTGCTTAAAAGAAAAAATTATAATCACATGATGTAAAATCACAAAGTTGCCAACAAGTTAAACCAAACTATCTCAAAAAAGTTTCATTTTTCTGAACATAGCATGATTATGTCAAAACATAGCCAACACTATCAGATCACACTTTTCTTTACTAATTTGACTGTTATAAATCAATATCAGCAAACAAAATCTAAAGTTAAGAATATAAGGGTCAAGAGCCCAACTAAAGCAAACACCCATCCCCATAACGGTGGCTTACAATTTATGATTTTCTCCTTCAGAGATTCTGCTTGTTAACATCAGGTGTCTTCAATAATGCTCAATCATCACTAAATTAATCACTTAATTATCTCATTAACTTCTCTAACTTCTTTCTTAATTTAACACTGGAGTTTTAGCTTTGTAGTAAATGCCGCTCCATCTGAAAGCAGGTGAAGGCGATTTACTACTAATCAATTAACCGGCTTTACTGATGAGATGCGCATAACAATCTCACGATATATATCGCCCAGCCCTACGTTAAGGCCACCTAATATAAAGTGGGGCCCTTTAACACTCGTATTTTAACACTTTAAAACTCTTGAGTGTGGTCTCACATATACTCCCAGGAGAGTTAATTTAACTTTTTGCTGTGTAGTGTCGTGTATTGACACACGTCTGTATTTTATAGAAATTCTTAATATTAAAATTATATTTTAGAAAACTGAAATTCTGGAAACACAAATCATTTTCCAGACTTTTCCAAACGTAGGAACCCTGAATAAAATAGAAATAAAATGCCTTTAGCTTTCTGCTTTTGTTCAGAACAGACAGGAATTGTAAAGTGACAGTCATGAAGGACAAATGGAAATCAGCGGGTTTTATCTCGTCACTGATCCGGTTTCCTCAAAGCTTTATCTCTGTACCTGATCTGACCTAGAACAAACACATTAGTGCCAGCAGGACCATCAGTGTTTGCATGAATGTCCTCTCACGCTCAAACAAGAGCAATGTTTGGTCTTGTGTGTGGGAAATATATTTTATTTGCTTTTCCATTAGGCTTTTCAAAACAACACAAAAGCTATCAGTGAATTGTTTTCATATTTCATATATCATCTTACTTTGACTAGAAAAGTAAAAAAGTCATATCATGTTGCATTTGATTTATTACTTTCAAAAATATATACCATCCATTTTTATCCCCAGATTCAATAAAAACAGCAAAGTTTTGTGTTGCACACTTGAAATACGAGACAGTAGACAAGCGTGATGAAATGAAGATCCAGTTCATATTTATTAAACAACACAAAACTAAAAACAGGGCATCAAACATCGTGCATCTCTCTTGCTCACTCGTGATCTCGCAGGACCCCGGCCATGCACACCAGCTGACCTGATCATACTATAGATTTGTTCACAATGCCCTTGAATTAAAGTACATGAACACTTGTAAATAAAATAACATTAAATTAAATAACAAAACATGCATCTGTCCTGTCTTTTAAAGGGGGGGGGGGGGGGGGTAGTATTCTTGAAGTGAAATATACTGATGTACAGTAGGTGGTTTATTGAACAACACTTTAAGATAATGCAGTATTAATTATGCGGCTGTAAAGTTTGTCCTCTTCCCAGGTAGCAAAAATTGTGCGGGCCGAAAGCGGCCCAATTAAGGCTAAAACACTCGGCCGTTCCTCGGCTTGAATCTAGGTCCGATTGCTCTGCGAGCGCTCAGTTTTAAAGCGGCCCGAGCGCTCGGTTTTAAAGCGGCCCGATTGCGAAACCCCGAGTGAGGACGTAAAGCCCCCCCCTCCTATCCAGTTCCATGTTCGGGCTTATTTAAACTTTAATTATTTACACTCATGTCAGGTTAATAATTACATTTCTGAGCAGCCGTTCATTATGCAATATAAACTGAAAATAAAACAGCACAAGAGAGACAGTTTTCATGTTCAATGAATTTTTTTATTGAAAAAGGTAAAGTGTGCTTTATTTAAAAACGGGGCTTGTGATTCAGACCAAAAAAAAAATATATATTTTTTTTTAATAACATTGAGATAATCACAGAATTATTGTAAATTCAACATGGAGTTCAAGTAGCTACTATTTTACAATATTTAACTTTAAAACATTTAATTCTGGCACACTCCGTTTGAGTTGTCTCTAGGTGGTCTGCCTGTGTTCGCCCTCTGGCTTCGGCCACCATCCCGATCAGAGGCTCGCTGCAGCCACCTGGTGATGAGGAGCTCAATTTCCTTTTCAGTAGAGTCTTTGGTCAGGGCATTCCGGCGGACTGCATCTGAGAAAAACAAAAGACAGAAGAGGGCAGCATGACCATGATGTTACTCAGCAACCACCAAAACTTAATTTGGATGTACAGGTCCTTCTCAAAAAATTAGCATATTGTGATAAAAGTTCATTATTTTCCATAATGTAATGATACAAATTAAACTTTCATATATTTTAGATTCATTGCACACCAACTGAAATATTTCAGGTCTTTTATTGTTTTAATACTGATGATTTCGGCATACAGCTCATGAAAACCCAAAATTCCTATCTTAAAAAATTAGCATATTTCATCCGACCAATAAAAGAGAAGTGTTTTTAATACAAAAAAAGTCAACCTTCAAATAATTATGTTCAGTTATGCACTCAATACTTGGTGGGGAATCCTTTTGCAGAAATGCCTGCTTCAATGCGGCGTGGCATGGAGGCGATCAGCCTGTGGCACTGCTGAGGTGTTCTGGAGGCCCAGGATGCTTAGATAGCGGCCTTAAGCTCATCCAGAGTGTTGGGTCTTGCGTCTCTCAACTTTCTCTTCACAATATCCCACAGATTCTCTATGGGGTTCAGGTCAGGAGAGTTGGCAGGCCAATTGAGCACAGTAATACCATGGTCAGTAAACCATTTACCAGTGGTTTTGGCACTGTGAGCAGGTGCCAGGTCGTGCTGAAAAACGAAATCTTCATCTCCATAAAGCTTTTAAGCAGATGGAAGCATGAAGTGCTCCAAAATCTCCTGATAGCTAGCTGCATTGACCCTGCCCTTGATAAAACACAGTGGACCAACACCAGCAGCTGACATGGCACCCCAGACCATCACTGACTGTGGGTACTGGACACTGGACTTCAGGCATTTTGGCATTTCCTTCTCCCCAGTCTTCCTCCAGACTCTGACACCTTGATTTCCAAATGACATGAAAAATTTGCTTTCATCCGAAAAAAGTACTTTGGACCACTGAGCAACAGTCCACTGCTGCCCATCTGTAGCCCAGGTCAGGCGCTTCTGCCGCTGTTTCTGGTTCAAAAGTAGCTTGACCTGGGGAATGCGGCACCTGTAGCCCATTTCCTTCACACGCCTGTGCACGGTGGCTCTGGATGTTTCTACTCCAGACTCAGTCCACTGCTTCCGCAGGTCCCCCAAGGTCTGGAATCGGTCCTTCTCCACAATCTTCCTCAGGGTCCGGTCACCTCTTCTCGTTGTGCAGTGTTTTTTGCCACTCTTTTTCCTTCCCACAGACTTCCCACTGAGGTGCCTTGATAAAGCACTCTGGGAACAGCCTATTCGTTCAGAAATGTCTTTCTGTGTCTTACGCCCGTTTCACACATACTCCGTATGCGGTGCGTGTTGCGGTGCGTATGCGGTGCAGGAGCAGCACGCGCTGTTGTGCTTTCATATATGCTGCGTTTGCAGCGCGCAACTGATCCGCGGTTGATACCACAAACACAGCATTTATTCATTATTTTTTTTTATTTCAAATCCAAAAGTTGTTACTGAACATGGCTTGTCAGAATTGCAATTCTCTTTGTTTACACTTTCATAGATGTCACGTTTTAACGTAGTACATTTAAACAACGTTTTATTCAATTAATTACTTTATATTTATATAGCCTATACTTTAGATTTAGCTCACACAAGTGGCAAAACATTTAAATATAACTTATAGCCTATACACATTTTAAATTAGAAACTTACAATAGGCTATATACAAAAACAGCCGACTCTCGTCTTTTCTTTCGTTTTTAAACCCTTTTAAAAGCAGGTCATAAAGACCTTTGTTTTTCCACCTCCAAGAACATACGTGCTCTCCATTATTTCAATTTTTTTAACCTAAATGCCAGGTAAGGTGTCGTTTCCTTGCTTTACCCGAGAAAAAAAAGCCATGTGTTGGCTTTGAACCAGAGTATATTTTAAATTATATGCATCTGTGGTAAAATTACTAGATTTTTGTGTCAGTGCATGTTTATTTTAAAGCGAACAATGTGCTGTCACTTTAATTCCGCAGTGCAGCACAGCAAAAAATAGACTCGGTACGGAAACGATCGCCGGACTGCTGTAGACGCAACGCACCTGGAACGGACTGACGGACAGCATCCGCGCGCAGTGTGAAAGCTGTAATCCGTTAACATGGGTACGGAAAAAAATACGCACCGCATACGCACTGCAAACGGAGTATGTGTGAAACGGGCGTTACCCTCTCGCTTGAGGGTGTCAATGATGGCCTTCTGGACAGCAGTCAGGTCGGCAGTCTTACCCATGATTGCGGTTTTGAGTAATGAACCAGGCTGGGAGTTTTTAAAAGCCTCAGGAATCTTTTGCAGGTGTTTAGAGTTAATTAGTTGATTCAGATGATTAGGTTAATAGCTCGTTTAGAGAACCTTTTCATGATATGCTAATTTTTTGAGATAGGAATTTTGGGTTTTCATGAGCTGTATGCCAAAATCATCAGTATTAAAACAATAAAAGACCTGAAATATTTCAGTTGGTGTGCAATGAATCTAAAATACATGAAAGTTTAATTTTTATCATTACATTATGGAAAATAATGAACTTTTGTCACAATATGCTAATTTTTTTAGAAGGACCTGTAAATTATTGTTCAGGATTCTTTGGGGAAAAAAAAGTTCAATGAACAGCATTTACTTGTATCTATCAAAAATATTACATGTATTAAAGCATTGATTAAATATACATTTTGTAACATTTTAAAGTCACTTATCACTTTAATGAATGATGAATTAAAGTATTAATTTCTCTTTTTTAAATCTTTCTACAAATGTTTGATTGTTAGTCTATCATTGTTTCCACAAATTAAGCAGCAAAAAATGTTTTTTTAACACTGATAATAAATAGTAAATGTTTGAGCATCAAATCAGCATACAAGAATGATTTCTGAAAGATCATGTGACAAACTTTGTTAATACCAACATATTTATAAACGATTCTAATGACGAAATTCTGATTAATGCATAATTTAACTCACCAAATTCTTCTTCTCCTCTGGATTCTTTAATGTCTCTTCCAAACGTTGTAGCTCCTCAATAGTTGAAAGTGGGAGCCCAAAATGTGTTGGGTCTGGCATGATGTCTGGAACCGCTTGACTGCTGGAAATTTTTTGGAGCTGCACCAGGATGAGCAACTGCTGCTCTCTGATAGAATCCAGCTGTATGAGGATCTCCTTGGCAATTACTGTAAAACAAGAAAAAGCAGGCATATCAAATTAGTAGCAAAACATTGTACGTAGATATGTCAAGAGTAAACAGAAAATACCTGTAGGCACAGCCTCCCGAGAAGACCTGTTGTGTGCGTCATGTACTTGTGGGGTGTTTTAAAAGAAAAGAAGAAAAAGATGTTTTAATCTCATCACACTTATACCAAAGTGAATTTTTGTTTCCACAAGCTATAGAATAGCTTTCTTGCCCCTCTTACTTGATATCCATTTTGGCCTGATGACTGACTTCTGCCAGCTGCTGCATGGGTTGGGGTGTCAGTAGGAGTGTGGCCCATTGACTAGGGCAGTTGGTAGTGGAGACTGAAGACCACGGTGGTGGACTAGCTGCTGGGATGTTCGCTGAAGGGGGAGAAGCCCACAGACCTACAGAATTTCTAACTTTGGGCACAGCCTCCTCACAAGACCTGTCCTGTGTGCCATGTACAGGTGGGGTGTGCTAAAAGAAAAGAAGAAAACTATTTTTTAATCTCATCACACATATACCAAAGTGTCATCACTGTCATCACAGTTTACAACAACGTATAAGTCATGTACAGTGAAGAGTTAAAATATTTATAATTTATTCCTGTGATGAGCTGAAATTATCATCATTACTCCAGTCTTCAGTGTCACATGATCCTTCAGAAATTATAATATGAGGATTTAATTATTAACAAACATTTATGATTATTAGTGTTGAAAACAGTTGTGCTGCTTCATTTGTGGAAACCTCGATACTAGGGCTGGGCGATATATATCGTGAGATTGTTATGCGCATCTCATCAGTAAAGCCGGTTCCTTGATAAGTAGTAAATCGCCTTCACCTGCTTTCAGATGACTACAAATCTAAAACTCCAGTGTTAAATTAAGAAAGAAGTTAGAGAAGTTAATGAGATAATTAAGTGATTAATTTAGTGATGATTGAGCATTATTGAAGACACCTGATGTTAACAAGCAGAATCTCTGAAGGAGAAAATCATAAATTGTAAGCCACCGTTATGGGGATGGGTGTGTGCATTAGTTGGGCTCTTGACCCTTATATTATTAATTTTAGATTTTGTTTGTCGCTGTTATTGATTTATAACAGTCAACTTAACAAAGAAACGTGTGATCTGATAGTGTGGGCTATGTTTTGACATAATCATGCAGTGATCAGAAAAATGAAACATTTTGAAATAGTTTGGTTTTACATTGTTAGCAGCAGTGTTGTGATTTTACAGCAGGTGATTATCATTTTTTCTTATAATCCAAAATATTTAATAAACATTGTTCTGATCAAAAGACTTTCAAATTAATTAATTTAGAAACACAGACATCAATAATCAGCATGTGAGTCTCAACAATGGTGACAATAATAAAGCATGTTGCAGTGGCTACCACCAATCACAACTCATTAATAGATCCCATCATGCATTGCGGTATGAATAAATTATGATCTGAATTGTCTATGTAATTTACTTTTCCTAATTGAATATTCTGCTCGTCACCATTGTTGAGATGCATAGACTGAATCACTGAAGCTCAGTGGTCCAAACTGAATCTGTGTGTGCCTAAAACAAAGACTTTTTTAAAAAACAACTTTTAAGAAATCCTTTATATTATATCTAAAATTTTGTATATTTATGCAGAATCAAAGTTATGCTGTAAACAGCAACATAAATCAAAAACATAGTTCAAATGATGATTGTCATAATATATCCATCAGATCACTTTTTATATTTGTTCTTCTGGCAGTTATAACTCAGATACAGCAGCCAGACAAATTCTAAAGTGAATAACATAAGGGTCAAGAGCCCAACTAAAGCAAACACCCATCCCCATAACGGTGGCTTAAATTTTGAGATTTTCTCCTTCAGAGATTCTTCTTGTTATCATCAGGTGTCTTCAATAATGATCAATCATCACTAAATTAATCACTTAATTATCTCATTACCTTCAACACTCTTGAGTGGACTCATATACACTCCCAGGAGTGTTAATTTAACACTGGAGTTTTTGCTGTGTACAAAGAGCCGTAGTTAACTGACAAGCTGAGCCATATCGCATTAATTATCGCTGGCGATACGTCCACAATATTAATGCGATATGGCTCAGCTTGTCAGTTAACTACGGCTCTTTGTAGTAAATGCCGCTCCATCTGAAAGCAGGTGAAGGCGATTTACTACTAATCAATTAACCGGCTTTACTGATGAGATGCGCATAACAATCTCACGATATATATCGCCCAGCCCTACTCGATACTATTCAAACATTTGTGGCAAGATTAAAAAAATACATAATTCAAACATGCATTAAATTGATCACAAGTGACAATATTACAAAACATTTCTATTTAATGTTTTAATAAAATGAACTTTGTTCAGTAAATCCTGAAAAATAAAATGCATCATGGTTTCCACAACTTTTTTCAAATCAAATCCTCATAGGAAAATGATTTGTGAAGGATCATGTGACACTGAAGACTAGAGTAATGATGAAAAATTCAACTTTGATCACAGGAATAAATAAATTACATTTAACAGCTTTTTATATTTGTAAATATATTTCGCAATATTACCGTTTTAATCATTTTTGATTAAATAAATGCAGCCTTAGTAAGCAGAAGATACTAAAACATTAAAAGGGCTGTCAGTTAGCACTGATTTATTCATATACTTTGTCAATAAATACCTTGAGATGGCTTGAAAAACACACAGTAAAATCCCCAGTGTTAAATCAACACTGCTCAGAGTGTATTTGGTCCCACTCTAGATAGTGTTAAAGTAACACTGAATCAGTGTTAAAGTTAATGAGATAATTAAGTGATGATTGACCATTAGTGATGACACCTGATGATAATGAGAAAAATCACTGAAGAAAAGAGAAAAAAGAAAAACACAAGAACTACGACTGACTATAAAAAAGACATTAAATCTCTGAAGATCTCAGCAGAGGAGGATTAAACAACTCCACAAACAGCATTACCAGCTTCACACATTTCTAACCAGACTGACTTTATTTCTGTCAGACGTCTACAGAAGCTCTTATTGAGAATCAACAGATTTTTTGTTTGATTTTGTTTTGAAAAGTGTTAGTTTTTAATGTGACCATCATGGTGATCAGTGTTTTCTTTAGTTGGGCAGTTTGATGACATTTTAATGTTAGTGTTTCTCTGGCTGCTGTAACTGAGTTTGCTATGGCAAGAAAAACACAATCAGATGCTCTTTGATGATAAGAATATGATCATTGTGTAGAAATGGTCAACTTAAGTCATTGATTTAATGACTGAGTGTGATCAATATACTATTAACTTTTTTTATTGTGATTCTAGAAGAGATCCAGCAGTGTTTTAATCAGAAAAGCTGAATTAGTTTTGAAAAAGATGTAACAGCATTGGCAGCTGGCAGGAAGTCTAAATCTTGGACTCATCATCATTATCTCATGACTCGGTTGATCAGATCATACCAAACAGAGGTTCGTTATGTGAATGGCTATCTAGAGTTAATGAACGGCTCAAGAGTTGAATAGTTTGACCTCACAGCCTCAGGGAAGTCTTGTGACTCGTCAAACGAACACACATATCCTGTGTGCAATAGGCTAACAATACAATAGACACAGAACTCTTTTGCTGACTTCAGCGCACACACACACACACGCGGTTGACCACGTGAAGTTCGAACACGCAAACACACATACACGGAGAGCGCTGAAAGAAGACAATTCTTGCACAACACGTGTTACTTAAAACATGGGACTTAAATAACTGTTTTAATAATGTTCAAATATATATAATCCGTTGATTTCATGTCTTTATACAATGTATTAGAATAACTAGGATGTCTACTGTTGCCAATCAAAACCTGTATGCCAGTAACTGTGATAATCTTGTATATCTGGACGCGCAAATCACAGAATGACCGTTCTTAGTATCTCTGTTATCGCAAAATTATGACTAGGCCAAATTTGGTTCAAAAATCAGATTTTGATGCATAATTTCAGAAATACCAGCTTTCTAAAGAAAAAGAGGCTTTAGAATTTCCACCCTATTGATTAACTCAGAGGAGGGGGGTTCAGAGAACAATGGAACACTCGCGCCTTCTCGAGAAGATCTCTCCACGGACGTGATTGGATCTTTCCATAAGTCGGGCTCGGCCAGTCCATCTATAAATGCAGAAGTTATCATTAACTCCTGGCGCTCTGCCACTACGAGGAGAAGACGACCCTGGCCTTCGGCCCCTCCCCTTGAGAGAAGGACCCCTTTGGCCCCAAGCCAAAAGAGAGAGACGGACCTGCAACTTCTGGAGCGACTTTCCTGAACTTCACAGAAATTCTCCGGACTCACCTCCTTAGCGAACTTCCACGACGATTCGAACTCAGACACGTACACGAGAGAGACTAATGCAAGTATTATATTTCACCTTTAACTGCTTGTACGAGGTTGTCTTAATTAATCCTGATTCACAAAATCATAAATGTCTGAAGGGTTTTGGTGAAGTGATTGAACTGTCTGTCTCTCTCTCTCTCTCTCTCTCTCTCTCTCTCTCTCTCTCTCTCTCTCTCTCTCTCTCTCTCTCTCTCTCTCTCCCTCTCTCTCTCTCTCTCTCATCTCTCTCATCTCTCTCTCCCTCGTGGATTCTCTCTTTCCATCATTCTTTTCCCTTTGATTTTATTCGTTAAGTTTGATGTTTCCTTGTTTGTACCATATCGTTTGTTTCTCCTATATATATGCATATTTACCCCCGTGTGATTCGTAGCTTTGTATTCTATAGTGTTTTATTAAAACTCAATAATTGCATTAAATTGAATCCTTATTGTTTTGCTCACAAATCTCGAAGTCACTGAAGCGTAAGATCTAAGCTACCCATTTAAGCTTGATTTTCATGTATTACTACCTCAGTAATACAAATTGTGCAAACATAAGAGATATTATTTGTCCTGATCAAACAGATCAATGTTTCTTAAGGTTTGTAAGATTGATAATTGATGAAGAAATCAATTTGGATAAAGGTTACTTTTAAATGATTAAAGGTTCCGTTATACGTTAATTTTTCTGTACAACAAGCTAATAATATTCATAAACTCATGAATATTCATACCATTTGAATTAATTATTCCCCAGAACTTATTGTTGTTACAGGTGGTGGAGAATATTCGAGCAGTTTCAAACTTCGTTTTTGTGAGCAATATTAATATTCATATTCATGTGTAATTTTTGGGTATTAATATTATGCACGCGCGTTTTCGTTCGTTTCTTTGAACTGTGAGACAAATCGCGCAAGCGAACTCACTCACAAAGGCACGACGCCGAGCTCAGTTTAAAGCATATTAACAGATGCTAAATTGGCAATATTAAATGTCCTGCAGAGATAAAGAAATCTCTGTTCAGTCCGTACATGAGTAATATTGTTTTGTCCCGCTTGACTTGAACGACGAAATCTTCTTTCAAGCGGAAGATTGAAATAGGGCGAGCCTCCCCTATTCAATAATAGGCCTAATATAATATTAAATCGTTAAAGATAAACGATAAAACTCCTGGTTTCGCATTGGGGTAGCTATCCAAAGCCAGACCTAACACATGACTCATAAATGCTGACGGACCGTCAGCCAGTTTGATAAATGTCTATTGGAGTTCTTTTAAATGTGAAGCAAAGCAGATGTTAATTCCTGTAGCCACATGTTTCTTGTGCCATTATAGCACAAAAAGGCCCGCCGTGGTCTAAAAGTCATTATGTGTTAATTCTGGGTGCGGCCATTATATGATTTTTGGTCTTCAACCCCCACGAGCGTGTGTTGCAACTCCGCGTGCTAGACGCCCGAGGGCGCGAGCTCACAGCTCTCGAATTACACTTCCTCATAACTTTATCCCGAGCGAGCGCAACGACGCCATCTCGTGGGTATTTTCGGATAGTTCTACTCTCCGCTAGTAATTTTGTCTTGACAGACTTAATTTTCCTTCCTAAGTTGAGCATGTGAATTGTTAATGATTACTGTTAGGAACGTTTTCATTTATGCAATTTTACTAAGCATTAGGCAGCAACCAGGTCTCATTCTCGCTGATTAAAAACACTTATTTGAATTTGGGTTTAAAAGGAAAAATGAATTTCCTCTAACTTAAATTGAAATTAGGTTCTTAAAGTTACTGACAGTCCGCTTGGAAGGAAGGACGCCACCGTGTGGCCGTACCCTGCTAAGTCAGCTTACAGCTCTCTCTCTCTTTTCCACTTTCTTCCAATTCTGTCTGAAGTGCTTATTCCTGTTTCCCTTGCTGATTATTATTTTTTTTTTTTTTGGTTATTAATGATACTCCAACTTAGCATTAAATTGTTATAGGATATTATTTGGACTTGCTTTCTTTTATTTACATTCTCCCTACAGGCTTATTTAAATTTAAATTTTAAACTTGTTTTGAATTTAATTTGAATTAAGTTTGTCTTGTTTAATTTTAATTTTAATTTTCTATTTAATTTTATTTTATTAATTTTTTTTTTATTAGTTAAAATTTTTTTTTTTTTTTTCTCTTCCTCTCATTTGGGTTAGGTTAATTTTGATAGTTACCAACATTATCAAAATTGCCTTTTGTTTTATCATTATTTGATAGAAACCTTTGCCTTTTTCTAAATCACTCTCGATATAGGATTTTGCATTTCCTTTTCGCCTGCAACCATAAATCACTTGATCCGGTAAACAATAGAGTCTTAATTAATTTTGAGTTCGCCTGTTTACCCTCTTTTGTGTATTTATTGTAAGGCTCACAAGCATCTGTGGTGAACTGAGAATCGTCTCAACGTGGTCTCCACGAGCAAGGTTGTCCAACCGACGTGACCTGCACCGGCTGTGTGTGAATCTCGGTTTCTTTTACCTCTGTCCGCCGTTGCGGCACGCAGTGGCGACATCAGCAATCTGACACTCCAAAGCCGGTCAACCAGTTCAGCTGACACACACAAGGCAATGTTTGGTGCCCGTACCCAAACCTTGGCTTAATAGGGAGCCACTCTTGAAAAAGAGGGTTCTGGGGAGCGTGCCAACTTTGCTGTGCTGGCTGGCGGTTGACGGGTGGGTGCTGTCAGGTCGTGTTTAAAGTCTAAACTGTTTGAGTGGGCGTAACGCGACAGAGTAACAAGGACCGAGGACACGGCAGTTGGGTGTTTGGGAACGCCCGGAAGGCCGACTGCGCCACTGGTTTCCACCTGAGCGACCTCAAATCGCCCCGGATAAACTAAAGGTAATAAAATCCACATTATAAGCCAAATATTAGATACTCCCCGAGTATAGCCTAAACGTTTGGCCCACCTTTCCTCTCTAAGCCGCAACCTTTTCCTAGGTTTCCTACCCCGATAGCCACACATACTGTAGGCCCTATCAGAAACTCTTACGAAAGGTAGCAGGTTTAACCCCTTTAGTACTTCTCTAGCACTCTCAGCGTTCGCGCTTATTCTCCTTGTTATTGCAGACCAATTCATTTTGTGTTTGTTTTCACTGTGCTCTTTCCTACTTTCACTGTCTGGACTGTCGTAATCTTGTTTCTTTCAGTTCACCAAGAGACCCCAAGGAAAGCAAATTAATAGAGTGACAACCAAGCAGCCGGCGTCACCAGGTGACCCACAGGGCTATCGCCTGTCAAAGCCTCTATTTCAGGCCGATCCAAAAATTGGCCCGCCTAATTGCCTAACTGTCTAACTGTCTACATCAGTTAGCCAAAATTCTTGTCGACGGCATAGTCCGTACAAGAGCTCGTAAACCTTAGAACAAACTTGCATTGGCCTCTTTGTGTGTGTGTGCTGTGTTTCTCTCGTCCACAGTGAACCAGTATGTCCCGTTCATCCAGTCCCGCTGTCCCTTGGGATCGCCTAGCGGTATGGTTGGAAGCGATGACGAGCACTGTTCCGTCGGAGGACACCAGTGATCTGCAACTGCTGAGCCAGGAGGAACTGGACACAGAGCTAGACAAGCTGACGGCACACGACCCAACGCAGAGTTACTCTCACAAAGAACTGGCCAAGATCCTCGGGAGCCTCGCCCACAACCTTGTCGCCCAGGCACGGCTAAGAGAAAAGAGCCACACCAACCTGGAACAGGAAGCGGCAACACTAAAGCTCCGAGCCGAGGAGGCCCGGAGAAACCAGGCCCTCACCCAGCGTCATCTATACCAGCTACTTCTAGAGACCGAGGAAAAGGGTGAAATGGACACCGAACGAGAGAAAGAAGTAAAAAGACTTCAAAAGGCCCTGGAACATCTGCGTCTGGACAAACACCGCAGAGAGCAGTTGGAGAGAGACACCAGGGACGAACTCAACAAACAGCTCCGGCGAGGCAAAGCTCTCCTAGAGAGAGCCAACACTGCGCTCAAAGACAGAGATGCTAAAGCCAAAGCCTCCGAAAACCACTTGCAGGCTGCCCGAGCCGAGATCAATGAGCTGGTCCAGCAAAGACATGAGCTCAAAGATGAACTTGACCTTGTTCACAGAGAACTGAAACATTCCTATAAACTGCAAAGTGACCGGGAAGGGGGAACGCACCACACAGAGTTTCCCCCGACCAGCTGGTCCGCACCTTTTAGCCAAGAACCAAGAGCTGGAAAGGGGGGTGACAGCCCACTGCTCAGACTGTCACCTGCTAGCCTCCACGAACCCCCGCCAGCAGCGGAGGAAGGGATGCCCTTCCAGGAAGTCAGGGCCAGCAGCCACGTAGCTCATAAAGACCTTTACAAGCTGGCCAGAAATATCCCTACTTTCAGCCCAGACCCTGCAGGAGGACACGATGTTTATGCCTATTTGCAAGACATAGACTTTCACCTGCAGACTGTCGCTAACGCGAGCACTTGGGACAGATTGTGCCTACTCAAACTCACGTCTAACCGGGACGTGCGTAGCTTTCTAGACCGCCAACCAGAGACTGTCAAAGCGGACTACGACCAGCTACGACAAGCTTTAATTCGTGAATACTCTGATCCAGAATCAGATCAGGGGCTCATCGCTGCTGTGGACCTCAGGCAAGGTCGACTTGAAACCCCACAGAACTTTTATAATCGACTGCGGCATACCTACTTCGGCGCACGAAACGAACCAGGCATGGAGGAGGACCTCAGCTTCAGAACCCTGTTCCTCCGAAACCTTCACCCCACGATTAATCACCATCTGGGAGTTCTGGTTTGTCCACGCAGCATGTCCACCCAACAGTTAAGAGACTTAGCTCACAAGGCTTACACCAAGCAAAAGGCTATTTCTGAAAAGACTGTAAAACACCCAACCATTTGCCCTGTCTCTGAGCATCGCCCAGAGCTGACCCTAGAGGGCGCCCAACAGAACCACAGTTACGGACCCGTCAACAGAGAGTCTACACCGTTCCAAGCCAGCAGAGGGCAGCATGATCGTGGTAATGCCCATCCAAGGTACCAGAACGATCGCTCTGCAGGATCCTGGGACCGGCCTCGCCCCCTCCACAACCAAAAGGGGAGGGGCACATGGGAAGCCGGCCGGCAACCCAGAAGGAGCCGAACCCTCTCTCCCAGAACGCCAAGCCCAGAAAACCGACGGAGGGACCACTCTCGACGTGGTACTGGTAAGCGCGGATCTGAGCCCACGGCTAACAAGAAAAGTACGGTCGAGTCCGAAGCTGCAGAACTGCTGAAGGTACTGAAGGAGTTTCTACAAAAGAAACCCCGCAAGACAGACAAGAAGGATGAACCAGACACCGCATGACTGAACCGGACGCCTGAAATCAACCTTCCTGACCTTGCTGCAACTGAACCAAACAACCAGAACACTGTTTCCCAACCACAGACTCTCGAACTAACTGTTGCACCCCCACACGTCAGCAACACCCACTCACTCCAGCTGACGGCAACACTTCCTGACCGAGACAGTGTCACTCCGCACACCAAGGTACATGAAAGTGCTGTCCTGATTATCTGCACTCACAGTGAGACACAAGAGACATATCCCGACTGCCTACCGATCAACACACAGGCCCCAACACCCAGACTCTTGGGGAACCTGATCGAGAAGGGAATGGCTCGAAAACTCTACCTAACCATCACCTTGGAAAAGGAACTGAGGCTCGAAGCCCTGGTTGACACCGGCTCCGACCTAACGTTGATATCCGTTCAACTGTTTGACAAACTCAAATTTGAAGCACAGAGACAGAATCGCACTCTTAACCTTCACACGTGTAAGCTGAATGTGCAGTCGTACAGCCAAGACGACATCCAGCTCAAAACCATAGCTCCCATTCACCTGACAGTTGGGCCTATGAGTCTTGTACATCCTGTCTATGTGTCACCTATGAACACGTATCCGTTTCTCATCGGCAAAGACCTGCTGGACCGTTTCAAACCTTTACTGGACTTCAAACAGCTGAAATTCTGGGCACAAGTGCGAGAACCTCTTCCCCTCCAGACACACAGGTCTTCTGAGCAAGACTGTCAGGTCACAGAGGTCACGGCAACCCCAACAGAACCAGACTGTCAAGTCACAAAGGTCACGGGAACTCCTGCAGCCAGCCGTGAGAACACAGTCTCAGACCCAGAGCAAACTTCAAGTTCGCTACTCTGCACATTTCAGCTCACCATAGACTCTGATACCTACAGCCCCAAGGTCATGACTGACCTGCAGCTGAATGATATCACCACAACGAACACTATTCTAGCATTATGGGCAGACAACTCAGCCATTAGCCTCTCACTGTTCAATGCACTCAGGGAACACGCACCAGACCCGCCTTATGCCAGCAAGCGCACCCGTTTCCCTTTGAACTCACACCCCTCCTCTATGGTGTCCGCCAGAGGAATCTGTGCGCTGTGCTTGACATGGAATCATCGGTGCCTGACCCATTACTTCCTGGTCCTTCCGGACCCGCCCCACGATGTTTACATCGGAGCAGACATTTTGGTTCGCCTCCGGGCTCATGTGGACACGTTTAACGAAGTGGTATGGGCCCCATTGACTTTACAGCCACATGTTTCCATCAGCCATGAAAACCTCATGTCAGGACAGACCATCCCTGAGGTTTGCACCCTAGTCAACGAACAGGGAACGGTGGTACCAGCATACACCAAAGGGGTCGCTGTTCGGCTCAACATGCGATGTGGTCAAACCTTAAACCACACGCTGGGCTTCTTCCAACCCTCACCTGAATGTGTGGAACTCGGACTCACACTTGAAGCCACACCCCTCACTGAAGTGTCATCTCGTGTAGTCTACATCCTCTTCAACAACTGCACAGCAACTGACATCAGCATTCCCAAGGCCTACCGGCTGGGATGGCTAGTGAGCCATGACTTTCATGACTTTGAACTTGTACTACCCATCATTGGGCCCATTCCACCTGCACTGATACCCGAAGGGAGCACAGATAACACACTGTTCACCGCACCCTTCAAATTCATTGCCATCACGTCTGTCATGCCAATGACCAAAGACCAGGTGTGCCGAACGGAGCTGACTGAGGACAGTCACCTCGCAGTATATACAGTCTCCCACCAGCCTGTCGGTGAGACTGATGACCCTGCCACACCTCCCAAGACCAACCTGACTGATGACACACATACGGAGGAACCTTACCCAGGTTTTGAGTCTCAAGTGCAGCAAATTCTACGAGACGCTGACGCGCTCCAGAGCGAGACAGACCGTCAAAGACTCAAACAAGTCCTTTATAAGTTCAAAGAATCCTTTGCCAAAGACTCTTTAGACTGCGGTCTCACCAACCTCCACACGGTGCGCATCCCAACGCACCCTGATGCGCCTCCCACTTTTGTCAAGCAATACAAGATTCCCATCGCCTCACACGAACCAGTGCAGGAGATCATCGAATCCATGCTTGAAAAAGGTGTCATCCGTCCTTGCAACAGTACCTTTTCAAGCCCCTTGTGGCCTGTGCTGAAACCCAGCGGAGCCTGGAGACCCACGGTCGACTATCGGAAATTGAATCAACAGGTACCGTTGTCAAGATGGCCTATGACCCAACTAGAACAAGAAATACCCCGAATCAGGGGAGCCACAATCTTCTCTACACTTGATGTGGCCTCTGGATTCTGGACCATTCCGGTGCACCCAGAAGACCAACACAAGCTAGCATTCACATTCGGCAACCGACAATACACCTTCAACAGGTGTCCGTTCGGCTATGCCAACTCACCAGCTGAGTTCAACATCTTTCTGAACAAAGCCTGCCCAGACGCCAGAGTAAGAGGCAACCTGATCTATGTAGACGATGTTCTCATGAAGAGCACAACGGTGGCCGACCACCTGAATGAAATAGACTACGTTTTGAACCAACTGTCCGCAGCCGGTGCCAAGATCGCCCTCCACAAAGGACAGTGGTGCCGGACCAAGGTCAACTACGTGGGCCTGCTCATCGGATCCCAAGGCATTGAACCTCAATCAAACCGTATTCATGCCATTCAAAACATCAAGCCTCCTACAAACGTCTCTGAGCTGCGCAGTTTTCTAGGGGTATGCAATTACTCCCGACAGTTCATCGAAAACTACTCAGACATTGCTAGACCTCTAACAGCCCTGCTGAAGAAAGACTGTCCTTTCGTCTGGTCAGACGCTCAAGAATACGCCATGACGGCACTTAAAAGACATTTATGCACAGCTCCATGCCTTGCTTACCCCGATCCACAGAAGGAATTCTACCTGGAAGCCGGGTTTTCCGACCAATGTCTCAGTGCTGGCCTATATCAACGACATGACCAAGACAAAAAGGTGGTCGCATATGCCAGCAAAACGCTTCTCCCACCAGAGTGCAAGTTCTCTGACTGTGAAAAAGCTCTGTTCTGCACGGTGTGGGCCATTCAGCGATTCTCCAACTACATTGGGGCACAGAAAGTTATCATTGAGACTTGCCACCAGCCCGTAATGTTCCTCAACAGCCAACGCATCCGAGATGGCGTTGTCACTAATTCACGTATAGCCACGTGGTTAATGGCCCTCCAGGGACGCAATGTTGAGGCACGATACGCACAAAATCACAAGTCTGCACTGGGTAATGGCCTGGCTGCATGCCAAAACTGCTCTGATAACACGCCTGCTGCTGCAGCGGATGCACAAGAACCCCAACAACAACAACTGACCTGTCACAGATACTTTGAACCGAATGCGTGCCAGGGCATGCCCACGGCCTACGTCGATGGGTGCTCCTACAACCACGACGGCGTCCTAAAGGCAGGTGCAGGAGTGCTGTGGGTGAACGATCAGCCGTGCCCACCACAACACTTCAAGTTGGGCCCCCAGTCATCGCAATATGCAGAGATAGCAGCTATTCTCATAGCCCTACAGATCGCATCAGCCAATGACATCAGAGAACTGCTCATCTGCTCAGACTCTAACTATGCCAGACTCAGTTTCGTGTGCCACCTTCCAAGCTGGAAACAGAATGGTTTCAAAACCGCTAACAACAAGCCAGTCAAACACCAACACCTGTTCCAGGAATGTGACAACATCACAAGAATACATGACCTGACAGTGTACTGGAAGAAGGTAAAAGCACACTCGAAGCTACCAGGTCTCGACAAAGACTTGAATGACCAAACAGACGCCCTCGCCAAGACGGGCGCACTACACGGCGACATGTGGGTACCCCCAAACCCTACATCCAGCCCCAACGTTGCAGTGCTAACCCGCAGCAAGCGACCGGCACCGGCTACAATGCCCGCCTCGCAGCCGCTATCGCTAACTCCGCAGATTTCCAACAACGACATCGCGGATATGCAAGCCTCTGACACTGCAATAAAGACAATTCTTGACCACCTCTCTGACCCCTCCTGCCACCCTATCACTGACTCTGAGCTCACTGATGACTCAAGCCTCAGACATCTACATAACTCCAGACACATGTTGCGTATACAGGACAACATTCTGTGGTTTGCGCCCGATGACAGCACAACGCCACGGCTTGTGGTGCCACGGTCGCAAAGGGGGGTCATGCTAATGTATGCCCACGACACACCATGTGCTGGACACCACGGCACCAGAGCCACGTATGACACACTGAAACAGGTGGCATATTGGCCCAGGATGCAACAAGATGTGGCAGAGTATGTCAGAGAATGCCTGGTTTGCTGCCAGTTCCAACCAGCAAACCCGAACCACAGAGCCCCACTGCAACGCAGAGGGATCACGTTCCCGTGGTCAGACCTACAAATCGACTGGGTGGGACCCCTGCCCAGGTCCGCAAGAGGCAACAAATACTTCCTCACGGTGGTGTGCCAGTTTACCAAATGGGTAGAGTGCCTGCCAGCACCCAATGACACCGCCCAAACCACAGCATACCTCCTGATGAACCACATCTTCTCCCGGTTTGGATTGCCACTGAAAGTCAACTCAGACAGAGGCACCCATTTCACGGCCGAGATCATGCAACAGATCTGGAAATGCCTAGGGGTACGGGCTAGACTTCACATCAGCCACCATCCAATCTCGTCCGGCCAGGTCGAGAGATCGAACCGAACGGTGGTCGCCATGTTGAAAAAGTATGTGTCTGCTAACCAGAAAGACTGGGATATGAAACTCCCCCTCGTTCTGATGGCTCTCAGAGCTACCCCGCAGGAATCGACAAGGGTGTCCCCCTTCGAGCTCATGACTGGGCGGCAGATGACTCTGCCACTTCACTTGCTGTACCAACCCGGAGACTCCAATCTTGTCACCGCGTACACCACATTCCAGTACCTCGAGGAGCTCCATAGACACTTAAAAGCAACCTTCGCGTTTGCCCAGCAACACCTGCAGAAAAGCGCTGAAGGTCAGAAAGCATATTACGACCGGAAAGCATCACACCAGGAACTGGATGTGGGCGACAAGGTCTTGTATTACAGCTTCAACCCGCCACCTTTGACAGGCCCCCGGCGGCTGTCGAAGAAATTTCTGCCTCACTGGACGGGACCCCATGAGATTATGAACAAACTCTCCCCAGTAGCGTACCAAATCCAGTTAAACCGAGGATCCAGAGAACCAGTTCTCAAATGGGTCCACCGGAACCAGATTAAGAGACATGGGGCCACTAGCATAGAAAGACAGGGAGGGGCCAATGCAAGCTAGAACTCAACCGCCGTCACCGAAGCGAAAAGACTGTCCCATCCAACCCGGGACAAACCTTGCTGACCTGTTCCTTTTCTCTCTCCCCTGCTCCTCCCTACCTCTCTCACTCTCCTGCCTGTAATAGGATGCGGCTGTGGATCATCCTCCTATGCCTCCTGTCAACCAGAGGCCAGCCGCCACCCGACCTCATCACACAAGGCCCCGCCTCGGGCATTGTATTGAGAGAACAACCGGGGCTCCTGATCACCAATTGCCGGACGCACACCCAGAAAGTGTACGTTCGACTCGACCCTCGCAACGTCTACAGAGCACACTACCCCAAAGCAGTAGCCCAGTACAGCTGGGCCGGTGCCCGGTGGACAGAAGACTCTCTCCTCCATGCCGAGGCCGATGTCAAGCACATGCTCAACCAACTGGAGAAGATGACAGTCACCCAAGCGGAGTTAGGCGGACACAACCGCCGCTCCAAACGGTTCCTGGGAGCGTTGCTCGGAGCCGCCGCCGCCGTTGGAACTCTGTTTAACATTGGCATGTCCAGTGTCAACGCAGTAAACATAGCCACGATAAGACGGCATGTGGCTGAAATTCAGACGGAACTCCCACAGCTAAAAGAGCAACTCACCACACAGAGTGCAGCTTTACAAACCGTCGGCCAGACATTAAGAGGAACGGTGGTAATTCTGAACACCCACAGTGTCCTGTTGAACCAGACCGTGAACTCCATGAAACAGCTGTTTACAGTCTTCCAGAATGACTTTGCTCAAACGCAGCTGGTAACAGCCTTAATGACTGACATGCTACGGGAAATAAGCTCCTCCATCGACAGCTTAGCCATGGGTAGAATACCACCATACCTCATACCCTTAAGCCTGGTGCAAAGTGTGCTGGCGTCTGCTATCAACACACCCGCCGACCCTCTGCAGGTACACCTGGCCTACTCTCTGGGTAGCGCCATTCCCCTTTATGTGGACCCCGAACAGAAGGAGATGGGTTTCCTTCTTAACTTACCCATCATCGAGTCGAGCCGAATCTACCGACTCATTGACATTGTTCCCCTCGACACAGCCCTCCAAGCATTGTCTCGATTGCCTATCCTGAATACCTCACCTGTTGTCCAAACCTGGACCGCCGCCGACACTGCGCTGTGTATCTCCATGATCATCGGCAATACCCTAACCCTGGGCATAGCCTTTCTCCTGTACAGGAAGTTCAACGAGATGAAAACCTCTACAGCCAAACTCACGACAGCCGTGTCTGGAGGTCTCCGATGGAAACCCCGGAGGGAGGGTACCATGCCAGAAGCAGATGCGAACCTCATCGAGCTGGCTCCTCAGCCATAACGAACAGCTACTCTCCAACCGTCCCGATTCACCTGCCATCCGATCACTGTGATGAGGGGTTGTCCGATAATGTCCATCGGACATCATCCGACAAAAAGGGGGACTGTAACAGCATTGGCAGCTGGCAGGAAGTCTAAATCTTGGACTCATCATCATTATCTCATGACTCGGTTGATCAGATCATACCAAACAGAGGTTCGTTATGTGAATGGCTATCTAGAGTTAATGAACGGCTCAAGAGTTGAATAGTTTGACCTCACAGCCTCAGGGAAGTCTTGTGACTCGTCAAACGAACACACATATCCTGTGTGCAATAGGCTAACAATACAATAGACACAGAACTCTTTTGCTGACTTCAGCGCACACACACACACACGCGGTTGACCACGTGAAGTTCGAACACGCAAACACACATACACGGAGAGCGCTGAAAGAAGACAATTCTTGCACAACACGTGTTACTTAAAACATGGGACTTAAATAACTGTTTTAATAATGTTCAAATATATATAATCCGTTGATTTCATGTCTTTATACAATGTATTAGAATAACTAGGATGTCTACTGTTGCCAATCAAAACCTGTATGCCAGTAACTGTGATAATCTTGTATATCTGGACGCGCAAATCACAGAATGACCGTTCTTAGTATCTCTGTTATCGCGAAATTATGACTAGGCCAAATTTGGTTCAAAAATCAGATTTTGATGCATAATTTCAGAAATACCAGCTTTCTAAAGAAAAAGAGGCTTTAGAATTTCCACCCTATTGATTAACTCAGAGGAGGGGGGTTCAGAGAACAATGGAACACTCGCGCCTTCTCGAGAAGATCTCTCCACGGACGTGATTGGATCTTTCCATAAGTCGGGCTCGGCCAGTCCATCTATAAATGCAGAAGTTATCATTAACTCCTGGCGCTCTGCCACTACGAGGAGAAGACGACCCTGGCCTTCGGCCCCTCCCCTTGAGAGAAGGACCCCTTTGGCCCCAAGCCAAAAGAGAGAGACGGACCTGCAACTTCTGGAGCGACTTTCCTGAACTTCACAGAAATTCTCCGGACTCACCTCCTTAGCGAACTTCCACGACGATTCGAACTCAGACACGTACACGAGAGAGACTAATGCAAGTATTATATTTCACCTTTAACTGCTTGTACGAGGTTGTCTTAATTAATCCTGATTCACAAAATCATAAATGTCTGAAGGGTTTTGGTGAAGTGATTGAACTGTCTGTCTCTCTCTCTCTCTCTCTCTCTCTCTCTCTCTCTCTCTCTCTCTCTCTCTCTCTCTCTCTCTCTCTCTCTCTCTCTCTCTCTCCCTCTCTCTCTCTCTCTCTCATCTCTCTCATCTCTCTCTCCCTCGTGGATTCTCTCTTTCCATCATTCTTTTCCCTTTGATTTTATTCGTTAAGTTTGATGTTTCCTTGTTTGTACCATATCGTTTGTTTCTCCTATATATATGCATATTTACCCCCGTGTGATTCGTAGCTTTGTATTCTATAGTGTTTTATTAAAACTCAATAATTGCATTAAATTGAATCCTTATTGTTTTGCTCACAAATCTCGAAGTCACTGAAGCGTAAGATCTAAGCTACCCATTTAAGCTTGATTTTCATGTATTACTACCTCAGTAATACAAATTGTGCAAACATAAGAGATATTATTTGTCCTGATCAAACAGATCAATGTTTCTTAAGGTTTGTAAGATTGATAATTGATGAAGAAATCAATTTGGATAAAGGTTACTTTTAAATGATTAAAGGTTCCGTTATACGTTAATTTTTCTGTACAACAAGCTAATAATATTCATAAACTCATGAATATTCATACCATTTGAATTAATTATTCCCCAGAACTTATTGTTGTTACAAAGATTTTACACTAATCGTTTCTAACTCCTGCGAGATTAACTCACACACAGACATCAATAATCTGCCTATGAATCTCAACAATGGTGACATGCTTCATGCCTCAATGCATTCTGGGAGCCATAGATGAGTTTTGCGTGATGCACCCAGAATGCATTGCAGCATGTCACCATTGTTGAGATTCATAGGCTGATTATTGATGTCTATGTGTGAGTTAAACTCGTAGGAGTCAGAAGTGCTTATTGTGTGATGTGTTATTAAACGGGAGTACAAAATTTATGTACAAATTTTTTGATGTTCGTTTAATTTGTCTGACGAAAACACTTCTAGATCTTCTACTGTAGAGTCGCAAGGCTACTATAATCAATGACTCTCAGGAGATCAGCAAATAAGGCCACTATATGATGATAAAAACTGAATCATAAACAACAAGCATCAAGTTTCTCTTGCCGTTCAATCCGTACCAAGCAGTTACAGCAGCCAGAGAAAAATAATGTTTTCATGTCAAGGGTCAAGATCCCAACTAAAGCAAACACTGATCACCATAATGGTGACAATATTTATTTTCATTAAAACATCTACATCTAAACCTCAATAAGAGCTTCTGTAGACATCTGACAGAAATAAAGTCAGTCTGGTTAGTAATGTGTGAAGCTGGTAATGCTGTTTGTGGAGTTGTTTAATCCTCCTCTGCTGAGATCCTCAGAGATTCCATGTCTTCTTTATAGTCAGTCATAGTTCTTGTGTTTTTCTTTTTTCTCTTTTCTTCAGTGATTTTGCTCATTATCATCAGGTGTCATCACTAATGGTCAATCATCACTTAATTAATCTCTTAGTTATCTCATTAACTTTAACACTGCTCCAGTGTTATTTTAACTCTCTGTGGAGTGGGACCAAATACACTCTGAGCAGTGTTGATTTAACACTGGGGATTTTGCTGTGCACAAACCATATATTGTCGCAATCGTGCGCCAATCAGTCATAACGAACATAACATGCGGAACAGCTCCATCTAGTAGCTAGTCTTTAGCATCTGGCCAAAAAATCCTCAGATGACGCAAAATGACTATATTTGCGTCATCTGAGGATTTTTCCCAGAAAAAAAATTGCATAATTCTCTCGTCTCAGGGGGATATGAGGGGGGAAAGTACCATAATTTGAATAAACTACCGGGTTTCTACTGATACAAAGCCTAATGCTAAATCACTGAAGTTACCCTTTAATGGGGTAAATAATAATGTCTTTAGTGCCGGTTCGAATCCCGGCGACCCGCTAAAAGTGTGGGGAACTAGTTTGTTAAAATTTCGTCCCCATAATCTACGCCAATGGGCAGCGGCAAAATATGCACTGTCCCTGCATGATCACAATGTGAAATACGAGCATAAAAGACATAGGCCTAATCATAGTAATTTAAGAATATTTTAACCGGATAATCGTGCAGCTACTTAGCGAGTGCGACAAATTCTTTGCCAAGCTAGTCAATGTTTGCCATGTGCTAAATAGTGTTAGCTAGCTTCGTTCGCGTCAAGTCGGAGCCAATTTCATATTAACGTACCCTCAACTTGCACTACTTTACTCAGACATGATAAACAAGTGTTCTGTTGTTGTTTTAATAATTAGATTTGTGAATAATTTCTTTTCGTTTCATCTGGAGGGAAGAACATGTCGAATTGAACGTTAACGTTACACGAACAAATTTAAACGGATCGATAATCAACATTTAATCAGCAACAGTTCGAAATACGTACAATTCATAGGATGTTAAGAGAACTCTATTGAAACCATGCTTGGCGTGAAATATTGATGTTCTCTTAAGGAAATATGGAACACAAGACTTACCTCAGTTCACCGTAATGGCGCAGGATCGAAAAGGGATGATTCACGTCAGTCGTTGAGTTTTATCCAGGCCTGCAGTGCTCCTGTCAGAAACTGAAGCTTCCGCACCTCGATCGCCCCCTAAACCCCACCCCTCCATGTGTTAGAATGGACGCGAGACACTAAACAATTCAATTACACTTCAAATTATTGTTTCTTAAAGATGGTTTCTGTCATTTTAGGCAGTTTTTTATTACGATGATTTCATTTCAAGTGTTTGTTTTTTAAATAAGCTTAGTTTTAGTGAGTTATTTGATGCTATAAAAACGGGGGGTGTGACGTCATGACAGCTGAGATTGACAGCTTCTCTGAGAAGCTGTCACTAGTCTCTAACTAGTTTTTTCGGGATTTTGGGGAGGAGATTGGAGCTTTAACTTTAATTTCTACATTTCTATAACTGTTTATTTTACACCAACATAATGATTGTTCTGCATGAGAGTGTGGGCGGGCTTTTGATAAACACAGGATTATAGTTTAACTATACACCTTAAAAATAGCAGGTAGAAAAATATTTTGACATCTTAAAACTGATGTTGGCCGGTAGAAAAATATTTTGGCCGGCGTTTTGTTTCTGTTATGAGCCAAAAGTGAACAAGTGCCTGTCTGCAGTTGGCAAAATGACGTGGCCCAATTGCGGCTGCCACAACTCAGCTGATGCCGCGACTCAGCCGACAGCGCCACAGGTTTTATGGAAGTGGCCCAAATCCTAATTGCTAGCTGGGTTGTTTGACAGAAACACAGAAACTTTAATTTCATTCTTTATTTTGCAAACTCCACTGCAACAGTGACGTGTAAAACAGTGAAAGCTCACAGTGAAAGCTCAAACAATGATCATCTGTTCATCATCTGAAGCTGCTCCACCTGTTCTTCAAACAAATATTGTCTGACTATTCATACTTCATTAAAGTCAACCACAGAATAATTTTATGTGCGTGATCATTTAAACAAAACACTCCACACCTTACAGTTTGAACACTCTAAAAAGAGATGTGTTAAAAAAACAACACACTGAGTGTGTTGATGCTATTTTGACACATGTTGTGTAGATATAACACACAATGTGTGTTAAATGTTACTCTGGATGAACAGCAGTGGGTGTTTTGGCAGCTAATCACATCATACCTCTTTTTCAATGTCTTTTTCAAATGCTTTCACCGCTTTTCACTTGTTATCACTGACCAGACTGACTTTATTTCTGTCAGACAGAAGCTCTTATTGAGATGAACAGGATTTGTTGTTGATAATTCATTGAATATTTCATCTGAAGTCTCCACAAACGTGATTAGTGGCTCCTTTCTTTGAGCTCTTGACTCTTAACTATTTCATATCAGGTTTCTCTGTTTGCTATAGTCTATGGTGTCACACACACACACACACACACCTCTAGAATCAGCTCATGAATCTCAACAATGGTGACAAACCAAAAGCTTCATGCCACAATGCATTCTGGTAGTCACCATAGTTCAAAACTCATCCATGACTCCCAGCATGCATTGCGGCATGAAGCTTTTGGTTTGTCACCATTGTTGAGATTCATGAGCTGATTCTTGATGTGATTCTTCATCTATTTTCCATCATTGAAATAACCTTATTTAATTAACCTTATTTTTTATTTCAAGGTGCAAACCTGATGAAAAATCAATGTTAAATTTCAACATTGATTCAATGATATTTTAGTTGATTCCTTAACATTGATTCAACGATGATTCAGTGTTGGTCTGCTATCTGGGTAATCTCATTTAGAGCCTAGTCTCTGAGTTGGGGTTATCTTGTTGATTATGACATAATATCCAGCATTTTAAATATAATTCTATAGATTTCTTAAAAGTTGTTCTGATTAAAAAAAAAAAAAAAAAAAAAATTTGCAGGCACATGCGAATCAAGAATCAGTGTAGGAATCTCAACAATGGTGACAAACAGCTCGTAAAGCTCATAATTTATTCATGCAGTAATGATTGATGGGAGCCATTGAAGAATTTTGATTGATTGCTCCCAGAATGCACTGCAACATGCTTTTGGACGGTCACCACTGTTGAGATTCTCAGGCTGATTCTTGATGTCTGTGAAAATGTTTTATTTTGGGTTGTTATTTTGATCAGAAAAACTTTTAAAAAAAACTCTGGATTGCGTTGAAAATGCTTAATACTATCCCTTGGAATCAATCAATCTAATCAATGATTCAGCTCAATTGATTACTATGTCAAAACATCACTAACACCACCTGATCAACATTTACTCATTGCTTGTCTGGCTGTTAAAGCAACAACTGCAAAATCTAATATGTCAAGGGTAAAGATCCAAACTAAATCAAACACTGATCACCATAATGGTAATTGTGTTTCACACACACACAGTTATAGCAGCCAAAGAAAAGCTAACTCAACTACGGGGACCAAGAGCCCAACTAAAGCAAACGCTTCCCACCACAATGGTGACTTCAAATTCACCATAAATATCAACATCTAAAGCTCTGTTAATTCTCAGTAAGAGCTTCTGTAGACGTCTGACAGAAATAGTCAAAGTGTGTCTTATGTCTGTGATTAAGGGCAGCACCAGTGTCTCAGTGGGAAACACTGTCTCCTCACAGCAAGAAGATCCTGGATTGAATCCCACGATTCTCTCACGATCCAAAGATGTGTGAATTACAGATGATAAGTTGTCTAAAGTGTCTAAAGGTGTGAGCTAAGTTTCTTTTATTTTCATGATTTCTGGACAAACACACACTGTCTGTGAGTTGCTTTGCAATTACAAATGGAAAATATGTCCACAATTTGAACTAGTTTTTAACCTTGAGGTTCCATGAACGTCTATATCGGACGTGCAGAACACGTCAAAAACAGACGTCATAAAAACTTTCATTCTGGCTCCTCAGTGGACGTCTTTTCAATGTACGCCTCTAGGGGCAAAGACATTGAAAAGACGTCTTTTGGACATAGCTTTGCTCAGTGGGTTGTATGATTTGATCAGGTTTGTTAGTTGATGTGAGGTAATGTCCTGAAAATCATAAGACACACAAACACTCATCTGAAATACACACCTGAGCAGGTTTAAACTGTAACGTGAGGAGTGTTTTGTTTAAATGATCACGCACATACAATTATTCTGTGGTTGACTGGGGCAGTGACAGTTAAGGGGTTAAATAAACAATAGAACTACAAATATAACTAAAATACAATAAGGATTTACAGTATAAAAAGTGAAAAACAAAGAAGGAAGAGGCTGTTGCAGGTTTGATCTGAGCACAACATCCTTCCTGAAACAAGAGGACAAACTTTACAGCTGCATAATTAATACTGCATTATGGGGAATGCTACATTGTATATGTTCAGTAGCTTTTGTCATCAGAGCTGTGTTACTAATGTAGAATTGGTGAAATTTAGGATGGACAATTGAACATAAAAATAAGGCCATATTGATAAGTAATTAGAAGGAACAAACACATGAAGGACAGATGTAAATCTGCAGGTTTTATACATCACTGATCCAGTTTTCTCAAAGCTTTATCTCTGTACCTGATCTGACCTAAAAGAAGCACATTAGTTCCTGCAGGACCGTCAGGGTTTGCATGCATTTCAACATCTATTTCCATACAGTGTCCAGCTGAGCAAACAAGCCTTTAATATGATAGCACGCAATACACATTTATTAATCAAATGTGGCTGATGTCTAAAGTCCCCGGTGTTAAATGAACAGCCCTCAGAGTTCATATGTGTCCACACTACAGAGTGTTAAAATAACACCAATGCAGTGTTAAAGTTAATGAGATAATTAAGAGATGATTGAGCATTAGTGAAGACACCTGATGATAATGAGCAGAATCACTGAAGGAAAGAGAAAAACAGGAACAGAAAAAAAGAGAAACTCAAGAACTACGACTTGTTTGGTGGGGATTTTGAAGGAGGTAGGAATGGTAGATGGTCAAAAGTGGAGAATAGGAAAAGGAAGAAAATTGGAAGTCAGGCATCTGGATCGGATAACGAAAGGGGACAACAAAAACAGATAAAGGTTTAAAAGGTCGAATACAAGGTAATGATGACATTTTTGAGTGAATCAATGAATGCTCTAAACCCAATAAAAGTAACAAAAGCATTGAAGGAAGCAGTAGGTAATATAGAAAGTGCTAAGGTAGTGCGAGATGGGAAATTACTGATTTTCTGTAAAGACAATAAACAGCAAAATAAGGTGGCTGGCTTAAATAATTTGATGGGTAAAAAAGTCCCATGCACAATAATGGATGTTCGGAAATGGGTTAGAGGAGTCATTACAGGAGTTTCTACGAATGTATCGGTTGAGGATATAAAGGAAAATGTAATTGGGGCTTCAGTAATGGATGTTAAGCGACTGAAATATGTCAAAGATAACGAGAAAATTTAGAGTCTATCAGTAATGATTCAGTTTGATGAGGAAAAACTTCCCAATAGAGTGTATCTTGGGTTTGTTAGCTATGTTGTTCGACCGCATGTCCCTCCTCCAGTTAGATGTTACAAGTGTCAGAGATTTGGGCATGTGGCAGCGGTTTGTAAAGGTAAACAACGATGTGCAAGATGCGGAGGTGAACATGAATATGGAAAATGTGGAAACGGAGTAAATCCGAAGTTTTGCAATAGTGGGGGGTTCAGTGGTTGCCAGGTCAGGAAAGAGGCAGAAAAGGTTCAAAATGTAAAAGTGGCAGAGGGATTGTCTTATGCGGATGCAATCAAAAGTGGGCGGAAAGAAGAAAAACAGAAAGAGCAAAATGATTCTGAGAAAACATCGATAAACCCATGTGAGAATCACTGTAGTTTGAGTGATAAAACAATGGTAGTTGAGAAAACAGCATTTATTGCTTTATTGATTAATTGTTCTGCACAAACAGAAAGCAGACCTGAAAGGATAATAATAATAATAAGAGCAGCTGGAAAGTACTTGGAAATTGAAGGAATTAAGGTTGAACAAATAAATGAGATTATTAAAATTCAGGTGAATAACTTGCAGGCACCATGTGGAGCTGGATCTTAATGTTTTTTTATTCTACTACAGTGGAATACAAGAAGCTTAATAGCTAACAGACTTTAATTTAAATTTAAGAAATGTATAAACCAATTAGAAAATAAACCACATATTATTTGTATTCAAGAGTCATGGCTAAAACCTCACCTGAGTTTTGTAGTTCAGGATTATACGGCATTACGTAGGGATAGGATAGGAGGAAATGGTGGAGGGGTAATTACTCTTATTAAATCAGGATTAGGTTTTTAGGAAAGTGGAAATAAATTCTGAACATGAAGCACTAGTGGTGGAGGTGTGGATTGGGGAACAGGATGTAAGAGTAGTTAATTTTTATAATCCCTGTAAAAAATTAAGTAATGAAATACTAAGTAATATTAGTACAGGAATAAGTAGGATAAAATGGAGTGGTGATTTTAATGCTCATAGTACATTATGGGGAAGTAGATGTATGGACCAAAATGGAAAAGTTGTGGAAGAATTTTTTGAGTTGGAGAACCTAATATGTATTAATGATGGAAATGCAACAAGAATAGATGTGGTATCAGGGAGAAGTTCAGTTTTAGTTTGAACTTTTATGTCTCAAAATATAGCTAGAATTAGTGATTGGAGGGTATTGAGTAATACTTTAATGGGAAGTGATCACTTCCCTATAATATGTAAAATAGGGATTGAAGTAGATTTAGCAAATAAGGAAATAAAACCCAGGTGGAAATTCAAAACCGCAGATTGGAATATGTTTAAGGAAAAAAGTGAAGAAAAATTGATTGCTTTAAATGATTTAAATGAAGACATTGAGAAACTTAATGATAAAATATGTGGAGTTATTATTAATACTGCAGAAGATATTATTGGAAAAAATACAGGAAAGTATAAGAATAAAGCAGTCCCATGGTGGACTGATGAATGTAATAAAGCAATAAGGGATAGAAATTGTGCATTTGATGATTTTATTGAGTATAAGAGAGTACAGGCTAAGGTTAGGAAAGTGATAAAAGATACTAAAAGAAAACATTGGAGAGAATTTTGTGGTACTATAGAGGAAAAAATAGCCATAAGTGATTTATGGGGAAGGATTAGGAAGATGGGTGGAACACAAATATGTAATAACCTTCCTGTTTTAATTGGTGATGGAAAGCAATTTGTCTCTAATAGTGAAAAAGCAGAAGAATTAGTAAGAACATTTATTAAAGTGCATAGTAATGGAAATGTATCAAATGAAATGAGGAGGCAAAGGGAGCAATGTTTGAAAGAGAACCCAGAAGTTTTGATGAGAAAAGATGTTTTTGGATCCTCGATGGATGTATTATTTTCTATATTTGAATTGAAACAAGTGTTAGTGCGATTGAAACATACTTCTCCTGGAAAGGATGCAGTATGTTACGGAATGATTAGAAATCTATCAGACATATGATTGAACATTATTTTAAGACTTTTTAATGGGATATGGACAGAAGGAAAGCTTCCGTCTACTTGGAAACATGGAGTCATTGTTCCTGTAGTAAAGCCTGGTAAGGATCAATCTAACCCAAGTAATTATAGACCTATAGCCTTAACCTCAAATCTCTGCAAAATAATGATAGTTTATGAAATTGAAAGTAAGAGTTTGATGTATCCTTAAAGTAGAATTTAGTCAAATTGACTCCGTGGATTAGACAAGAGGTTACAAGTCTTGGTGTTATTTTAGACTCTGATCTAAGTTTTGACTCCCATATTAAGAAGGTAACAAAATCTTCATTTTTTCATCTAAGAAATATAGCTAAAATAAGACCTCTCTTAAACCGGAAAGATGCAGAAAAACTAATCCATGCTCTTATCTCAAGTAGACTGACTATTGTGATGCACTTTTTACCGGTCTTCCTCAAAAATCAATAAACAGACTTCAGCTTATTCAAAATTCAGCAGCTCGGTTACTAACCAGAACTAAAAAGAGAGAACATATAACACCAGTATTAGCTGCACTGGCTTCCAATAACATTTAGAATAGATTTTAAAGTCCTCCTCATCACATACAAAGGTCTTAACGGACAAGGCCCTACTATATTGCCAGTTATTGTGTTAATTATATTCCATCAAGAACCCTAAGATCCTCTAGTGCAGGTTTATTGGAGGTTAACAGTTATCGACGAAGGAAAATCAGTGATGCGGCCTTTGCAAATTATTTTCCAAAACTATAGAACACGCTACCATTAGATATTAGGAAAGCTAGTACACTTAGTATTTTTAAAAGTAAGCAAAAAACGTATCTTTTTATCTTGGCATTTAATTAGTCAGGCCTACTCCAAATTATGCTTATAATCAATTATGTCTTATTTTTTAGTATTTCTTGTCAGATATGCTGTGTAATTATTATTATTATTATCATAATTATTATTATTATTCTTTCTCCCATAATCATATGTTTTGTATTTTATTCTGTATGTTGCACTTTACCTTTTTATTTCTTATGTTTGATGGATATGTTTTTATTGAACATTATTTTTATGTAAAGCACTTTGAACTGCATTATTTGCCAGAAAAGTGCTATAAAAAATAAAGTTTATTATTATTATTATCCTCATCAAAGTGGTTTCCAAAAAGGGAGAAATGCAATGGATTCAGTTATATCCTTAGAAACAGATATCAGAAAAGCTATAGTAAATAAGGAAGTTTTAATTGGTGTTTTATTTGATATCGAGAAGGCGTATGACATGATGTGGAAGGAGGGACTTTTAATGAAATCGGAGAAAATGGGAATTAAAGGAAAGATGTATAACTGGGTAATGGATTTTATGATGGATTGTACTATTCAGGTTAGGGTGGGAACATCATATTCAAAAACTTACAAAATTGATAATGGTACACCTTAAGGTAGTGTTTGCAGTCCCATTTTATTTCATATTATGATTAATGATATTTTTTCAAAAGTTGAATCAGGAATAGGTAAATCTTTGTATGCGGATGACGGAGCATTGTGGAAAAGAGGAGAAACGTTAAGAAAGTTGAAGGTAAAATACAGGGGGCTATAAATGAAGTTGAAAAATGGGCTAATAGCTGGGGATTCAGATTCTCAATAAAAAAAGTAGTATGTTTCTCAAGAAAGAAAAAGACACCAAAAATAAGTCTAAGGTTGTATAAACAGGTTTTAGAACAAGTTTCAGAATTCGAGTTCTTACGAATATGGATATATTCTAAGGCAACATTTGGATTTCATATAAAAAATATAGTAAATAAATGTAAGAAGGGAATCAATGTACTCCGATGCTTGGCTGGGATAGATTGGGGAGCAAACCGGACATCATTAAGAAGAATATATTGTGCTGTAATAAGATCTACAATAGATTATGGTAGCATTGTTTATTCTTCAGCATCAGCATCGCAGATTAAAAAGGTTGAAAGTATACAATCTCAGGCTTTAAGAATTTGCTGTGGTGCTTTTAGGACATCTCCAGTTGCTGCATTACAGGTGGAAATGGGAGAAATGCCTTTGGTGTAGGTGGAAACAGTTGAAAATGGTTTATTGGATATCAGTAAAAGGACACAAGAATTCTAATAATGAGGCACAAAGAATGGGAATTTTTGAGTATGAAATTAGTCCGACAGTGGCAATCTCAGCTATACCCCCGTGGTTGTTCCCAATGCCATTTGTTGACCAAAACTTGATTGAGGAAATAAATGACTGTAAGAGAAAGATTCCCAAAGATATGTTGGTGAAACAATATATTGATCAAGAACATCATGGGTGTACTCAAATATTTACTGACGTCACAAAAAATCCTGAATCTGGGTTTACAGCTTTTGCAGTAGTAATTCCACAGATAAATTCTAATTGTATCTGTTCTGTCTAATTTTGTATCTGTTTATTCATCAGAATTGATTGCCATTCAAATGGCCCTTCAATGGGTGGAAGAGGCACAGTTGCCTCAAGTTGTGATTTGTTCTGATTCCTTATCAAGTCTTATTAGTCTAAAGAATGGAAGATCTGACTCTAGACAGGATATTCTTATAGATTCTTTTCAGACTCTCTTCAGAATAAATCAGTTAGGAGTAAAAGTCTTTTTTATGTGGATTCCTGCTCATGTGGGCATTGCAGGAAATGAAATGGCAGATGAATTGTCAAAAAAGGCCTTAAAGCATTCACATAACGTTAATGTCCCGCTGGGAAAAGCTGAAATGAAGGGTATTATTAAAAAGATCATGAAGAATAGATGGCAAGAGTCATGGATACAGGAAGGAAAGGGAAGATTCTTATTTTAAATAAATAAAGAAGTCGGAAATATTTCTCTATCTTCCTTGTGGTGGCGGAAATGCACCAAAGCTGGTTTACCAACCGCCATTAAAATACAGAAGAAGAAGAAGAAGAACTACGACTGGCTTCCAGCCATTACACATTATTACACTTATTAACCAATTTTATTTACTTTATTTCTGTTTTACGTCTACAGAAGTTCGTATTGGCCTGGTTTCACAGACAGGTCTTAGATTAAACCAGGATTAGGCCTTAGTTTAATTAGGACATTTAAGTAGCTTTTATAAACGTGTTTTAAAATATATCAGAGCAAGTTGCTTTCAGTTAAAACAGCTCAAATGTGCATTTTAGTCTGAGGCTTAAGCCTTGTCTGTGAAACTGGGGGATTGAGATTTACCAGGTTTAAATGTTGATGTTTTAATGAAAGTTTTGTTTGAAATCAACATTATGGTGATCAGCATTTGCTTTAGTTGGACTCTTGACTTTTTAATATAAATTATATTCTGGCTTCTGCAACTTGATTTGGCCTTCAGATGAGCTCAAGAACAGGGCGTGTTCTCTGGAGTGACCAATCACGCTTCTCTGTCTGCCAATCCCACGGACGAGTCTGGGTTTGGCGGTTGCCAAGAGAACACTGCATTGTGTCAAGTGTAAAGTTTGGTGGAGGGGGGGTTATGGGGTGAGGTTGTTTTTAATTCTCCCTTAATTCCAGTGAAAGGAACTCTTAATGCTTCAGCATACCAAGACATTTTGGCCAATTTCATGCTCCCAACTTTGGGGACGGCCCCTTCCTGTCCCAACATGACTGCGCTCCAGTGCACAAAGCGTTGCTCCATAAAGACATGGATGAGCGAGTTTGGTGTGGAGGAACTGGACTGGCCAGCACAGAGTCCTGACCTCAACCCGATTGAACACCTTTGGGATGAATTAGAGCGGAGACTGAGAGCCAGGCCTTCTCGTCCAACATCAGTGTCTGACCTCACAGATGCGCCTCTAGAAGAATCCCCATAAACACACTCCTAAACCTTGGGGAAAGCCTTCCCAGAAGAGCTGAAGCTGTTAGAGCTGCAAAGGGTGGGCGACTCCTTATTAAACCCTACAGATTAAGTATGGGATGACTTTAAAGTTCATGTGCATGTAAAGGCAGGCGTCACAAAACTGTGTAATGGTTGGAAGTCAGTTGTAGTTGTGTCTCTCTTTTCTCTTCTTGTGTTTCTCTTTTTTTCAGTGATTTTGTTCATTATATTCAGGTGTTCATCACTAATGGTCAATCATCACTTAATTATTCTCTCAATTAGCTCATTAACTTCATCACTGCTTCAGTGTTACTTTAACAGGCTACTTTTAGATATTAAGTGTTAATTTTATGGGTTTTTCAAGGGAAAGATGTTGGTAGTTTATGTCAATGTTTAGTTATGTTGGGCATTTAGAGGAGATTCTGTTGAATGTTGCGATGACCATTGAGCTGAAGAGAAGTGCTCGTGCTCAGCTGTGGGCGCTCACAGCCTTATGATCAGTACTGACACCTGTCTTATGGTTTATTTTACTCATTATGAATAATAATGATCAGCACTGTTAATCCAGCTACCAATTTAAACCAAACTGTAATATCTAATAAAATAAAACATCAACATATTCATATAAACACACACACACACTTGTTAAATAGAGATTGTTAAAGGCTCTATGAAGGAGTTTGAAGGCATTTACTGTAGCTTCATCCTTCGTACATCTAGATATAGAACTCTAGAGCCAACTAATGCAAACTGAACTGAACCTGATCAGAAACAGTAAAAGAGTAGTAGAGACCTCTGCTGGTCACTGCAGGAAATCACAGTGCTTATTAATATAGAGAACATACTAAAACATAACATATCCTTAACCTTAATCTTTCAACATTACGTTTTTAGGTTAAAATGGACATGAATGTATAAGTAAACGAGTCATTTTGTGGTGTTATACTTCAATAAAACTATAAAACTAAAACCATAAACATTTTCTTTAAATTACTTAAAATAAGTGTACCTGGGGAAATTGTGTATATATAATACCTTATATATATAATATATATAAACAAATATTACAAATAAATAGAAGTAATGGATGAATTTAGTTTGGTTAATATGCAGATTAATTGCTCATATTGTCACTTAATGTGACTTTTTGTCTCAAGAATAATCTGGTAAACAATGACAAAAGGTTGTTTCTGCTTTCAAAAGTGTTAAACACGGAGGAATAAAAATCTTATTTTTGCTTTCACCAGACAAGAAAAAATTGGATATTTCTGCAACAGAAAATTCAACAAGATAAAAATGAATGTATTAAATAGAGAGTAAATCACTGTTCAACTATAGATGGATTTTTGATGTGTGGTGAAACACTGAAACCATCTTAAATAAGAAGTTATAAAGCACATTTGTTTTCATAATTCACACTAATTTCCCCTGAAAATACATTAAATCTCCCCACATTTATCCGATATGGCCCTGATTAAACGGCCCTGTGTTTTATTAATAAAAGCAGCTCTGCTCTGCTTCATGCATTACAATGACAAGTTCTCTTCTCACTGTAAACCCTAATAAGTTGAGACTACGCACATTATTTGAGGAAAGTGATTCCCTCAATTCATTTGAGTAATGGGGAAACTGACAACTCAAATTAATTGAGTTGACCTAATGTGGTCTCTTCATTGAATTAAAATAAATGTTTAAGTGCCGATAACTTAAAAAGGCAAAAAGACTAAACTCAAATGATTTGAGGAAAGTGTTTCCCTCAGTTCATTTGAGTAATGCACCGTAAAACAATTTGTTCAGTTTGCTTAAACCGTTTTAAGTTTTGTCAACTTAATTCTATCTGTGATCTGAGGAAGTGTACTCCCAGAATGCATTGCGGCATGAATAAATTAATTGATTTGTTTAACTCTTTTTGGTTTTATTTGACTATTTGTCTTTTGTCAGTATAACCCCAATAACGACAGCAAATAAAAAAAATCCTTGTTACCATTGTTGTGATTTGCTGAATGTTGAAGTCTGTGTGTGACTCACTCAAGCCTGGTCAATAGATAGTCACAAATATAGAGGGAGTATATCAACCCAACTAAAAGATTAAGCAAGAAAATGTTTAAAGATAATTATTTGACATGAAATATACTGTAGTTATATATAATTCACACACGTATGTATGTATGTGTATGTATGTGTGTGTGTATATATATATATATATTAATACATCCCTTCTTATGAAATCAAATAACTATGATTTATTGTTGCATCCCTGCATTAAAAGGAAGATAATTACAATAATATGAATGAAGTTCCAAGTGCCCAACCAAAGGTAATCACAATTATGGTGAAAGGAAATGGAGGAAATGAGTGAAAAGTCTTAAAAAAATTCTCCCGCTTCAAAAACACTTTGCCCGCCCGCTTGTTTTTTGTTTCGTTTTTTTGCTTTGGCAACGTGGTACTCAAACCAGTCAAGTAATGTTTACTTGGGTTTTCTAAGTAACGAAGGCATAGTAGTTCAGATAACTTAATTGTTTTAAGTAAGTGCAACAAATAATTGGACAAATCAAGTAAAGTTTACTAAAAAGTCTTAGTAAGAACAACTGTTGGATTTTACAGTGTACTGACTGAATAAAAATGCAATTCCTATTCTATAATTAACATGATTTTAAAATCTTTTCCATTATAGTTTCATAATTGGTATGTTTCTTTAATAGCACAGACATGATTGACCTTTCACCTCCTTGATAATAAACTGACCCTGTTTTCATTCATTAAACAAACTGACTGTGCAGCCATAAACTTTGGATATTATAAATCAAACACACATTAATGGAGCCCAAAATTGTCTGCACACCAGATCTGAAAGCACTTCTCAGCCTCTTCCACCTTCTTCTTCTCCTCCATCTTATCTTCAGCCGTCTGATCATCAGTTCTTCTGTAATAAACTCTGACAAGCTCTTCATTGAACCTCTTTGGCAGGAAACTGGACAGCTGTCAATACAAGACAAATATCACACATCATGAGTTTTATAAAGATACTTGATCATGGAGTAAATGAACTACAATATAAACTTCACTGAGCCCAACAAGACAAAGTTCAAGCTCCTGTCTAATTGGTTTACCAAAAGTTAATTATTAAGGAATGAATGATCTGGAATTAAACGGTTTGAGTACCTGATAATCTTTCATGGGAGAAGCTTCATTGGGTTTCCTCTTGCTGTAGAAATAGACATAATCAATGGGGTTTTTGTCCTTCATGCCGTGATCCAGATCAACCACCTGAGTAAGAGATGTTAGTTTGTGAAGATATGAAGGCAGAGGTGACGGGATGAGTTCACTACACAATTGTAACACTGTTGTGTTGTATTTCAGTGCATAAATCTGCATCTTGTTCAGTAAACACCTGCTATCTAGTTTAAGTATATAGATCAGTACTGAAATGCTATAGAAATACTATATAACTTACATAAAGTGGCAAATCTTCAGCGTTCAGAGAAACAGCAGGATCTGTAGGTCTATACGTCTCTACACAGTAAAATCCCCAGAGTTAAATTAACACTGCTCAGAGAACATTTGGTCCCACTCTACAGAGTGTTAAAGTAACACTGAATCAGTGTTAAAGTTAATGAGATAATTGAGAGATTAATTAAGTGATGATTGGCCATTAGTGATGAAAACCTGATGATAATGAGTAGAATCACTGAAGGAAAGAGAAAAAGAAAAACACAAGAACTACGACTGACTATAAAAAAGACATTAAATCTCTGAAGATCTCAGCAGAGGAGGATTAAACAACTCCACAAACAGCATTACCAGCTTCACACATTACTAACCAGATAGACTTTATTTCTGTCAGACGTCTCTTATTGAGAATTAACAAATGTTTTGTTTGATTTTGTTGTGAAAATTGTTAGTTTTTAATGTGACCATCATGGTGATCAGTGTTTTCTTTAGTTGGGCAGTTTGATGACATTTTAACATTAGTGTTTCTCTGGCTGCTGTAACTGAGTTTGCTATAGCAAGAGTAAACACAATCAGATGCTGTCGGCTGCTCGATGATGAGAATATGATCATTGTATAATGATTTAATTAATTGATTTTATGACTGAGTATGAGCAATATACTATTCACTTTTTTTATTGTGATTTTAGAAAAGATCCAACACTGTTTTAATCAGAAAAGCTGAATAAGTTTTGCAACCGATTGTACACTAATCGTTTCTAACTCCTGCGAGATGAACTCACACACAGACATCAAGAATCTGCCTATGAATCTCAACAATGGTGACATGCTTCATGCCACAATGCATTCTGGGAGCCATAGATGAGTTTTGCGTGATGCACCCAGAATGCATTGTGGCATGAAGCATGTCACCATTGTTGAGATTCATAGGCAGATTCTTGATCTCTGTGTGTGAGTAAAACTCGCAGGAGTTAGAAGTGCTTATTGTGTGATGTGTTATTAAACCGCAGTACAAATCTTACGTAAATTTTTTTTGATAATAGTTTAGTTTCTCTGATGATAACATTGCTGGATCTTCTGCCCTAGAATCACAATGCTCCTATAATCCATGACTTTCAGGAGATCAGCAAATAAGGCACTATATGATGATAACAACTGTATCATAAACAACAAGCGTCAAGATTTTCTTGCCATTTTCACCGTAACGAACAGTTACAGCAGCCAGAGAAACACTTATGTTAGCAAGTCAAGGGTCAAGAGCCCAATTAAAGCAAACACTAATCACAATAATGGTAACTTCAAACAACTTTAATTTTCAATAAAACATCAACATCTAAACCTCAATAAGAGCTTCTGTAGTCATCTGATAGAAATAAAGTCTGTCTGGTTAGTAATGTGTGAAGCTGGTAATGCTGTTTGTGGAGTTGTTTAATCCTCCTCTGCTGAGATCTTCAGAGATTGAATGTCTTTTTAATAGTCAGTCGTAGTTCTTGTGTTTTTCTTTTTCTCTTTCCTTCAGTGATTCTACTCATTATCATCAGGTGTTCACCACTAATGGTCAATTATCACTTAATTAATCTCTTAATTATCTCATTAACTTTAACACTGATTCAGTGTTACTTTAACACTCTGTAGAGTGGGACCAAATGTTCTCTGAGCAGTGTTAATTTAACTCTGGGGATTTTACTGTGTACTGCAGCCTTCCATGTTTTGGTCAGATCTTCCTGAATTGAGAGGGTTAGTCAGTGTTTGGCTTGTATTGTGTAAGTGCAAATCATGTAGTTTTGGCCTCCAGAGTTTAATAAGTCTACTTCACTTAGAAACATCACATTTTGTAATGTCATTTGGATGCAACGGCATGCCGGCCGTGTGTCGGCTCGGAGCCCCTTGAATCGTCACAGTGATTGGATTAGTATCTATGCATTTGAATGGCACTGTTATACTGATTGGATTAGAACCAGTGATTGGTCATTGCTTTGTCTCCTCCTCTACTGTGTATAGTGTCAACACCTTTAAGGACTGCCAACTGAATGCCTATAAAAAACCATGAACAGCTCCCTTAGTCAGACTTGACGTCTACAGCAAACAAACAGCAACTTCTCAATAAAGAATCCTGCTGAAGAAAATATCCAAGTCCCCTGGGGCCTCATTTATAAATGTTGAATACGCACAAAAGAAGGCGTACGCAGCTCTCTACGCAATAATTGGTATTTATAAAAAGCAAACTTGACTGGAAAATGTGCGGTCCTTCATGCAAGCTCTGACCCAGGCGTACGCACAAAAACGGGTGAAATGAGAAATGGCGACACCGTCGGCAGATGGAAGAAACACGTAAAAGTGTGTGAAAATGTAGAGCATTGTGTAAAAGAAATGGCAATACTGCCTCTCATAAATAACATGAAGACTTCACAAAGCAAGTCTCCGGTGTCCCCTTTCCCCCACCCGTGGCACTCTGGCGATGAAGCGCTAGACGCTTTTTTGCCTTGACTTTAATGTCCGACCATTTCTTTTTTATTTCGGCCATGGTCCGAGGTTGTGGGGCTACAGCATTTACGGCGTCTGCAACCTTTTGCCACTCAAGTGCCTTTTTGGCATTAGTAATGCCCACACTGCACAGCAAAACCCCCAGTGTTAAATTAACACTACTCAGTGTACATATGTGTCCACACTACAGGGTGTTAAAAGTAACACTTAAGAAGTGTTAAAGTTAATGAGATAATTAAGTGATTAATTAAGTTATGATTGACCATTAGTGATGAGAAACACAAGAACTACAACTGACTTCAGCCACAGCTTTAGATGAAATCAACTGAAGATAAAAGAAGACATTAAATCTCTGAAGATCTCAGCAGAGGAGGATTAAACAACTCCACAAACAACATTACCAGCTTCACACATTACTAACCAGACTGACTTTATTTCTGTCAGACGACTACAGAAGCTCTTACTGAGGTTTAGATGTTGATGATTTTTTGAAAATAATTGTTTTGTTTGACGCCACCATTATGGTGATCAGTGTTGCTTTAGTTGGGGTCTTGACCCTTGACTTGTCAGCACTTTCTCTCTGGCTGCTGTAACTGTTTGTTGCAGTGAGAACAGCAAGAGAAAATTGATGATGACAAGTTGATGACAGAGGATGTTGGCTTGTTGTTGGTGATACAGTTGTTATCATATACTGGCCTTATTTGCAGATATCCTGAGAGTCATTGATTATAGTAGCATTGTGAGTCTACAGCAGGTAGTGATGTGTCGTTCATGAACGATTCTTTAATTTTGAACGAATCTTTAATATGACTCGGGACTACCGAGTTGTCTCAGAGAGTGATTCGTTCATTTTGTGTTGACCGCGCATTAGAGGTGTGCGATACCGCTAGATTTGGTATCGATCCGATACCAAGTAAATACAGGGCCAGTATCGCCGTTACCAATATCGATACTTTTTAATAATTAAGGTGGATGCGTCTTCAACCTAAATCTAAATGAATTTTCATGACTTTTAATTACTTTTTGTGATTTGCATTTTGGGTTATTAATCAGTACTACAAAAGCTTTTGTTCAGAAACAACTTTTGGTTACTTCTGTTTTATTTAAATAAACAAAGTTACAAAATGATTACTTCACAAATATAAAAAATGTAAAAACAAATTCTCTTTTCAAGTAGCATGTTAACAAAAAATGTTTCTCCTCTTTAGTGCACTTCTTTTCAGGATTTCTTTCTTAAATAAACAAAGTCACAAAGTTTTACATACAACGCTCCTCTTTCTCTCTGCTGCCATTCTCCGCCTCTGACTGACTACTGTTACGCCCGTTTCACACATACTCCGTTTGCAGTGCGTATGCGGTGCGTATTTTTTTCCGTCCCCATGTTAACGGATTACAGCTTTCACACTGCGCGCGGATGCTGTCCGTCAGTCCGTTCCAGGTGCGGTGCGTCTGCAGCAGTCCGGCGATCGTTTCCGTACCGAGTCTATTTTTTGCTGTGCTGCACTGCGGAATTAAAGTGACAGCACATTGTTCGCTTTAAAATAAACATGTACTGACACGAAAATCTAGTAATTTTACCACAGATGTATGTAATTTAAAATATACCTACTCTGTTTCAAAGTCAACACATGGCTTTTTTTTTCTCGGGTAAAGCAAGGAAACGACACCTTACCTGGCATTTAGGTTAAAAAAATTGAAATAAGGAAGAGCACGTACATTCCTGGAGGTGGAAAAACCAAGGTCTGTATGACCTGCTTTTAAAAGGATTTAAAAACGAAAGAGAAGACGAGAGTCGGCTGTTTCTATTGTAAGTTTCTAATTTAAAATGTTTATAGGCTATAAGTTATATTTCAATGTTTTGCCACTTGTGTGAGCTAAAGTATAGGCTATATAAAGTTATATAGGCTATATAAATATAAAGTAATGAATTGAATAAAACGTTGTTTAAATGTACTACGTTAAAACGTGACATCTATGAAAGTGTAAACAAAGAGAATTGCAATTCTGACAAGCCATGTTCAGTAACAACTTTTGGATTTGAAATGAAAATAATAATGAATAAATGCTGTGTTTGTGGTATACAACCGCGGATCAGTTGCGCGCTGCAAACGCAGCATATATGAAAGCACAACAGCGCGTGCTGCTCCTGCACCGCATACGCACCGCAACACGCACCGCAAACGCACTGCAGACGGAGTTTGTGTGAAACGGGCGTTAGAAATGCGTGGCTGAGCGGCGCGCGCGCCTGACTGCTGGTGGTAGCGCTAGTGGTGAGTCACGTGACGGTACAACACAGGAGAGGGGGAGGAGAGCAGTGTCGAGCACGAGCAGCACTCTTGAGAGCTTGCTCTGCTCTGTGACAGCAGCAGCATTTTGACAAACACGGACAGGTCGCAAAACGAGAGAAACTGAAACTTAAGTATCGATATTTTCACGTTGGTATCAATCAATACCGATACCAACGTTGGTATCGATATTATCGATATTAGTATCGATCTGCCCACCTCTACCGCGCATGCGCATTACGCTGAATCTGTACTGGAAAGAACAAAAATGATTAGTTCATCTTTCGAGTCTCAAGTCTCGAGTTCGGGTTTGAGTCTTTCGTTCTTCCTGTCAGTCCCATAGACTCTATGCTGTCAGTAGCGGAAACAGAAAAGATTCGTTCTTTCGAGTTCGGGTTTGAGTCTTTCGTTCTTCCTGTCAGTCCCGTAGAGTCTATGCTGTCAGTAACGGAAACAGAAAAGATTAGTTCTTACGAGTCTTTCGGGTTTGACGTTTGAGTCATTCCACGTGACTTGTCACCGTATTGAACACTAGTTCACAACCTTTTTACTAACAAGCACGTAGTTATTTTTTTTTTTTTTTTTTTTTTTAATATATATAATTCTCAGTTAATATCAGACATAAACAAATATGGGAAATATATTGACTATTCAAGTCTAACATCACAAATTCAAGTCAATTAGACTATTACTCGTTTTGAATCAACTGTATTTTATTTTTCTCTATTGAGTTATATATTTTTTTTTTGTTCTTGTGTTATTAATGAATAAAAATCAGTTAAAAAATTTTACCTAAACCTTGTAACATAGCTTATAGGCCTTATATATATAAAAAAAAAAAAAAAAAAAAAAAAAACTACGTGCTTGTTAGTGAAAAGGTAGATAACTAGTGTTCAAGACGAGAAGTCACACGTGACAAAAGAACGAATGGCTCAACGTCAAACCCGAAAGACTCGAAAGAACTAATCTTTTCTGTTTCCGCTACTGACAGCATAGACTCTATGGGACTGACAGGAAGAACGAAAGACTCAAACCCTAACTCGAAAGAACGAATCTTTTCTGTTTCCGCTACTGACAGCATAGAGTCTATGGGACTGACAGGAAGAACGAAAGACTCAAACCCGAACTCGAGACTCGAAAGATGAACTAATCATTCTGTTCCCGGACCTGTGTCACATGGCCCGGCCCAGCCCCAGATCAGAGTCAGACACAGACGAGTCGACAACTAACATCTCGAGGAGTTCGAAGACACGAGAGGCGGAGAACAAACGTGATAAATATGAAGTTGCAAAAGAAAGAATGTCTTGGATCAGGAGGTGAGGTGAACTAACAGAGTTAGACTGCAATAGCCTGAACCAACAACTAATCAATTAATTAAACGTTTCAGTTTCTTATCATTTGGCTTTGGTTGCAGTACCCTATAGTTTAGTTTTATTTAGTTTTACAAATGTAATCAACATTTTCATAAGTACTAGATGGGTTGGGCTATTTAACATGTCATTTTAATTATATTTTTCTGAAATGAACGAAATGACTCGAAATGACTCGAAAAAAGATTCGTTCATTTTGCTGAACGATAGAGGTGGGCAGATCGATACTAATATCGATAATATCGATACCAACGTTGGTATCGGTATTGATCGATACCAACGTGAAAATATCGATACTTAAGTTTCAGTTTCTCTCGTTTTGCGACCTGGCCGTGTTTGTCAAAATGCTGCTGCTGTCGTCGAGCAGAGGAAGCTCTCAACAGTGCTGCTCGTGCTCGACACTGCTCTCCTCCCCCTCTCCTGTGTTGTACCGTCACGTGACTCACCACTAGCGCTACCACCAGCAGTCAGCCGCGCATTTCTAACAGCAGTCAGTCAGAGGCGGAGAATGGCAACAGAGAGAAAGAGGAGCGTTGTATGTAAAACTGTGTGACTTTGTTTATTTAAGAAAAAAATCCTGAAAAGAAGTGCACTAAAGAGGAGAAACATTTTTTGTTAACATGCTACTTGAAAAGAGATTTTGTTTTTACATTTTTTATATTTGTGAAGTAATCATTTTGTAACTTTGTTTATTTAAATAAAACAGAAGTAACCAAAAGTTGTTTCTGAACAAAAGCTTTTGTAGTACTGATTAATAACCCAAAATGCAAATCACAAAAACAAATTAAAAGTCATGAAAATTCATTTAGATTTAGGTTGAAGATGCATCCACCTTAATTATTAAAAAGTATCGATATTGGTATCGGTATCGGCGATACTGGCCCTGTATTTACTTGGTATCGGATCGATACCAAATCTAGCGGTATCGCACACCTCTACTGAACAAGACTCAAAGATCCGAGTCAGTAAAATGATCTGAACTTCCCACTACTAACAGCAGGAGATCCAGCAGCATTTTCATCAGATAAACTGATCAATGTTTAAAACATGTACATAAGTCTTGTTTTCCGGTTTAATAACACATCACACAATAAGCACTTCTAACTCCTGCAAGATTTACTCACACACAGACATCAAGAATCAGCCTATGAATCTCAACAATGGTGACATGCTTCATGCCGCAATGCATTCTGGGTGCATCATGCAAAACTCATCCATGGCTCCCAGAATGCATTGCGGCATGAAGCATGTCACCATTGTTGAGATTCATAGGCTGATTCTTTATGTCTGTGTGTGAGTTAATCTTGCAGGAGTTAGAAGTGATTAGTGTAGAATCTGCTTTAAAACCTATTCAGCTTTACTGATTAAAACCAATCTGGATCTTTCCTGGAATCACAGTAAAAACAGAGTTAATCAGTGATTTAAATCACTATACAATGATCATATTCTTATCACTAAGCAGCCGACAGCATCTGATTGTGTTTACTCTAGCTTTTCTTGCCATTGCAAACTCAGTTACAGCAGCCAGAGAAACACTAACATTAAAATGTCATCAAACTGCTCAACTAAAGAAAACACTGATCACAATGATGGTTGAAAAAAAGTTTCAACACAAAATCAACAAAAATGTAATTCTCACTTCTGTAGACGTCTGACAGAAATAAAGTCAGTCTGGTTAGTAATGTGTGAAGCTGGTAATGCTGTTTGTGGAGTTGTTTAATCCTCCTCTGCTGAGATCTTCAGAGATTTAATGTCTTCTTTTATCTTCAGTTGATTTCATCTAAAGCTGTGGCTGAAGTCAATTGTAGTTCTTGTGTTTCTCATCACTAATGGTCAATCATAACTTAATTATTCACTTAATTATCTCATTAACTTTAACACTTCTTAAGTGTTACTTTTAACACCCTGTAGTGTGGACACATATGTACACTGAGGAGTGTTAATTTAACACTGGGGATTTTGCTGTGTGGGCCCTCCAAACAACATTTTTCTCCCCTTTTCCACCTCGCCAACGATAACTTCTACTTCACATTGAGTGAAGTTAAATTTTTTTTAAATTTCCTCTCTGTATTTGCCATGATTTCGCAATCGATGAATATTAACTTGTGGGCATTTCAAAGACTATTTATGGGCAACTATGGGCGTGACATGAAGCCGCAAAAGCTGCGCTACATTTAGAATTGATTGTGATTTATTAAATGAAAACTGCGTAGGATGTGCGTGCGCACGGTTTAATAAATCCAAATATTTCTGTGCGTACGCACGTCCTACACAGCAAAATCCCCAGTGTTAAATTAACACTCCTCAGTGTACATATGTGTCCACACTACAGGGTGTTTAAAGTAACACTTAAGAAGTGTTAAAGTTAATGAGATAATTAAGTGATTAATTAAGTGATGATTGACCATTAGTGATGAGAAACACAAGAACTACAACTGACTTCAGCCACAGCTTTAGATGAAATCAACTGAAGATAAAAGAAGACATTAAATCTCTGAAGATCTCAGCAGAGGAGGATTCAACAACTCCACAAACAACATTACCAGCTTCACACATTACTAACCAGACTGACTTTATTTCTGTCAGACGTCTACAGAAGTGAGAATTACATTTTTGTTGATTTTTTGTTGAAACTTTTTTTCAACCATCATTGTGATCAGTGTTTTCTTTAGTTGGGCAGTTTGATGACATTTTAATGTTAGTGTTTCTCTGGCTGCTGTAACTGTGTTTGCAATGGCAAGAAAAGCCAGAGTAAACACAATCAGATGCTGTTGACTGCTCAGTGATAAGAATATGATCATTGTATAGTGATTTAAATCACTGATTAACTTTGTTTTTACTGTGATTCCAGGAAAGGTTCAGATTGGTTTGAATCAGTAAAGATGAGTAGGTTTTAAAGCAGATTCTACACTAATCACTTCTAACTCCTGCGAGTTTAACTCACACACAGACATCAAGAATCAGCCTATGAATCTCAACAATGGTGACATGCTTCATGCCTCAATGCATTCTGGGAGCCATGGATGAGTTTTGCATGGTGCACCCAGAATGCATTGTGGCATGAAGCATGTCACCATTGTTGAGATTCATAGGCTGATTCTTGATGTCTGTGTGTGAGAATAATTTGCAGGAGTTAAAAGTGCTTATTGTGTGTTGTGTTAGTAAACCGGAAAACAAGACTGTACACATGCTAAACATTGATCAGTTTATCTGATGAAAACACTGCTGGATCTTCTGCTGTAGAGTCACAATGCTACTATAATCAATGACTTTCAGGTGATCAGAAAATAAGGCACCAAATGATAATAACAACTGTATCACCAACAACAAGCCAACATCATCTGTCATCAACTTTGTCATCATCAATTTTCTCTTGCTGTTCTCACTGTAACAAACAATTACAGCAGCCAGAGAGAAAAATTACTAACAAGTCAAGGGTCAAGAACCCAACTAAAGCAACACTAATCACCATAATGGTGGCGTCAAACAAAACTATTATTTTCAATAAATCATCAACATCTAAACCTCAGTAAGAGCTTCTGTAGACGTCTGACAGAAATAAAGTCAGTCTGGTTAGTAATGTGTGAAGCTGGTAATGCTGTTTGTGGAGTTGTTTAATCCTCCTCTGCTGAGATCTTCAGAGATTTAATGTCTTCTTTTATCTTCAGTGGATTGCATCTAAAGCTCTGGCTGAAGTCAGTTGATGTTCTTGTGTTTCTCATCACTAATGGTCAATCATCACTTAATTAATCACTTAATTATCTCATTAACTTTAACACTTCTTAAGTGTTACTTTTAACACCCTGTAGTGTGGACACATATGCACACTGAGGCCTAGTCCACACGTACACGGGTATTTTTATAACCAGAGTTTTTCCTCCTCCGTTTTAAAAAACAATCGCGTCCACACAAGCACAGTTTTAAAAAAATCTCCGTCCACATGAAAACGCAAAACCGCGCTATGATTGGCTGCTTGATTTCCACATGGGTCCCATCCACGGCACCGATGCACTGAGGGATGCCATGGGCTCAGTGAAACCCTTCTACAAGTTTACTTTGGAATCAGTGACACTGACAACTGTAGGGGCAGGGCTCAAGTGGACTGAAGCTTCACGCACTTGCCTTACTATGTTGTATTTTTGTATTCTGGCGCCTCTGTTCTGCAATACAATGAGATAACTGCGCATGTATCTGTATGTAATAAGCGCTGTTAGCAGAGTTATTAAAAGTTACGTCCACCATTGCATAGACTCCACTCATGTATAAACAAAAGCGATAACGGCGCACAATCTGATGTCAAACAAAGGAGAGAACTGCGCACATTTCGACTTAACAAGCCGAAATCTCCGGTTTCACCGTCTACACGACAACGCTGTAACTGGAGTTTCTAAAAAACTTCACCCTGGCCGGAGTTTTCAAAAAAGTCCGGTTTCAGTAACCGGATACTGCGTTTGCGTGTGGACGAACAGCCAAACCGCGTAGAAAAAGCTGCGGTTTTGAAAATACCCGTGTTCGTGTGGACAGGGCCTGAGTAGTGTTAATTTAACACTGGGGATTTTGCTGTGTATGTTTCATCCGTACGCCACTTCTGACGCAAATCCTACACAAAGTTTTATAAATGAGGTCCCAGTCTTCTTTGAGGAGGAAAAGAGTTCACAACACATGCTGCACTGCATGCTGGGTACCTTCATAATACATATGCAATATAGAAATACAGTATGATATTCAGAGAGTGCAGTTAGATAGGAGAAATCCTACTGTGAAATTACTGTGAAAGTCATGCAATTATTAACATGGAATATACTGTCATTTCACAGTAACATTTTTAACAGTGCAAAAATGTTAGTGTGTAAGTCATGTCTTTTAAATACACTGTAAAAACTTACAGTTGTATGTACTAAAAAAAAAATGAGTTCACTGCACTCAAATATTACCGAATGTTGTGTGGACACAATGACTGAAACATAACTCAAACTGAATGAGTTATAGAACATTTCTAGTTCTCAGCATGATAAGTGTATAATAATTGTATTGTTAAGTGATTAAATAAGTGATAATTGCGTATTGGTGGTGACACCTTATGATGGTAATGAGCAGAATCACTGAAGGAAAGAGAAACAGAAGAACTACAACTGACTTCAGCCACAGCTTTAGATGAAATCAACTGAAGATAAAAGAAGACATTAAATCTCTGAAGATCTCAGCGGAGGAGGATTAAACAACTCCACAAACAGCATTACCAGCTTCACACATTATTAACCAGACTAACTTTATTTCTGTAATTTCTGATATATTGAAAATAATAGTTTTGTTTGAGTTCACCATGATGGTGTTCAGTGTTTGCTTTTGTTGGGATCTTGACCCTTGACAAAACATGCCTTGCTCTGGCTGCATTAACTGTGTTTACGAAACACATTTGTTATGGTAAGAAAAGCCCAGAGAAAATGTGGTCAGCTGGTGTTGGTTGTTTTGTGCTGATGATGTTATCGTTATGAACAAACACAGCAAAAGTAAAAGCAAATAGTAAGAATCAAAGAAAATTAGTCAATTCAGATGCATAATTTATTCATGCTGCAATGCATGCTGGGACCCATGAGGGAGTTTTGATTGGTGGTTTCCAGCATGCACTGCAGCAAGAAGCTTTTCATTGATTGTCACCATTGTTGAGATTCATATGCAGATTCTTGATGTCTGTGTGTGTCTAAGTAATGCCATAGATCATAACCTTATGAGCACTACGTGATTTCAAAATTTTGCATATTATTCAATTACTACAACTGTGCTGGATCTCGTGCTGCTGAATCACGTAGGCACCATTATGAATAATACAAATATCAAGAACACAATACCGTTATTATGCTGCGTTCACACCAAACGCGAATTGAGCGTCAGGCGCGAGTGATTTCAATGTTAAGTCAATGGAAAGGCGCGTTGACGCGCGTCTGGAGGTCCCGCGGCGCGGAAGGCGCGTTACGCGCGGCGCGAAGGACGCGAATCCGCTTCATTCGCGCGTCCAGTTCGCGCGAATGGCGCGAATTGGACGCGAATTGAGCGTCTTGCGCGATACGCGCGTTACACGCGAATGGTGCTTTTGTGCATTCACGCGTTTGAAGCGAATTCGCGTCTGACGCCCGAGTTGAAAAATTTGAACTTTGGCGTCAATTCGCGCCGCGTTAACCAATCAGGAGCCTGCTCGCTGCTGTCACGTGGTAAAGTGACGTGTATGAGAAACCCTGCATAAATTAAAAACAGTACTATTGTGTCACAAAATGTAGTTTTAAGACGTTTTCAGGTGGGAATTCAGTTGTTTAAAGCTCAAATCTGTTGTTTATTTATAAAGAGAGCGCCTATTTTAAAAAAATAATCTTGTGTTTTTGGAGTTGTGAGATCCAGGCGATCACCGGGCAATCACTGCTCATAACCCCGGCGAAGGCAGCCTTTCCTCGGCCAGTCTTTCTGGCGTCTGCCGCTGGCTCTGATGTCCTGTAGTGGTTCGTTTTGTGTAGATCTAACGGCCGAGCTTTGCTCTCATGAATCTATAATTTGTTGTCTGCCAAATCGTTTTGACTGAGGGCAAAGAGAAGTTTAATAACTTTATATTTTTAGGATATTTAAATATACATGTACTGAAGATGATGTAGGAGTTGCCTGGACCACATTTGTGTGGCTATTAATGCTTAATATATATGTTTAATGAAAATGAAAAGAGGCAGAGTGGTGTTTTATGACATATTTCTCCTGGAGTGCCTTGAACGCGCGTCAATTTCGCTTCAAACGCTCGATTTCTACGCGCGTCCAATTCTCTGCTGACGCGCGAATGCATTCAAAATGTACGCGCGTGAAACTAGACGCGGTAGACGCGATTTTGACGCTCAATTCGCGTTTGGTGTGAACGCAGCATTACCAGAGCATGAGACTCTGAATGAGATCAGTGACTTAAGCCACTACATGATGATTATACCATTCCTGTATAGCCAACATCACCTAATCACATTTTCTATTGGCATTCCTTAATATATTAAATGTGCTTTCTAAACACACAGTCACAGCAGCCAGTAAAAGAAAAAAAAACTAATGTTAAATGTTTACGGGTCAAGAGCCCAACTAAAGAAAAGACTAATCTCCATCATGGTGACTTAAATTAAACTATTATTTTCATTAAAACAGAAATGACAGAAATAAAGTCAGTCTGGTTAGTAATGTGTGAGGCTGGTAGTGCTGTTTGTGGAGTTGTTTAATCCTCCTCTGCTGAGATCTTCAGAGATTTAATGTCTTCTTTTATCTTCTGTTATTTCATCTTTCAAGCTGTGGCTTAAGTCAGTTGTACTTCTTGTGTTTCTCTTTCCTTCTGTGATTCTGCTCATTATCATCAGGTGTTCATAATTAATGCTCAATCATCACTTAATTAATCACTTAATTACTCAACTGCAACATATTTTAAGAATCATTTAAAATAATGTCTATTAGTGAACTCAACTGAAACGAGCTTAGAGTACTCATAACTGTTGGTTTTTAAACTCCTCAAATGTAATGAGTTTGCTTAACTCATTGGATTTGACTTTGTGTGTGCTATTGTGAGCTATATGTGAGGCGACGACCTGCTTTCAGATAAAGGAATTAGTTAAATACCATCTGGAAATCACACAGGTCAGAGAACAAAACAGCAACACGCCACTAAAATACTCACATGAGGAAGATTAAAAATTAATCACTAGAGCTATATATCATAGAGTTATGAAACAGTTATTGTTCTTGGCAGTCACAGTTACAGAAAATACTGCTTAAAATCATGCTAAGGACAGATTGTATATGACAGAAACAATGACAAACAATGAAGCAGTAATTCAATCATTCTCATTTTACATCTGAGCCGCAGTTGGAGAATAGACTCTCTGTATTAATAACTTACATGTTTTAGTTTAACTTATTTGAGAAATATAAGCCAGTCAGGGTTTGCCCCTATTCTTCTGTAGTTCTGTGCTGTTGATTTATAACTTTAATCATTGAGTGTCAACTTAAAGTGAGAAAACTATAGGAAAGTTTTTTAAACATATACAAATGCAGAGGTTACCTATACAATGTTGCACTTTGCTTCCTTTAAGTTGTATAAGTAAACAGTTTAGTACAGTCTGTACAAGACATGGGTTATTTTGGCCATGAATAATAGAAAAACATTGTTTTTGTATGTGGTAATATAAGGGAATCCAGTGAAGCAGGATAAATGAGTATTGTTTGTTTGTACAAACTGTTGAATTGATTATTGACGGCCTATAAAATGAAGTGAAATTACCTGTTGTAATGAGCGCTGAATTACAGCAGAGGGCAGCACAACATCATTATACTGTTCCATCCATATAAATATATATACTCAGATCAGGCATAACATTAACATTAACTTCTTAATATCGTGTTGGTCCCCCTTTTGCTGCCAAAACGAGTTGGGTATAAACGGAGGTGGGAGCAAAGGATTCACAAACAGAAACAGTTTTAATTGCTTTCTGATTGCGGGAATGAAGGATAGTATTGATATATGTCTGCATTTCTTTTTCAAGAACCAAAAACAAAGGTTGGGTTTTATTGTACTTACATTTATGTATATGGAATTTAGCAAAAATTAAATTTAAATGTATAATATAGGATTCTTTCCTTTTACTTGAGGGGATATTATATTTTATATATATATATATCATCCAGGTGGATGCTGCACATTGGTGGTGGTTGAGGAGATTCCCCCCTTCTATGTAAAAGCGCTTTGAGTGAGTGCCTAGAAAAGCGCTATATAAATGTAATTAACTACTATATTATTAAAACCCTGCCATACTCATTCACTGCGGCACTCGGCATCAATGACGCTTGTGAAATCCCTTAGCCTGGATGCCAGCCGAATTTAGCCCCGCCCACAATTTTTTTTGCTCGGGCAATTCGGTCTGGACTCGCTCCATAGAGGAGTAATTATGCCCGAACAGAAACTGTTCGGACCAATGAAATTGTCAGGGCGGGCTTTAGACGATGATGGACAGATGATAAACAGTAACGTAATCATCTACGTCATCGAAGGCTCTTGGGTTGAATTTGCTCTTATCCTAAACGGAGAACTTGTTCGTATATGCATTCACCTTCACTATTTCTCTCAGAAACGATGATCGTGTTGGTAAGTAGGCCACTCTGTGTATCCTTAAATAATTTTATTACTGGCAAAGATCGTTTACACTCATCTTTTTCTTGTAACGTTACTTAATCCAGCGTGCGTGCAGACAGGGTTTCCAAGTGTTTTTGCAATGTCGTGCACAATTGCTACTCAAAACTATAGCCCAAAACAGTAACTTTCCGGGGTGTTCTCCGGAAAAAAATGGCGTTTGGTTGGCAAAATATGTTATTTTGGCAAGGTTGCCTGCTAAAATTCGCATTCCTGGGTTTATATAATCACATAATTGGGGTCGCTTCAACCCGCGGACATGGAGAAAAACCATAGATCGTAAAAAAAGAAAAACACGGACTTGGTAACACAGTGCAGTTGAGTTCTGTTGACATTTGACAACTAACATTACGCGTCGCTCCGTTGCTCTGATTGGTTGTGGGTCTATCCAATTGAGGTCTTTCCTGGCTCGGTTGAAACACGCCCCATAATCAAAGCTCAATGGAGCGGTACCAGACTCAAATTCTGACTAGAATTGAGTATGGCCACGCCAGGCTAGAAATCCCTCCTACTCGCGGCATAAGCTCGATTGGATTGAGATCTGGGGAATTTGGAGGCCAAGTCAACGCCTCAAACTCGTTGTTGTGCTTCTCAAAGCATTCCTGAAGCATTTGTGCTTTGTGGCGGCGCATTATCTGCTGAAAGAGCTACAGCCACCAGGGAATACAGTTTCCATGAAAGGCTGGACATGGGCTCAACAATGCTTAGGTAGGTGGTGTGTGTCAAAGTCACATCCACATGGATGGAGGACCCAAGGTTTCCCAGCAGAACATTGCCCAAAGCATCACTGCCTCCACCACCACGTCTCCTTCCCATAGTGCACCTGGTGCCATGTGTTCCCCAGGTAAGTCACGCGCACACATCCATCCATCCATCCACGTGATGTACTCAGTGACATCATCCCCACCCCTCTGGTCTTTCTTCAATGGAGGTAAAAAAAACATCTTCAGCAAGTTCACTAAGTATCTACGCTTATATTTCCTAATTTCCATCATATTGTTTGTAGTTGGATGTTGTCAAGCTTAGCATGTCCACTCCGTCATCGTAAAATATTAATTCTAGGGCTGTCAAAAGATTAATCGCGATTAATCGCATCCAAAATAAAAGTTTGTTTTTACATAATATATGTGTGTGTACTCTATATGTGTGTTAATTATTATTTATATATAAATACACACACAAGCATGTATATATTTAAGAAAAAAATATTATTTTTATAAATAAAACATTTATATTTATATATATTATAGATTATATAAATGTATATACAGTATATACATGCAAATATTTCTTAAATATATACATGAATGTGTGTGTATTTATATATAAATAATAATTAACAGAGTACACACACATATATTATGTAAACACAAACTTATATTTTGGATGTGATTAATTGCGATTAATCTTTTGACAGCCCTAATTAATTCATATAAAAACTTTTCAAAAATTCAAAATATATATTTTAAACAGAACACAGTCAGCATCAACAATAACCAAAATATAGCAAAAAATGTTCATGGTCCACCCTGTCACCAAGCCTTCCATGACAGAGAGGACATGTGCGTAGTTTTTGCCACATTCTGATCGTGTTTTCACTAGGGCTGTCGATTTAACACGTATGGGAAAAAACACATTGAAATGATTAATGCATTCAACGCACCCCTGGCCCAGTCCTGTACACCATCTGTGTTACTAGCCTGACGTTGTCATACTCAATTCTAGTCAGAATATGAGTCTGGTCCTGCTCTGTTGGGCTGTGATTATGGGGCGTGTTTCCACCGAATCAGGAAAGACCTCAATTGGATAGACCTACAACCAATCAGAGCAACGGAGCGACGCATAACGTTAGTTGTCAAATGTCAACAGAACTCAACTGCCCTCTGTTGCCAAGTCCGCGGGTTGAAGCGACCCCAAATATGTTATATATAGACCCAGGAATGTGAATCTTAGCAGGCAAACCTTCCAAAATAACACATATTCTACCCCCCCAAACGCGATTTTTTTTCCGGAGAACCCCCCCGAGAAGCTATTGAGCTAGTTTTGAGTAGCGATTGGGTGGATTTTGTTGTAAAAACTTGGCAACCCTGTCTGCACGCACACTGGAATAAGTAACGTTAGAAGAAAAAGACGAGTGTAAACGATCTTTTGCCGGTGTTGTAAAAAAAGAATTTAAGGATACACAGAGTACTTACCAACACGATCATCACTTCTGAGAGAAATAGTAAAGGTGAACGCATATACGAACAAGTTCTCCGTTTAGGACATTCAACCCAAGCGCTCTTTGGTGACGTGGATGATTACGTTACTGTTGATCATCTGTCCATCATCGTCTAAAGCCTGCCCTGACAATTTGATTGGTCCGAACAGTTTCTGTTCAGGCATAATTACTTCTCTACGGATCAAGTCCAGACCGAACTGCCCAAGCTCAAATGTTGTGGGCTAAGTTCGTCTGGCATCCAGGCTAAAACATTACAATATGTTTCTTGCTGTTCTTGTTGTTTCTCTGATGTTCCCGTTCTCTTCACCCATTAAAGCCTTTGTCCACCTGTCATCTTCATCTTTTATGAAAATAAGCAGTGTGCAAACCCTTTTGTGTAATTTCTTTATAAATAAATGAGGCCAGTTAGTATTGTTTGAAAAAATATTTGTTTTTAGATGTTACTATCACATATTTTATAGGGAAACAAATAAGTTGCTGTAATTTCATTATTATCAAAAGACTTTTCCCATGAACTGAAATGCGTTGTTGAGAAAGGGACCAAATAACTTTCTGAAAATCTACATTTTATAATCACTATATGCAATGAAAATGTATTTACGCTATACTTTCTATTTGTCCATGGCAGGTTGGACATATTTTGTGGTTTGCTCGTATATTGTCTGCTTGCAGTTAATTTATAAAAAGTGCTGGAGCTTGTGTAGCCAAGTCAACAGGGGGCGCTGCTGTGCCTATTTGTAGAAGGGACGCTTGGCCTTTAAATACAGCACTTCCTTTGAAGGCTTGTAGTGCCTGAATTGTTTGGAGTGCAGGTGGTTGTTGGTCCCTTGAAGAACAAGTTGTGGTTGGTCTCTTTTAATGAAAGTTATGACTTTGAGTAGATTTTTAGTGCTTGTTTATGGTGTTTGCCATGTTGATGTGATGCTAACTTTGAAGCAAACAGCACAGGATAATTCCAGCTGTAATTTAATTTTTGTCTCACCCAGTTGATTTTTAGATGTGTGCTGTAAATATCCTTGTGCTGAATAACGATTGTAGTTTACGATTGTATTAAAATCGAATGAAATGATTAGCAGCAAACCTTGTGTATGTACCAAGACAAATGATTCTCTTTTTTAGAGAAGTGTACTTTAAACTCCCTCACATGTTTGAGTCGGATGAGCAGTGGATACTGAAAACAGCGTTTCAGACGCCTGTGGCACACAACAAAGGTATTCCTTTCATGTAATGCTAGGATAGCTGGGACATTTCAACATGTGTTTCTTGTATTGCAATGTATATGGATGAGGGTTTCTATTTTAAATTGTTATATGATTTAATGTTAGTAGTTTGTGTATTCTCTGTGTTATTTGTTTAGGGAAAACAATCCGTTTTTTATGAATGATTTTGTTTCATGGGTTGACTTATTGTGTATTTTTGGTTTATTTATTGTCTTTTCTTTTCTAGAGTTCAGTCCTGTGCGGTTGATCATTGTTTTCCCTACGTTTTTTAATATTTTAAGGTAACATATCACCTGTTTAGTTTTGTATTTTCTTTGTATTGTTTGGTGGGCCCAGTATTAGTCTATTGTGTTTTTTTTAACCTGGTTTATTTTGTGTTTTTGCAGCTAGGCCATTTTAGCTTGGAGTAACTAAGAGAGGAGATACTCACTTCCACCTAGACAAGTGTGGTGTGGAAATGGTGTGTGGTTGAGTTTGTGTATTAGTGTGGTGTATAGGAAATTGTATTTCCTTTTGGGGTTGATCATTTATTTATTTAGTTTTGTGGGTGTTTCTTTTGAAGTGTTATGTCACACACTCAAGTTACTGTTACCGTGTAACATCTAGGCCAGCTTTTGAGTGAAACAAAATGAGACCAGAATTCATGTATTTAATTAAGATGTTATGTTTATAGTAATTCAGTATATTAATTGAATCGAATAGCCGTGCAGGGAAACTTTTAAGTGATCCGGGATCTCCTACCCAAATAAAATCGGAGTGGCGTAGTCAAGAGCAGTTTAAAACAAATAAACATTACTTAGACCCATTACACTTGACCAATATGCATTTCTAACATCCCTAATCCAACAAATATGAAGTTAAATGAGAAAAATCTCAGCTTTTGATTTTTGAAATTGTGAAGACTTAAAGGTACTTTATGGTGATATTGACAGATCTACAGGGAGTGCAGAATTATTAGGCACGTTGATTTTCTGATCATATTTTTTTTCCAGGCACATTTGACCAATTCCAAACCACAGTAATCCTAATAACTACTATTGATTTAGTATTTAATAATGTATAAGTGATATATAATTGTTCATGAAGGCTGGAAATGAAAAACACCTTATATTCAGGTGTGCAGAATTATTAGGCATGTTTTCTGTTACAGATAAATTGAGCCAAAAAAGAGATTTAACTCCGACTGAAAAGTCAAAAAGTATTAAATGCCCATGAGAAGGATGCAATACTAATGCAATACTAGACATTGCAGTTAAGGCGTGACCATTGGACCGTGAAATGCTCGTTGGGTCAGCAGGATCTGACAAAAACAGGTGGTGAAGAAAAGACACCTGTTAACTGCAAAAGAATGAAGAATTAAGGTGAAGAATTAAGGGTGAAACCATCAGGAACCCTTTAGTCTCCAGCGCCACCATTTTCCAGAGCTGCAACCTACCTGGAGTCTCCAGAAGTGCAAGGTGTCAGGATCTCAGAGACTTCAGTTAGGTAAAGAATTCTAAAAAATGACCCCCACTAGATAAGAATCACAAGCTGAAGTGTTGTAAAATACATGAAGAAGTGTTGCGAATACAGAAGACTGTTTTTTTTTTTTATAGGTTGAGAGTGACTCTTGAAGGACCAGCACCACATCCTCTAGTACCACTGTTTGAAGAATTCATCTTCCAGAATCTGGCAGTACGTTTTGGGAGTTCATTTTAGTCCATCCTGAAGTCCGTTTTGCAGAGATGGACTAAAAATGAACTCCCAAAACGTACTGCCAGATTCTGGAAGATGAATTCTTCAAACAGTGGTACTAGAGGATGTGGTGCTGGTCCTTCAAGAGTCACTCTCAACCTATCTGTCCATAAAGCCTATTAAAAAAAACCTTCATGTATTTTACAACACTTCAGCTTGTGATTCTTATCTAGTGGGGGTCATTTTTTAGGATTCTTTACCTAACTGAAGTCTCTGAGATCCTGACACCTTCACTTCTGGAGACTCCAGGTAGGTTGCAGCTTTGGAAAATGGTGGCGCTGGAGACTAAAGGGTTCCTGATGGTTTCACCCTTAATTCTTCACCTTAATTCTTCATTCTTTTGCAGTTAACAGGTGTCTTTTCTTCACCACCTGTTTTTGTCAGATCCTGCTGACCCAACGAGCATTTCACTGTCCAATGGTCATGCCTTAAACTGCAATGTCTAGTATTGCATCCTTCTCATGGGCATTTAATACTTTTTGACTTTTCAGTCGGAGTTAAATCTCTTTTTGAATATAAGGTGATTTTTCATTTCCAGCCTTCATGAACAATTATATATCACTAATACATTATTAAATACTAAATCAATAGTAGTTATTAGGATTACTGTGGTTTGGAATTGGTCAAATGTGCCTGGAAAAAAAATATGATCAGAAAATCAACGTGCCTAATAATTCTGCACTCCCTGTATGTATACACATCTATGATTCTATTGCTGCGTTCCAGATGAGGCTGGGTGTGGGAAAATCCCAAATGAAATGTCTCACTTCAGTGAGTTCACAGGACACGTTGACTACATGATGTCGCCATGACTCAACGAGAGCATATCGTGTTTTAATGTACATTATGGCAAAAATAAAACAACATAATCACTTTGAAAACAGTGACAAAAAGCAAAAACGAAGGTATTACATAAACTTAATGTCTAATGTTAAAAGGGTCATATAATGCCATTTTTGTACAAGTTAATATGATTTTTTTGGTGTCTAAATGAAAAGTTTGTGATAAACTTTTAATTAAAAATTCTCATTAGTATTGTAAGAAAACACTAATTTTACCTGGTCAAAAAGAGCTCTGTTTTCAGCAAGTCATATCAGTGCATGTGACTTTAAATGATAATGAGCTTTGCTCACCCCGCCCCTCTGCTCTGTAGGGTTCGAAACCACACACGTGGAGTGTTGCCTTGACAACAGTTGAGGGTATGTTTTGGAGAAAGAATGACAGCAGGAGTCTCTGAGGACACATCTGAGCAACCTTATCAATTTGAACCGGAGTCGGACCTGGAACAAGATGACGACCCTAACGAAGTTCGACAATTAAGGCTTGAACAGGACGTTTCTGAATGGTTGGTTAACGTAATATCACTTTGATCTATCTTTGTACTGGCAGAGTAGCGTAGTGAGATACGAATGCTATGTGTTTACTGATGTATACGTTAGTTCATTGTTAACTTTATCACCAGCGTACACAGTTTGTAATAACACATTAACCATAACGTGTTGTGCATTATAAACGTGGGATTATGAATTATATTGAGAACGTCATACATAGAAAGCATGTCGTAATGTAACTTACCCTGCCTGTAAATTTTAGCCGCATTCATCGTGAAGCGTGCAAAGATTAATATAAAGGTTAATAAAATGTTACACTCACTTCTTCTGAAGGTGCAGCAGGAACATGAATAGTTGGTAGTGATCCTTTTTGCAGGAGCAGCTTCTTAGCAAAACCTGCTTTATACTGACCCTGGTTTATAAAGCAGTCTGCTGAGAAATGATTCATGCACACATGAAAGCATTGCTGTTGATCGGGGTGAATATTCCCTTTGAAAACAACTCCGCCACTGCGTCTTCAGCGGTTCGGATTTGGGAACAACAAAATGACTGCTGTGTTCGTTATTACACCCAAGAACAGAACACCACAATCGCTTGGGGCACTTTCACACCTACCTTGTTTGATCTGGATTTTCAGACTTTTCAGTTTGGTCCGAATAAAAATTACAGGTGTGAAACCTCCCCCGTACCAAGGTCCGGACCAAACAGACGAAATTTGGTCCGACAAAAAGAGGTCATCTCGGTCCGGAAAACATCGAAAGCATTTTCTGTATGGTTCGTACTTTCAGACCATTTACAGGAAGTTCCTGTTTGTTTAAATATTATAATGTTATTTAAAAATTTAATCTAGGCTACATTGATTATGAAAAGTGAAAAGATGAGCAATATGTCAGTAGACAGAAGGTCAGAAATTATTTTGAAATAAATTTTGTATAATTTTGCTTAGAAAGCGTTTCTTTAATGTGAATTTTGTTTTGTATAAATTGTATCTTAATTTTAATCAACATTTCATCAAAGAATTGCCTGGATTTAATAAATAAGAAGCAAATAGTCTATAGCAGACAATAATTGGGAGCGATCACATGCTTTGCACATAAACTGGAGCGGGTCTCAAATAAACCAAAACTCAGCAGCTACTTGTCTCACAAACATGAGAAATATGTGTATATAAAGCTTGAAATGTCCACTTTTAAACGTAAACGAAAAGAAAATAGTCAAGCAATGCGCACTGCTCAATAGTGGCAACAATATGCGTCCGTTCATTCACTCTTGTCAAAGACGCTGACGTCAGACGCATGTCCGTTTACAAACCAATCAATGTCCAGATGCCGCCCACATAGATGAAGACGAGTGGACGCAAGTGTGTCATGTAAAGTTCTTTAGTGCGCTCACATAATTGCAATGTGAAACCAAACCAAAACTAACCGAATGTATAAAATGTATCAACATGAACTTTGGTTCGGACCTTGGTGCGGATTTTCAGGTGTGAAAACGCCCTTAGACGCCATTCTGCTCAAGCGTATCAACAATGTAAATATAATGTAAACAATGTGAACAACAATGTAAACAAAAAAAAAACTATGATGACAGCTCGCTCAGGGCGGGTCTTTGTTGAAACGCTGCTGTCAATTAACAATCGTGGGAGGGGTGTACACCGTGTGACATCACGTGGTCAGACGGCTTGATTTGAGACGGGGGAAAACGTATAAGGAGATTTAAAAAAAAAAAAAACATTGGATGGATTTTTAGCATTATAGGATTGTTGTGTACAGGCACTGCCAACACACATTTCCGTACAATCAACTTGTAAAAGTGCATGTTCCATTATATGACCCCTTTAAAGCTTGTTTTTACATATATGTTCATTGACTGGACCGTGTCAACTAGACTCTCCATCACGACATCCAGTGACACTGATCCTCAACAAACCCGTCTCTGGCGTGATGACTCCGGTCTTCAACCGGATGGAACTGAACAAATATTCAGAATATTCCAATCTAATGACTTCTGACTTGTAATGTTTGCCTGAACCAATCCCACACTGTTTGTTTGTTGGCCAGAGGAGAACTGAGCGACTGAGCCTGGGTTCTCCCAAGGTTTATTTCTCCATTCTGTCACTGATGGAGTTTGGGTTCCTTGTTCCTTGTCCACCTCTGTTGCCTTTGGTTTTGGCTTGCTCAGTTGGGGACACTAAGGCCCAATCCCAATACTATTGTATACCCCTTGCCCCTTGAAACAGAGTGCCAAGGCGTAGGGGTGAAAATATTCCCCAAAGAAATGGGACCCCCCCTACTATACCATTACACGTCATCATACCCCGTTTCTTTTATTAGTGTCCTGTGACATTTAACCAGTATGAACAGCAATGAAGTGCGTAGGCTATATCTAACAAAAATCAGGCGCGAGCACGTTTAACAAATTACTCACTCCCAACAGAGTTTAGCGCAGTATTTGGACTTAATAAAATGGAGATCGTTTTCAGTTCAAAAACATATGAGCCAGAGTTTCCTAAGATGATACAGAATGATACAGCTTTTCCATCGGGCCAAACTGTTCTCTTTGTTTATTAACCAGTCCATTCCGTGCTGATCCGAGCCGCCCGGTACAGATATGGTTTCGTTTTCTACTGTGGTGCTGCGATAATGTTCATACATTATTATACGTCAAGTCAGTCGTTGCCTTTTGTAACGCAAGAGTTTACAGGCGATATTTATTGTAAATATTGACTGCGTTATGAAGAATGACCAGATATATATTTACTAACTATTAATAACTATTATTAATATGTGTTCAATCACCCAAATAGTGTGTTCAGCAAGCTACGGAGAAACTGGCATCCAGGGGTAGGGGAAAGAGATGGGCTAAGGGGTAGAAATGGGATTGGGCCTAAATATTCAACTACATTACTGATCCGCCCGCATTGACACTATATGAGAACTGAAATGAGCTGATATCATCACCGTTTTCTCCAGAGCGGCTGTACAGCCGAATCAGAATCTGTTGCGTTATTTTCCTGTTTAACACTGTGAAGCTGCTTTGAAACAATGAGCGCTATGTAAATAAAGTTGACTTGACTTGAAAGCAGAACTTGCCAACATCTTGGAAGTGACGTCAAATGACGCGTCTGTCTGAGGTCGGGGTTGATCGATGTTCACAGGTCGAATGTCCGACTTTGAGTGGCGTTCTAGACGTTATTTCCAAGAAAGAGATGGGGGGGGGGGGAATCGGAGTTGTCGGGAATGTAGCATTGCAATTTTATTTTTAAGAGCAGCGTGGCCATTTCTAACTTCTCATTCGCTTCCAGTTATTTTAGCTCTACAAAGATATCATGGCATAATCATAAACACATTGGTGTGTAACGCAAATAGCCGCACTTTGTTATTCTTCTAGTTATTTACCAATAGTGGCTAATGTGAATCAAATGTCTCGCACATTGAAAGAAAATGGTGGTTCCCGTTGGAAAAAAACTTGTTTTATGTTGACCAAACAACTCAGATTCTCAGAAAGAAACAGGAGAGATCCGTTTATCTATCTTTTTTAATAGATATGGATACATGAGAACACCAAATCAGAAATCCTTCTTAAATGGTTGCGAGATTGTGGACAATTTGATTTCCTCTGAAAGCAGAAGTGAAATGATGTGTGATCCACAAATGGGTCTTAAATTACGTGCAAATGACAAACACTAAGAGCCTTATTCTCTTAGATCACAGGGTGCGTCTCAATCCATTTCTAGGTCTTTTTAGGTAATTAATCCTCCTCTGCTGAGATCTTCAGAGATTTAATATCTTTTATCTTCAGTTGATTTCATCTAAGGCTGTGGCTGAAGTCTTTCTTCTATCTTTTGGGTGATGGTGGTGATGAAGAAAAATGTCACGTCCCATAGAATATAGAATATTTTACCCAAAAGTTGAGCCATTGGGTATGTAATTTGCAAACTTTGCACAAGAGAAACGCCGGTGAAGGAGTCTCAAATTACTGTCAAAGTGAAAGCAAAATATTTTGTCATCAGATGCAGCATTAATCCTCGATGTGGTGATGTTATGAAATTTCTGTATCGCAACACTTACCGCCCTGTTGCAGATGGGTGGAACCGTTATAGAGAATAAGGAAGAGAGACGTGAGAAAGTCAGACAGAGGATGTGTGCACTTCTAATGATAGTGACTTACATCGCATTCAAGGAACACATTTGATCAGTTCTTGCTTTCACTGGATTGAGATCGGATCTGGTTTTTCTCTGGATGTCTGTGAGACTGAAGTCAATCAGGAATGAGGGCTGCCATCATCATCTTCATCTTCATCACTCTCTGCCTGATCTCAGGTCAGTTCTGTGCTGGTCAGGCTGGGTCAAATAATATATGACATGATCTAGATTGATAATATATAATAACCCAGAGCAAATTAACTTGTGTTTGGCAGGTCAGGTGCTTTGTTTCAGTGTGTTTGGATGCACTGGAGGGAGTTTAATGTTCAAGTGCATGTACAAGAACCAGAGCGAGACTGATAAACAGCATAAAGGGAAGTATTTCTGCAGAGATGAGAGCTGTAAGACAGGCATCAGTACTGAGATTCAGAACCGCTGGGTTTATAACGAGAGATTGGCTCTGTATGATGATGAAAACAGCAGATTCTTCACAGTGTTTATCAGCAACCTCAGCAGAGAGGATGATGGGAAATATACATGTGGAAACAGTCAGACATGGAGTCGTGATGTTGAGCTAGTGGTGAACAACGGTACGTGTGAGACTTTATAACTCACTGGAATAATTATTTGTTATAGTGCTTTTAAAAGAGCACTACGGAAGATTTTGAGTAAAAATCTACAAAAATGAATTACTGAGCACATAAACGTTCAAAAAAGTTTCCATTCCTCACACTGATCCACAACGGTCAGCATTTTCAGGAGATATTTCTAGTACAATGTACATTTTTCTGTCAGTATGTTTTGATGTTGATGACACATCTGCTCTGATCACAGGCAACTATAAATATACCTAAAAACAACCAGAGCACACCTAAAATAATAAATGCAAGGAACAATATATTTTATTTCAAACAGAGATACCAAAGTTCATGACTTAAATAATAGTAATATTTATTTTAAAGCTGCAGTCTGTAAGTTTTGCCTCTTGGTCGCCATCTCTGTTTGAAACATGCAACTGCAGTTACTTGTTGAATTATCATCTTTACGTGAGTTGTGCTCCGGCGGCTCCTCAGCGCAGATGAATCTAATGTTTTGAGGAGTATGTCACCGCACCGGTGTGGATCCTGTTCTTCAGAATTAAAGATACTACATCTTGGAAGTACAACTAAAATAATCACCAGAAAATGTCATCTGAACAAGTAATGTCTGCCACTTTTGATCTGACCGACTAAATAAATAGAGTTCTACAATAAATCTAATGGTGATTAAATCTAACGATCGCAAAGTTAACACATAAATGCCAAACCGTGCAAATTATTGTTATACTTTGTTCTCAAATCGTTAATGTTAACAACATCAACACTGCATGACTACGTGTATTTAGTGTGTATTAGTGTAATCTAATTAGCATTGTCTACCCAATAAACCATAAAAAAAATTTACCTGTCCAGTCTAAAAAAGCAACCTCCGCGTCCATTTTAAACCAGTTCAAAACATAGCATCATTCACGCCATCTTTTTAAAAGACCTGCCAAAATGTGTATTATTGTTTTCACAAGGGCCCTGGTAGCATAGTCCCTTTTTTACTACTGGTGATTCACCAGTTGTCGATAAGGATGGTTGTCTTTACCGTTCTTGATTACAATCCGCCATCAAAATGGCAAGCTTAATTATTACAGCTGCTTTAAAAGAGTCTTATATGATCCACCACCCGCAGACTCCTTCATGTATACAGACGTGACGCAAAGGCAAACACGTATTTCCCGTGGAAACCTACCAGTACTACTCAAAGTAAAAAAAAATACATTATTATAAGCTTACCGTTGTGAATCGGGCTACAGTAAGGAGATACAGTAGTATTGAACACTGGCTTGTTATGTACTTGCTCAATAATTGCACTCAAAATAAAAAAAAGAGGCCGTCACTGGGGTGGGACCCTTAATGGCACATTTTTGTGCCACTAAGTCAGAGGTAGGCAAGTTCGGTCCTAGAGAGCTGATGTCCTGCAGAGTTTAGCTCCAACCCTATTCAAACACACCTGAACAAGCTCATCAAGGTCTTCAAAAGGCTACAGGCAGGTGAGTGTTTCTTTCAGGGTTGGAGGACAGGGGCTCTCTAGGACTGAACTTGTCTACTCCTGCTCTAAGTAGAGGAACACAATGGTATAATTGTATTGGTAAAACCAATTGTGTACCTTTTAAAGTTACCGTTATATGTTTTGTTCACCAAGGAAGAAAATTGTACCTCTACTGTACCTTTTATTCTAAGAGTGTGACTTTGGATCATGTTTTTTTTTTTTTAAGTAATGGACCGCAGCTTTAAGATTTCATGTGACAAGGTTTTGCTGAAATCATTTTCAGAGCCTCATTGTGGGACGTTTGCTGTCCAGGACGAGTATATTGGACAAACAATCAAGGTCCACTGTGAATATGATCATAAGTTTAAAACACACACCAAAGTCTTCTACAGACTGAACAAAGATCCTGTCCATGTGATGAACAGCTCAGGATCATCAGTGGAGAAGTTAATTCTGTCTGACAGTGATAAAGATGATTTTACTGTGACCATTAGAGACATTTCTGCAGCGGACAATGGAGTTTATTTATGTGGAGTGGAGAGATACAGATCAGATGATCGACCTTCAGAAACATCAATTACTCACATGACCTTCTTTAAAGAGATTCATCTGAATGTTTACAGTGAGTTTAGTTTCTTTTTAATTCAAGAATCCTTACAGATCTAAATAAGAAATGTAAATCCCTCCTGAGTTTTAATAATGTAATGAATGTTGTTTTGCAGGTCAAATGACTTCTGTCCAGGTTCAGGCCTACTCCAGTAAATCAGTCTTCATCACCTGTACATTTCCACAAGAATTCAAAGGAAATGAGAAATTCATCCAGAAAGATTCTCAACAGAAGATCCTGGTTAATAGACAGAATCAATGGGAGTATCGTGGTAATATGCACATGTTTGATGATTCCAGTGAAGGACTTTTGAAGGTTTTTCTCACTGATTTAACCACGGCTGATGAAGGGACGTACAGGTGTGGAGTGAATAGCAATGACAATGGTCTGTTCACTGAGGTCAAACTGACAGTCAATTCAGGTAAAGTGAGGAGCGAAGAGCATCCTGGACACTTACAATTATATATAACAAAAACAAAAATGTTGCGTTTATAATTTTATTCAGTGTGTATATATATATATATATATATATATATATATATATATATATATATATATATTTATATTTATATTTATATTTATATTTATATTTATATTTATATTTATATTTATATTTATATTTATATTTATATATATATATATATATATATATATATATATATATATATATATATATATATATATATATATATATATACACATATATATATATATATATATATACACATATATATACACATATATATATATATATATATATATATATATATATATATATATATATATATATATATATATATATACATATATATATATATATACATATATACATATATACATATATATACATATATACGTATATATGTATATATAATTATATATTACACATACACTGAATAAAATTATAAACGCAACATTTTTGTTTTTGCCCCCATTTATCATGAGCTGAACTCACAGATCTAAGACTTTTTCTATGTACACAATAGGCCCATTTCTCTCAAATATTGTTCACAAATCTGTGTAAATCTGTGTTAGTGAGCACTTCTCCTTTGCAAAGATAATACTCTATTGGGGGGTCCCGGGGGTCCAAAAAAAAGTAAATATCTGGTGTGACCACCATTTGCCTCATCAGTGCAACACATCAACTTCACATAGAGTTGATCAGGTTGGAACTGGAACATGCTGTCGTATACGCCGATCCAGAGCATCCCAAACATGCTCACTGAGTGACATGTCCGGTGAATATGCTGGGCATGCAAGAACTGGGATGTTTTCAGCTTCCAGGAATTGTGTACAGATCTGTACACAAATCCTGGAAGCTGAAAACATCCCAGTTTTCAGCTTTGACCTTGAGTTTGGGATGCTCTGGATCAACGTATACGACAGCTAGTTCCAATATCCAGCAACTTCACACAGCCATTAAAGAGGAGTGGACCAACATTCCACACACAACATTGGACACACATTCACAGAAGCCAAAAGAGGAAGACACTTAATAAGAGTAAAGAGCCCAACTAATGGAAACACTGATCACTGTCATGGTGACTTCAGATGAAACACATTATCGTTAAACCTCTGTTAATTCTCAATAAGAGCTTCTGTAGTCGTCTGACAGAAATAAAGTCAGTCTGGTTAGTAATGTGTCAGCTGGTAATGCTGTTTGTGGAGTTGTTTAATCCTCCTCTGCTGAGATCTTCAGAGATTTAATGTCTTCTTTTATCTTCAGTTGATTTCATCTATGGCTGTGGCTGAAGTCAGTTGTAGTTCTTGTCTTTCTGCTCGTCTCTTTTTCTGTTCTCTTCTCTCTTCAGTGATTCTGCTTGTTAACAGGTTTATTAAGGCTGAGCTGACTCCATGTCTAATATACACAGATTTTGTGGCTCAGATAAGGTCTCAGTTCTGGTTTATTTCTTTGCTCTTGGCTGACCAGTGGCATTGCTCTGGCCTGCTTGTGGCCCAGATCTGGCAAACAGGAGTGGTCCACTCAAGGGCCGTCATTCCACGCAGCATGTGGGCTAGATCAGTATGCCACAAGTGCCAGATCTGGGCCGACACAATGTTGCTATCTGGGATATATATGATATTACATGTTTTTCATTTTTTGTGTGAATAGATGATAATTTTCGAGCATTAAGCTACACATCTGCTATTATTGGTGAAAGTGTGAAACTCACCTGCGATTTCCCTGAGAAACACAACGAGACCTTCAAACACTTCTGCAAAGTGAACAAGAAGAAGATATGTGAAGGCATCAGTTCATCAGAGAAGAAGCGCTTTGAGTTTTCTGTCAGTTCAGCAGGAGTTTTTACAGTGAACATCAGAGACGTGAGCCTGAGAGATGCTGGAGTTTACTGGTGTGGAGCAGAAACCAGACACACACATCTGACTTCTGTCTCTCTCACCAATCAACACAAACTCACACCAACTAGTACGTACAGTCACCATACATCAAATAACAGACGCATAGATTACAGCATATAAACACTTAAAGGGATAGATAGTTCACCCAAAAATGAAAATTCTGTCATCATTTACTTACCCTTGAGTTGTTTTAAACCTGTATGAGTTTCTTTGTTCTGCTGAACACAAAAGAAGATATTTTTTGAAGAATGTTTGTAACAAAGCAGATAGAGCAACCATTGACTACCATAGTATTTTTTTCCCTACTATGGTAGTCAATGGTTGCTCTATCTGCTTGGCTACAAACATTCTTTAAAATATCTTCTTTTGTGTTCAGCAGAACATAGAAACTCATACAGGTTTGAAACAACTTGAGGGTGAGTAAATTATGACAGAATTTTAATTTTACTGAACTATCCCTTTAACCCTTTCTTTGACTGTTATTGCCTCCAGTGGTGGGACGTGAAGGAGGTTCGTCTGAGATCAGATGCCCTTATGATGAGAAATATTCAACAGAAGTAAAGCATCTTTGCAAAGGAATGTGTTTCGCTCCAAATGCCCAAAAAATTATTCAATCAGATGAAGCCCACGTTAATAAACCAAAGATTTCAGTAACGGATGAGACTGAACTCAATGTCTTCACTGTGACCTTGAGTGACCTGAGAGCAGAGGATGCTGGGATATACTGGTGTGCAGTGAAACATGCGTTTAACCTTCCCACTGAGCTCATAATCGTCATGAAAGATGGTGAGGGTGTTTTCTGGGAACATCTCAGTGTTTCTGATCATTCTGTTATCATATTTAATGTTCTTCTCTCCAGTGATCACTCGTGAAGCGTCTGTCGGAGGATCGGCGTCCATCAGCTGTAAGTCCGTCAGGAATCTCTCGAGTCTCCAGAGGTCGTTCTGTAGAGGAGATCAGCCGAATATCTGTGTCCGAGACGGAGTTCGTGTTTCATCGTATATGAGAACAAATAGCCGATTCTCTCTGACTGACCAAACCTCAGCTGGAGTTTTCACAGTGAACATCAACAATCTGACAGAAGAGGATTCTGGGAAATACTGGTGCGCAGAGGAGAGTTCTGGGTCGTTCGTATTCACTGAAGTTCATCTGAATGTGACTGAAGGTAACAAACACAGTTACAGCAGCCAGAGAAAAACGAATGTTAAGTTCAAGTCAAACTGATTAAATAAATCAAACACTGATCAAACGAAACATTTCCAACAAAACATCAACATCTAAACCACAGTTAATTCTCAATAAGAACTTCTTTAACCCTCTGAACCCTGAGCTGTTTTCTGGGCCCTGAATGCACTTTAAGAAAAGTCTGTAAAAATACTGTAGGAATTGAGGTTTAAATGAAATGTCTGTAAACCAGAGGTGGACAAAGTACACAACTCTATTACTTGAGTAAAAGTAAAAGTACTACTGGTCAAATATTACTCGGTTACAAGTGAAAGCTCTAAAAACAGATTTTTACTTAAGTAAAAGTACAGAAGTATTTGTTTTTAAAAGTACTTAAGTATCAAAAGTAAAAAAAAATTTTTTGTCAATGCATTATTTTATTATTATTGCATTGTTGTATAAATGCACATTATGCCACCATGGTGGTTTAAGCCAGTCAGTGATGCTCCATCCGATATGCTAGCATACAACTACCTTAAACTAATTTCAATACTTGTATAAAAGTTACAAAGCTCTTTACAAAGCTGCTGTCACTTTAAGGCCAAATGCAGGGATCCAATAAATGCAGGGATCCAATACACTGATACACATCCGATGTTCTCCCAACTGTTTACTCTTCTCTTTCTCCCGTTTACATTTTTGAGCATTTTATGAGACATGCGTCAAGTGTATGCCAACTAAACTAATCTTTAATCTTTTCAGAAAACTGAAACATACTTTTTAAGTATGGCCATGGGTGCACACACTGCGCAGAGGAACCGCCTTCTTCCATTTTGCTATAAACTGATATTTTTGGGAAACTTCACATGACCCTACAAGAGTGATTACTGATAGGCTGTCTGCAAAAAAACAACAACAAAAAACCTTTTAAAGACGAAAAAAATCATTCACAATCATTGACTTTCAAAGCTGCTACAGAAACGACTTTCGACTTTGAGGACCTTGATAGAAATGTAGTGGAGTAAAAAGTATGATATTTGTCTTTCAAATGTAGTGAAGTTAAAGTCAAAGTTTCCCGAAAAAAATAATACTCAAGTAAAGTACAGATACAAGTAAATTGTACTTAAGTACAGTACTCAAGTAAATGTACTTAGTTACTGTCCACCTCTGCTGTAAACTTAATGGATAGTGTTCTGGCAGAAAATTACAGCACCTTTTTCAGTGTCCTACAGCTTTTTTTATTACAGTGTGATCATTTTTGTATGTACTGTCTCTTTAAAGCAACATGCTGTGGTAAAGTCTGATGAACAGAGTCATTTTCACACCAGCTGAACCACAGACAGCAGGAAGCAACAAAAACCCTTGTGTTTAACTAAAACTATCTGCTGCTTTTGTGTTTTAGTTTTTAGTTTAGTACGGTGCAGATAAGGTTTCTATTAACCATTTTTACTGAGGACATGCTGTTGAACATTCATCTGACATCCCACCCTGGAACAACACATTTCTGGGAGAGTGATTGTCTCAAGAAGGCAGGACTTATTCTGCCATATTGTGCATTGCACTTTCTCCCATTAGTAATATGTCTTGGCATATCTAAAGACTTTGGCTCTTGTCCATACAATGGAAACACATCATTGATCTAAACTCAAATCGTTATGCATGGAAAAGCTCTTCAGTACACTGTAAAATTCAACAGTTGTTCCAACTAATACTTTTTAGTTAACTTAATGTCCTAACTTAACTGTAAAAATCTAGAAATCTGTACTCACATACTATGCCTTTACTCAGAAAACCAAGTTTGGATTAATTGATTGGTTTGAATGCCATTTTGTTGCGGGGCAATCCTTAATGGACCTTTCACTCCCCAGTCAACACGTGAGCTCATGCGATGATCACAGTGACATCACACCTTTCTCATACAGTGACACTCTCAGTGAGTGATCTGTAAACTCATTATGAACTCAAAATGTTGAGCAGGTTGAGAGGAGGTGGTTCAAATATCGGTCACCGGGGGGACATTCTACTTCCTGTTTCTCAACACTATCTCAGTGATATCACAGTGGTCTTCATTTCAAATCTGTGGATGATATTAATAAATTCTAAAACCTGTGGTATTGAGGAGGGCGCTGGTTATTCACTCCCCCCACCGACAATTACTGCCGGACCTGAGATTCAAACCCACAACCTACCGGTTACAAGTCCGACTCTCTAACCATTAGGCCACGACTGCCTCCAAGCAAGCTAAAAATCATATTCCCGGGACCTTATGTGAATTATTGTAACAAAACAGATCATAAAATAGATATAGCTGGCACAACAGGTGCAATATAGCTACAGTTAGCATCAAGCTACATAACACAATTTAACAGATTAAGATTTCACTCAAAACTCACTTTAGACCACCATCGAGTGTTTGTATTACCTTCCAGTCGCAATCTAATGTGGATTTCATTCATATGATGATATATTTAACATTTTATATGGAGCTAATTACTACACCTGCTTAGCATTTATAATGTAAACATCCATTATTGATATATAAATAGCCGGAATCGCATTAAATCACACACAAAACATATGCCATAGTTATCTGTGTTTATTAGCTTCTTATTTCACGTGTAGAAATGTAGAATTGGTTCGTTCTTCACAGAGACAGGATGAGGAAGTAAACACACAAAAGAGCGTCATGCAGGAGGGCAGTATTGAGTCACGTAAGGTGATTGAGCTCCAGACATCGAATGAATGTGCAATGACTCATATCTGACACAGGAAGTGGAGAGAGAGAGAGCTGTGAACACTCTTTCAGCTCTTCAGATCAGTGGGAAATGAATAGAAATGCTATTATTACAGATGGATTATTTTTCACTCCTCACATAAATTAGTTATTTTTTAGTCACTAGAACTCTCGTGGAAGTGAACTATACTAATTAAACATTTGTCAGCACAACATACTATTCCAATTTCACTTTAGTTCTCTTTGAGGCAATCGTTTGCATGCTTTAAGTAAGTCTAACTCCATAAGTCTTCCATCCATTTTTATCTCCATAAGTCTTCCATCCATTTTTCCTCTATTCCCTCCCTATTCTAGCTAATGCTACTCTAAGCAATGTCCAGACCTTAGTATTTCAGGCACTTTTTGTGATTATTCGCCTCTTCATGACAGATTGCTTCATGCATTCCTCAGTTGTATGTCGCTTTGGATAAAAGCGTCTGCTAACTGAATAAATGTAAATGTAAACTAATTAGATTTTACAGTGTTTCTCTGTGACAATCCCTTTGTGTGATTTCTTGACAGGATTTGTTGCTCTTTTTAATTTAACCAATACACTCTATGATTGTGTGTTTTCAGAAACAAAGTCACCTAACACTGAAGGAGAAATATCCCAGGATAAAGAAAAGTCCGGTAAGATCCGTTTCTCATTTTGAACACAAAGTGATCTTCTGAAATAAAGTGTTTGATATACAGAATGTGTGTGAATGCTTGTAGATCTCTTTGTGTGATTTCAGGCTTTCCTGTGATAGTTGCTGTTTCTGTGGGTTTGATCCTGCTGGCTGTGTGTTTAGTGCTCGTGTTGCTCAAAATAAAATATAACCGCAAACAAGGTGAGACACACACACACACACACACACACACACACACACACACACACACACACACACACACACACTACTGCACGTTTAGTAAATCTGAGTTGGTCGCCCTCTGCTGTTCAGAAATACACATACAGTTAAAATCATCCCTCATTTTTTCAATCTGAGATGTTGCTCTTGTTCACACAGGCATCATTTCATCATCAGACAGAAGAAGAGAGGCAGGAGATCATGAAGTGGTGAGTTTCAGAACTGATCTGTTCTTCATATTGGAGAATTTAGTGTGCTCTACATTCCAACAGAGGCGGCTTTTGCAAATCAGAGCCCCTGTCCCCTTAAACAGACAAGACAAATATTAAAATACGTTTGGAGTACGAACGTTTGGTCTTTCCTTAAAGACTTAAGATTCCAGCATCGATATCTGAACAATGCTTTACAATAAAAAAAAGTGACAGTGACAGTAATCAGATCACACACCTATTCGGTAGCACCTGCTTCCATTTATTTATGACAGGATCAAAACAACTCCAATAAAGTCCAAAGGCATACACATTTAGAACAATATTGATAAAACCTCATGTTTCCATCATACTTCTTTAGAAAGAGTGAGTATTTCTGTTAATTGTCCATGAAGTGATGCGACCTGTGGAGATTTGAGCGATCTCTACTGTCTCTCTATACTGTTATCCCTTCAGCCAGAGCAACAGAGGGAGCTCACGAGCAGAAAACAGGAGTTATGAGTTACACCAGTTAAGCGGAGGGGATGCATTAGTGCAGGGGTCTCCACACTGATTAGCTGGTTCAGGTGTGTTTATTTGAAGTTGGAGCTAAACTCTGCAGGACAGCGGCCCTCCAGGACCGAGTGTGGAGATCCCTGCATTAGTGAATGCATTAGTCCGGTCTCAACAAAGGCACAGGGAAGACCAATGATGAACATGACACCAAATAAATACTCGATTATGAGCATATATGAAGTTCTTTAAGCAGTATTTTTCATAAACATATGTGTATTTATTATCACAGCGGTTAGCATTCGTAGCATTTAGCGTCACATATAAATATATTTCTGCCTCATACGGTGATCAGAATACCCATCGGATTACAAGGAGGTTCTTTCAAACACTCGCTGGTGTCTGAAAGTGAGTTTTGAGCTGAAAATTGTTCAAATGTCTTAAATGTTGAGCAGGTAGCCTGATCTAATATGATGGGAAAGAGCAGCGGTGTTGACCATCTCCTGACTCTGTTCATCACCGCTCCTCAAGCCCCAGTTGGCCCGCTTTGGTCATAACTCAACAAATATTTAATTGCTACAATAGTAATTTCTCACTAGAAATAACATCAAAAGTGGAAGAGTTTGGTCAAAAATTTACATTTACACTCAACATATATGTATATATACTTAGCTCTGCACAGTGTGTGAAATCAATAGGCGTCACATTTGTAATAGAGCTGATGTTCGCAAAAACAGCACTCTATATCCTTAGTTATCGGCTGTTTTAAATATTAATAACAAATCTTGAATTTTGTGAGCATTTTATTAATTTTGGTGGTATTCTGTTCCAAGTTAATTTCCGGCCCTGGTGTGTGTGTGGTGTGATGGCGGGGGCCGGGGCTCTTCGAGCACAAGTGGAGACCCCTACTGTTGGGAAACAGCAAAGGCCGCTACTGTCTCAGAACTAACACTTCATGGGAGATTTTGCTTCTTACAGGCTCAAGGAGAGATTCAAGACTCAGATCCTGCATCAACTCCTCTCGATTCGACAGTCCAGTTACCCACAAACCCCTCTGACGGGCTCCTGTACGCGTCTGTCAGTTTCCAGAAGCATGAAGAGTCTCTCAGCGACGCTACAGCCGTCTTCAGTAAAGACGAGATTCACTCTGATTACGCATCTGTCAAACACAGCAGCACGCCAAACTAATATTACCATTGGGATTGTTGTTTATTCACAGCTAGAATCGTGTCAGTCTCTGAGAATAATGACAGAGCCACCATCATTGAGTTTCACTGAACAGGTTATTGAGCAGTCGGCGACACCTACAGGTCACTAATGGGAAAGAAGCTGAAATGTGTCTATCAATGACTGAAGGAAATAGTCTTCTATTGACAAATTTTCACATGACCCGTTTTAAAATGCTAAACTGAAATGTGAACTGAAGAAAAAACTTTATTCTTTACAAAAACAAATCTATAGTCTTTAATTTTTGTAAGCATCAGTTCAAGAAAATATTCATAATAACAGAGTTTATCATTATAAATGTACTTGTTATACATGTCAGTGTGTTTTATTGGGATGTGAAATCTATCATGCAGAGCAAAATAAACCTCATTTACAAGCCTCATTCACCATGTTTTAAATGTGAAACTCAAGTGAAGTGCCTGAAAGGCAGTAATAGACATTTAATTTAAAGTAATCCGACATTTAAAGTAATCCGACTTTTTAACAAAAATAATTAACTAATTTCATTATAAATTGGCAATACTGAGCAGCAGAACACACTTTAATCTACAAAAGAACAAGTGAAAACACTGTGCTACAGTTCCTGATGTTTAAGATGGTGTTTGTGTTCTGCTTTGAATGAATAATATATGTGTGTATGTAATGGACAGCTGGTGTTGACAGAGAATGCTCATTTTTAATGGAGGACAAAACCTGCAAAAACAAATAAATACGCAAATAAATAAATAAACCCACACAATTCTACATAAATAAATATATAAATACTTAAATAATTAATAAAATAAAATAAAATAAAAAATAAAATAAAAAAGTCAAAGGAAATGCTAAACTGAAAGTCTTTTTCTTTTAACTGTTTATTCTTTTTTTTTTTGCTAATGCTAATGAGGTGTCAATCAAACATCAGCCAATGGTGGCATACAGACCGCCTTCTGATGTTTGATTGACACCTCCTCTTTAGCATGTTAAGGGGACAAGGGGATATAAACACAGATTATTTCCTCGCACATTTAATTATTTATTTATATATATATTTATGCAGTGGTATAGTAATATGTGGTGCAGTAATATGTGGATTATGCATTTATTTGCACATTTATTTGTTTATCTATTTATTTATCTTTAGTTTTGTGGGTTTATTTCTATATTTGTTTATTACTGTGCATATTTTTTTATTATTGTTTTTGCAGGGTTCCGTCCAAACATTGTAACCAATTTAGGAAATATCAAGTGTGCAAATGACCATATTTACAGAATATTGATTGTTTTTTAAAGGGGGGTGGGGGAAATGCTTTCATGCATAGCAAGATTTTTACACTGTTAAAGACTTGGATTCCCATGCTAAACAAGTAAAAAAAAACTTTGCATGGACAAAGTAAAAAAAAAAAAGTTGCGCGTTTGATGGAGTATTTCTGTGCCAAAAATACTCCTTCCGGTTTGTCATAAGTTTCGGAAAGTTTTTTTTTGAGTATGGGCCAAAGAGACGTCAACAAGGGTGGAATGTCCTTGTACGGGCCGTACGGGCTCTTCTGAAATTAAAATATTCATAGGTGAATAAAATAAAACAAAAAAATATATATAGTATAACCCGTATCTGGAGTGGAAGAAAATGGAGAGTCAAATTTACGTTAAAAATATTTGTCAGGTAACTGTGCATTTAAACATTACCCTTACAGACAAATCTTCCTGGACTGAAGCACCAGGGCTATCTCAGATCTATCCGTCAGAGCAGATCTAAACGGATCGTCCTCACGCTGGAGGGATTTCGATTTATCAACCTCTTCCACCTAGACAGCCTTAACAAAATAATAAAAAAATAAAAATGAAAAGTATAATTAAAAATAAAAACAGGGTTAAATTGAAAATTAAACTGCAAGCAGTTCGGACGAAGCACAGTGCTCATTCAGTAAATGCACAGCTAAATGCACAGATGTGTTCTGAGTCTGGATTTGAAAGTGGCTACTCATGGGGCACATCTGATCTGTTCTGGAAGCTGGTTCAGCTACGGCTGGCATAATAGCTAAAAGCAGACTCTCCTTGCTTTGAGTGAACCCTTGGTATTTCTAACTGACTTGATCCTGATGATCTGAGTGATCTGTTGGGTTTGTATTCTATCAGCATATCTGCAATGTATTGAGGTCCTAGGCCATTGAGTGATTTATATACCAGTAACAGTACTTTAAAATCTATTCTAAATGTAACTGGAAGCCAGTGTAAAGACCTGAGGACTGGTGTGATATGGTCATATGTTTTGGTTCTGCTGGTTCTGTATGAGCTGCAGCTGTCTAATGGTCTTTTTGGGAAGGTGAGGAGACCATTACAATAGTCCACCCTGCTGGTGATAAAAGCATGAACGAGTTTCTCTAAGGCTTGTCTGGAAACAAAGCATCTAATTCTTGATATATTTTTGAGATGATAGTAAGATATATTTTCGAGATGATAGTAAGCTGGTTTAGTTATTGCCTTGACATGACTACTGAAACTCAGGTCTGACTCCAGAATCACATCAAGATTCCTGACTTGATCTTTAGTTGTTTTACCCTCAGCTTCAAGGTATGCGTTCACCTTGAGAATTTCACATTTGTTTCCAAATGCAATAAGTTCGGTTTTGTCTTTGTTTAACTGAAGAAAGTTTTGGCACATCCAGTTGTTAAATTCATCAAAGCATTTGCACAGGGAGTCAATGGGGCTGTAGTCATTAGGTGATAGGGCTAAGTAGATCTGGGTGTCGTCTGCATAGCTGTGGGAAGCAATTTGGTTCTCTCTCATTATTTAGCTCAGTGGGAGCATGTACATGTTGAATAGGAGTGGTGCAAGAATTGACCCTTGTGGGACTCCGCATGTCATGGATGTCCACTCAGACTTATGGTCACCTATACTCACATAATAACCTCTCCCTTCTAAGTATGACCTGAACCATTTAAGGACCATCCCAGAAAGCCGATCCAGTTTTCCAGCCTGTCAAGAAGTGTGTTGGGGTCAACAGTGTCGAATTCAGCACTGAGGTCAAGTAGTACCAGCACTGATAATTTACCTGTATCAGTATTTAAAGCTACATTATGTAATTTTTCTGTCCACTAGAGGTCGCCTGTTCAAAACAAAGGCGTAGTTTGATGACGCCATGTTTGAGCGCAGAATCTTGGGACATGTGGTCTTCACCTCACAGCCGGTGGAAAGAGTCAGGATAGGACTCGGGCAGAAATCATGTTCATTGATGTGATTATTAACATTACTGTAGTGAAGCAGAGCAGCACCGAGTGTTGTGGAGCTGAGCAAGGCCGCTGGAGCGATTGAAGAGCGGGACTTTTATTATGGCATAGTCGCCGGGGGGACTTTTATTATGACACGGTCGTCAGCGCCACTTCCTCTTTTCCAGTCATGAGTATGAGGTAACGCAACTCTGTTTATCGTTTAAGATATATCTGAGTGTGTTGATGATGTTATGACATTACTCTGCCGTTCTCTCGGCAGCTGCTATGACACTTGTTCACACTGCAGTGAGAGTACAGCGTTTCTGCTAAATAAAACTGGTAACCGAGGGTGACGCAGATATGACGCAATCGACAGGCGACTCCCTCACACGCATAGCTCACACGTCCCGGTTCCTTGGTTAAAACAGCAATTTCTCACGATTTACAAATAGTTGGAAACATTTGGGATATTCAAAGTATTCAACTGAACAAAATATATAACACTGGCCTAGTGGTTTTTGGATATTTTACTGCAAAAAATCTTACATAGTTCATCTTTAAGTGAATATAATTTATTATCTTTATGAGCGCTGTCTCTGTGCTGTGATGTGGTCGGAAACCAGATTGAAAATTTTCAAAGTATCCGTTTGAGCTTAAGAATTTGTTCAGCTGATTGAAAACAACTTTTTCAATGATCTTGCCTATGAAGGGGAGATTTGAGATTGATCTGTAGTTGCTCAGTATGGAGTTATCCAGATTTCTCTTTTTCAGGAGAGGCTTTACTACTGCGGTTTTAAGGGAGTTTGGAAAAGTCCCAGAAAGAAGTGAGGAGTTTACCACTTCTAGGAGATCTGCTTCTAAACAGTTAAACACACTTTTGAAAAAAGAAGTGGGGAGTGTGTCAAGGGCGCAGGTTGATGTTTTAAGGTGCTGTACCGTATCTTATAAAATTTTACAGTTGATTTCTTCAAAATAAAACATAATGACTAATTTCTGAAATTGTGACGAGTCTGTCTGACCTCAGCATAGCATGAAGATATACTGATTGCCTTTCTGATATTATTGATCTTCTCAGAAAAAAAGGAGGAAAACTCATTGCATTTGCTGTCTGAGAGCAATTCACTGGGGATGTGACTCGGGGGGTTTGTTAGTCTCTCGACAGTAGCAAAAAGAGTGCGCGTGTTGTTTATGTTTCTGTTTATAATATTTGAGAAGAAGGTCTGTCTAGCTTTGCCTAGTTCCACATTGAAATCATCAAGGCTGTCTTTATAGATGTTATAATGGACTACAAGTTTTGTCTTTCGCCACATGCGTTCAGATTTTCTGCATTGTCTTTTCATTAATTGCACTGCCGTTGAGTTTCTCCAAGGTGCTTTAGGTTAACCATTCTTTTTCCTGACTTTCTCAGGAGCAATCTCATCAATTACATGTTTTATTTTTGAGTTAAAGGAGTCAAGGAGAAAATCAACAGAGTCTGCAGATATGCTTGGTGTTAGAGATATAGCCTTCATAAACAGCACACTAGTGTTCTCATTTAAGCATCTCTTTTTGACAGAGACAGATCTAGTTTCAATGGCAGGAGAGATTGATATATCAAAGAAAATACAGAAATGATCAGTGCTACATCCTTAATAACTATTGATGAAATATTTAGACCCTTACTGATAAGTAAATCTAGAGTGTGTCCACGATCATGTGTGATCAAAAGTGTTAAGAACAGTCATGAGATCTTTTGTTGTACATGATTCAGCATTGTAAAATCTTAAAATCCCTAGCAATAGCAAAGCAGTCAACCTCAGAGGAGATTGTTGATAACAGCTCAGTAAAGTCATCAATAAAGGCTGGAGAGTATTTTGGAGGCCTGTAAACAATGATAAGCAGGATGTGTGGAGCACCTTTTAACACAATACCCAGATATTCGAAAGACGGATAATCACAAATGACACTTGCTTACACTGATAGACATCTTTAAATAGAACAGCTACACCTCCTTTAGGGAGGCTTTAGGGAAGCCGACTGCGCTGCAGTCACAGGACTTCACGAAATCAACAATGTCACCAAAGAAGTGTGTTTTTGGTTGTCAGGGCAAGACAACCCTGTACAGCTTTCCAAAGAACCCAGCATTAATGGGACATTGGATGGAGTTTGTTTTTCCGGAGCAGCAACGGAGTTGTGCAAGTGTTTTTGTTTGTTCCCTGAATTTCGGCGACGATGGTTTATGAACAAGCCCCGGTTCAACTCCGGATTTGTAGCTTGTCTAATGCTGAAAGATGGAGCAGTCCCAGCGATTAAGGTTCACGGTCATATTTTGGAAGCAGGCGGTGAGTAAAACTGCTTCAAATGTCTTTGTGTTGTTGGCTATCGACTCGTTCATTCAAATGCGCACTAGTATGACGTGCAAAACTGTTCCGCTTGCTACTGCTAACATTAAATCGCATACAATAGTCCATAAACCAAATCATGTCCTCATAAACCACGAGTAAACACACACAAATGTTGTAAAACTCGCGCATGACAAGCTGTTAAGCAAGTATATAAGTTACAGTTACTGTACACACCATAGAGACGTCCTGCTGTAGTCGTCGTTGCTGCTTCTCCTGTTCAATTTCAGCCTCTAGATCTGATTCTGGATCATATATGTATGGCTAAATCTGATTGATCTCCATGGTTTATTTGGGATAAAGTTTTTTTTCCCACATTTAAGGATGTCACAGCTTTCAGATGCTCTCAACGCAATAGCTGCACGCGCTCTTGAGTCTTTAGCTCCGCCCACACAATACGCCTCCAGCCGCTCTGTTTTTTTTTCGGAAAAACTCGGTACAGCCTATCTTTCTTTTATAAATATAATAAAACTAAAGACTTTTCAGAGATATGAAGGATGCAATACTACTCTATAAGTACTCAAGATTGACATGAGATTGACAATCAGTTTCAGTCAATCTCATTGATGATGAACACCTGATGCTAATGAGCAGAATCACTGAAGGAAAGAGAAACACAAGAACTACAACTGATTTCAGCCATAGCTTTAGATGAAATCAACTGAAGATAAAAGAAGACATTAAATCTCTGAAGATCTCAGCAGAGGAGGATTCAACAACTCCACAAACGGCATTACCAGCTGACACATTACTAACCAGACTGACTTTATTTCTGTCATGATTTATTGAAAATGTTTAATTTGGCGATCCATTATGGTGATCAGTGTTTGCTTTATTTGGGCTCTTGACTTTTGTAAAAAAAAAAAAACATTCAGCAATTTCAAGTGTTTTCACTCAGACCAACATGTCTGCTTTAAAGCTACACTGTGTAACTTTTTTAGTTTATTCTTAGCAAAAAACACATAGTTCATTAAAAAATATATGTGCTCATTAATATATATTTACTTCTTTCAAGTAATAAAGTATTCTCGTAAGTTTATAATATGTCAATGAAAACACATACAGGTGAGGGGTTCGAATGCGGGTCGCCATGTTGCCCCTCCATCTTGAAAGTACATTAGCCAAAGAGGGACATACCCGTAAATTCAAGCTTCGCCTTTCGCGTTTTAACACTCAATGGCACCGTGTCGAATGTGGACGAGGTCGAACTGGAAGCCATGTTCATCTTGGACTAAATCGGCCACGGTAGGAATCAGTATTGAGAGGAACAGAAACTAATATTCACTGGATGGTCATATAACTTTTCACCGCTAGATGGGGGAAAATATCACACAGTGTAGCTTTAATGATCAAATGGCTGTGTTAAAGTGGTTTAAACAATTGCTTTTTCTGTAACTGGACTTTTTTTACGTTCCCTGAACCAACACGAAATTGTCCAAAATGTCTTGGTGAAGCATTAAGAATTCCTCTCACTGGAACTAAGGGGCCAAGCCCAACCCCTAAAAAACACCACATAATCCCCCCTTCACCAAACTTTACACTTGGCACAATGCAGTCAGGCAAGTCCTGTTCTCCTGGCACCGCCAAACCCAGACTCGTCCATGGGATTGTAAGACAGAGAAGCGTGATTGGTCACTCCAGAGAACACGTCTCCACTGCTCTAGAGTCCAGTGGCGGCACGCTTTACCCCACTGCATCCCACGCTTTGCATTGCACTTGGTGATGTAAGGCTTGGATGAGCTGCTCGGCCATGGAAACCCATTCCATGAAGCTCTCTATGCACTGTGGCCATGACGTGATTGAACACCTGAATTCAATGATTTGGAGGGGTGTCCCATGCATACACTGATCAGGCATAAAATTATGACCACTGACAGGTGAATAACACTGATTATCTCTTCATCACAGCAACTGTTAGTGGGTGGGATATATAAGGCAGCAAGTGAACATTTTGTCCTTGTTGATGTGTGGACTCCAAGGAAGGAACAGTGGAGAACCGGCCAAAGGGTCATGGGCGGCCAAGGCTCATTGATGCATGTGGGGAGCGAAGGCTGGCCTCTGTGGTCCGATCAAACAGACGAGCTACTGGAGCTCAAACTGCAAAGTTAATGCTGATTCTGATAGAAAGGTGTCAGAATGCAATGGCCTTAAACCCTCAATGTGTGTCAAGAGAAAGTGGTTGATTTTGATTTCCTCTGAAAGCAGAAGTGAAGTAATGTGGGGTCCACAGAGAGATTGTAGTAAATTAGATGCAAAGGACAAACACTACGCCTGGTTTCACAGACAAGGCCTCAGACTGAAAGCAACTTGCTCTGATATATCTTCAAATATGTCAGCGACATTGTTTTGTCACAAGGCACACCAGTAATTTCTAAGGCATGTTTATAAAAGTCTTAAAGCTACTTAAACGTCCTAATTTAACCAAGGCCTAATCGTGGCGTAATCTAAGCCCTGTCAGTAAAACCAGGCCTATAAGTGCCTGGTAATCTCTTAGATCAGAGATTGCGTCTCAATCCATTTTTAGCTCTTTCAGAACAACCAAAGCACATAAGATTCTCACAGTGCGACGATGTGCTCTCTTACCAGAAATGTTGGCATTTTTTAAGATGATTGACCTCTAATAAAACAGTTTTTCATGATGAATGCAGGAAGTCTTTACACCCTTCAGTCACTCTTTCTGCATATGTGTTTATATTAATATACTGATGTGTCATCTGCCTTCTGTGTATACAGTTTGTTTCTCTGCATGTCTTTCACACATTCTGCATCTCAACACTTGCCGCCCTGTTGCAGATGGGTGGAACCGTTATAGAGAATAAGGAAGAGAGAAGTGAGAAAGTCAGACAGAGGATATGTGCACTTCTAATGATAGTGACTTACATCGCATTCAAGGAACACATTTGATCAGTTCTTGCTTTCACTGGATTGAGATCGGATCTGGTTTTTCTCTGGATGTCTGTGAGACTGAAGTCGATCTGGAATGAGGGCTGCCATCATCATCTTCATCTTCATCACTCTCTGCCTGATCTCAGGTCAGTTCTGTGCTGGTCAGGCTGGGTCAAATAATATATGACGTGATCTAGATTAATAATATATAATAACCCAGAGCAAATGAACTTGTGTTTGGCAGGTCAGGTGCTTTGTTTCAGTGTGTTTGGATGCACTGGAGGGAGTTTAATGTTCAAATGCATGTACAATAACCAGAGCGAGACTGATAAACAGCATAAAGGGAAGTATTTCTGCAGAGATGAGAGCTGTAAGACAGGCATCAGTACTGAGATTCAGAACCGCTGGGATTATAACGGGAGATTGGCTCTGTATGATGATGAAAACAGCAGATTCTTCACAGTGTTTATCAGCAACCTCAGCAGAGAGGATGATGGGAAATATACATGTGGAAACAGTCAGACATGGAGTCGTGATGTTGAGCTAGTGGTGAACAACGGTACGTGTGAGACTTTATAACTCACTGCAGTAATTATTTATTACAGTGCTATTAAAGGAGCACTACGGAAGATTTTGAGTAAAAATTTACAAAAATTAACTTCTGAACAAGTATATAAAGCAATGTTTAAAACAGTTCCCAATGCCTTGCACTGATCCACAACGGTCAGCTTATAATACTAATAATTCATAATTTGAGCTGTCAGGTTGGACAATGCAGGGGAAATGTCAGTTTTATGTGTTTATGTCATTCATCTTTGCATGTACATGTCAGAATAAATGTAACACTTGTTCAGATGACTCTTTCAGATGTACATTTTTATGTCAGTATTTTTAGACATAGGATTTCACATATATACCTAAAAACAACCACATAAAAAACTGCAAAGAACATGACATAATATGTTTCAAACAGAGATGGCGACAGAGTTCATTACTAGGATTAGTTCACTTCAAAATTAAACTTTCCTGATAATTTCACCTCACCCTCATCTCATGTTCATGTCTTTCTTTCTTCACACAGCAAAATCCCCAGTGTTAAATTAACACTCCTCAGTGTACATATGTGTCCACACTACAGGGTGTTAAAAGTAACACTTAAGAAGTGTTAAAGTTAATGAGATAATTAAGTGATTCATTAAGTCATGATTGACCATTAGTGATGAGAAACACAAGAACTACAATTGACTTCAGCCACAGTTTTAGATGAAATCAACTGAAGATAAAAGAAGACATTAAATATCTGAAGATCTCAGCAGAGGAGGATTAAACAACTCCACAAACAGCATTACCAGCTTCACACATTACTAACCAGACTGACTTTATTTCTGTCAGATGTCTACAGAAGCTCTTATTGAGAATTACTTTCTTGTTTATTTTGTGTTGAAACTGTTTTAATGTCACCATCATGGTGATCAGTGTTTTCTTTAGTTGGGCAGTTTGATGACATTTTAATGTTAGTGTTTCTCTGGCTGCTGTAACTGAGTTTGCAATGGCAAGAAAAGCTAGAGTAAACACAATCAGATGCTGTTGACTGCTCAGTGATAAGAATATGATCATTGTATAGTGATTTAAATCACTGATTAACTTTGTTTTTACTGTGATTCCAGGAAAGATCCAGATCGGTTTTAATCAATAAAGCTGAATATGTTTTTAGGCAGATTGTACACAAATCACTTCTAACTCCTGCGAGAGTAACTCACACTTAGACATAAAGAATCAGCCTATGAATCTCAACAATGGTGACATGCTTTATGCCGCAATGCATTCTGGGAGCCATGGATGAGTTTTGCATGATGCATCCAGAATGCATTGCGGCATGAAGCATGTCACCATTGTTGAGATTCATAGGCTGATTCTTGATCTCTGTGTGTGAGTTAATCTCGCAGGAGTTAGAAGTGCTTATTGTGTGATGTGTTATTAAACCGGAAAACAAGACTTATGTACATGTTTTAAACATTGATCAGTTTCTCTGATGAAAACGCTGCTGGATCTCCTGCTGTAGAGTCACAATGCTACTATAATCAATGACTCTCAGGAGATCAGCAAATAAGGCACCATATGATGATAACAACTGTATCACCAACAACAAGCCAACAACAAGCCAACATCATCTGTCATCAACTTGTCATCATCAATTTTCTCTTGCTGTTCTCACTGTAACAATCAGTTACAGCAGCCAGAGAGAAAAAATACTAACAAGTCAAGGGTCAAGAGCCCAACTAAAGCAACACTGATCACCATAATGGTGGCGTCAAACAAAACTATTATTTTCAATAAATCATCAACATCTGAATCTCAGTAAGAGCTTCTGTAGACGTCTGACAGAAATAAAGTCAGTCTGGTTAGTATTATGTGAAGCTGGTAATGTTGTTTGTGGAGTTGTTTAATCCTCCTTTGCTGAGATTTTCAGAGATTTAATGTCTTCTTTTATCTTCAGTGGATTTCATCTAAAGCTGTGGCTGAAGTCAGTTGTAGTTCTTGTGTTTCTCATCACTAATGGTCAATCATAACTTAATTAATCACTTAATTATCTCATTAACTTTAACACTTCTTAAGTGTTACTTTTAACACCCTGTAGTGTGGACACATATGTACACTGAGGAGTGTTAATTTAACACTGGGGATTTTGCTGTGCAGTGGAAAAGAAATGAAGTTTTTTGAGGAAAACATTCCAGGATTTTTCTGCACATAATGGACTTTAATGGGAACCAACGGTTGAAGGTCTAAATCAATGCAGTTTCAGAGGAAGGGCTTCAGAGACTCTGACCGATCCCAGATGAGGAATAGGGGCTGATCTAGACAAACCATCGGCCACATTTTCAAGAATTTTTTTTTTTTACCTAAATTGCTCATCTTGCTCTTCGACGGCCATGGATTACGCACTCATGTGGGAAAAGTCACGCTAGACATAGGTGTAAGTGCGACTGAATGTGAATGTGCGAGGACCAATACAAACGCCCTTTAATAAAAAAGGTTAAACAACGATGTCAGACAATTTTGAAGTTGGAGATATTTTTGGTAAAGGGCGTTTGTATCAGTCTTCACACGTTCTCTTGGGGCGGTACTTCCGCCTACGTCTAGCGTGAGCTTTCTTATGTGATTACGCAATCCATGGATGTGTCGCAGAGCAGCGCAAGATGGGCAATTTAGGTTAAAAATATATAAATGTTTATTTTTTGTTGAAAATATGGCCGATGGTTTGTCTAGATCAGACCCTATTCCTCGTCTGGGATCAGAGTCTCTGAAGCTCTTCCTCTGAAACTGCATTGATTTGGACCTTCAACCATTGGTTCCCATTGAAATCCATTATGTGCAGAAAAATCCTGAATGTTTTCCTCAATAACTTAATTTCTATTCCACTGAAGAAAGAAACACATGAACATCTTGGATAAGATGGGGGTGAGGAAATTATTAGGACATTTTCATTTTGAAGTGAACCAATCCTTTATTAATACAAATAATATTTTAAGATTTCATGTCACAAGATTTTGTTGAAATCATTTTCAGAGCCTCATTGTGGGACGTCTGTTATCCAGGACGAGTATATTGGACAAACGATCACTGTCCACTGTGAATATGATCATAAGTTTAAAACACACACCAAAGTCTTCTACAGAATGAACGAAGATCCTGTCCATGTGATGAACAGCTCAAGATCATCAGGATCATCACAATCATCAGGATCATCACAATCATCAGGATCATCTGGGGAGAAGTTCATTCTGTCTGACAGTGATAAAGATGATTTTACTGTGACCATTAGAGACATTTCTGCAGCGGACGGTGGAGTTTATTTATGTGGAGTGGAGAGAGACAGATCAGATGATCGACCTTCAGAAACATCAATTACTCACATGACCTTCTTTAAAGAGATTCAACTGAATGTTTATAGTGAGTTTAGTTTCTTTTTAATTCAAGAATCCTTACAGATCTAAATAAGAAATGTAAATCCCTCCTGAGTTTTAATAATGTAATGAATGTTGTTTTGCAGGTCAAATGACTTCTGTCCAGGTTCAGGCCTACTCCAGTAAATCAGTCTTCATCACCTGTACATTTCCACAAGAATTCAAAGGAAACAAGAAATTCATCCAGAAAGATTCTCAACAGAAGATCCTGGTTAATAGACAGAATCAATGGGATGATCGTGATAATCTGCACATGTTTGATGATTCCAGTGAAGGACTTTTGAAGGTTTTTCTCAGTGATTTAACCGCGAATGATGAAGCGACGTACAGGTGTGGAGTGAATATCAATGACAATGATCTGTTCACTGAGGTCAAACTGACAGTAAATCCAGGTAAAGTGAGGAGTGAAGAGCATCCTGGACACTTAACATATGTATATATTTGATATGACATGTTTTTCATTGTTTTGTGAATAGGTGATCATTTTCGAGCATTAAGCTACACATCTGCTATTATTGGTGAAAGTGTGAAACTCACCTGTGATTTCCCTGAGAAACACAACGAGACCTTCAAACACTTCTGCAAAGAGAACAAGAAGAAGATGTGTGAAGGCATCAGTTCATCAGAGGAAAAGCGCTTTGAGTTTTCTGTCAGTTCAGCAGGAGTTTTTACAGTGAACATCAGAGACGTGAGCCTGAGAGATGCTGGAGTTTACTGGTGTGGAGCAGAAACCAGACACACACATCTGACTTCTGTCTCTCTCACCAATCGACACAAACTCACTCCAACTAGTACGTACAGTCACCATACATCAAATAACAGACGCATATATTACAGCATATAAACACTTTCCCTTTCTTTGACTGTTAGTGCCTCCAGTGGTGGGACGTGAAGGAGGTTCGTCTGAGATCAGATGCCCTTATGATGAGAAATATTCAACAGAAGTAAAGCATCTTTGCAAAGGAAAGTGTTTCACTACAGATGCCCAAAAAATAATCCAATCAGATGAAGCCCACGTTAATAAACCAAAGATTTCAGTAACGGATGAGACTGAACTCAATGTCTTCACTGTGACCTTGAGTGACCTGAGAGCAGAGGATGCTGGGATATACTGGTGTGCAGTGAAAGATGCGTTTAACCTTCCCACTGAGCTCATGATCGTCATGAAAGATGGTGAGGGTGTTTTCTGGGATCATCTCAGTGTTTCTGATCATTCTGTTATCATATTTAATGTTCTTCTCTCCAGTGATCACTCGTGAAGCGTCTGTCGGAGGATCGGCGTCCATCAGCTGTAAGTCCGTCAGGAATCTCTCGAGTCTCCAGAGGTCGTTCTGTAGAGGAGATCAGCCGAATATCTGTGTCCGAGACGGAGTTCGTGTTTCATCGAGTATGAGAACAAATGGCCGATTCTCTCTGACTGACCAAACATCAGCTGGAGTTTTCACTGTGAACATCAACAATCTGACAGAAGAGGATTCTGGGAAATACTGGTGCGCAGAGGAGAGTTCTGGGTCGTTCATATTCACTGAAGTTCATCTGAATGTGATCGGAGGTAAAAGACTCTTTCATTAACACAACAGTTTCATTCATGCAATGAAAGCAATCGGGGTCCAATGCTGTTCAGTGACCAATCTTCTTCGAAAATAAAAATTGTGCAGAAAAAATAGTTCAAAACCGATTTGAACAACATGAGGGCGAGTAAATGATGACAGAATGCACTTTAAGAAAAGTCTGTAAAAATACTTTTAATATGAAGGAATTTTCCATATGAATGTTTTAGGGTTAAAGGAAATGCCTGTAAACTTAACAGAATTCTGGCAGAAAATTACAGCACCTTTTTCAGTTTTCTACAGCTTTTTTTATTACAGTGTGATCAGTTTTGTATGTACTGTCTCTTTAAAGCAACATGCTGTGGTAAAGTCTGATGAACAGGGTCATTTTCAAACCAGCTGAACCACAGACAGCAGGAAGCAACAAAAACCCTTGTGTTTAACTAAAACTATCTGCTGCTTTTGTGTTTTAGTCTAGTATGGTGCAGAAAGAAAGTGTTCACACATTTCCATTCCATACAAAGAACATACAAATTGGATCTAAACTTACTTTTTTTGCTGGCACATATTCAAACTTGGCACACTTGAATATCATTTAACTTGAATATCTTTAACTTCTTAAATGATATATTTGTCTGTTCGTTTCTCAGTATCATAAAGCTTAAATCTTTTAGAAATTACATAACTAATGAACTTGCAACATTGACACTGTTATTGAATGAATGGATTTAAATAATGGATATCCAAGATCTTTTTCTTCAGTAGAAGAGTAAAGAAACAGTAGCATTTTGACATTCATTTACAAAACATAATTTTGGGGGCTTGAAAATGCAAACTTTTGAAAATGGGATTCAAAGTGCAAGTTTTCAACAGCAGATGGCACTGTGTGCTTTTAGAAACAGTATTGGCTCTGCTCGCTTACACTTCCTTACACACACACCACTTGAAACTTCAATAAATAATCATTCATAAAGTTCAAAAGGTTGACACGAATTACAAGGTTGTTTGCAGTGAGCCGTTTACATTAATCTCAGTGGCGGCTCCAGAGATTTTCTGTTGCAGATGCTCAACACTTAAGAGAAGGTGCTTTGAATTTTGCAGCGTCATTATGGCATTATGGAGTCGCATTGGACCACCCTGGTATAAATTAATGCGTACACGCCCGCATTAACTATATTCATTCCGCAACTATAGGCATATATATATATATATATATATATATATATATATATATATATATATATATATATATATATATATATATATATATATATATATATATATATATATATATATATATATATAAATAATAGGCCTAAGTATTCAACTCAAGGGCTATAGATACAACATACATAAGCCTGCCAAAGTAAACCTCTGAAAATATAATTTCACACAATTATGTCACAGTCGAGCCCTGAATACAACGGAGCAGCAAACAGCAGCAACAGAAGGCAACAGACAGACGCTTCGGCCTAAAATGCTCAGATCACGAAATCACACAGCCAGTTACCAACACACTAGTCTAATGATGAACCAGCAATGTTCCTATTGTTGGAGCATCATATATGTAACTATGAAGAGCCAAGATTTGTGCTTCAACCACCAAATTAATAAAATTTTTAACAGCCAACAGAGGGGGAAATCAAGCACTTACCATATATGTCTTCACAACAAAACAATACGTGTCTCAAAAAACTGAAAAAAAGCTGACATTATGTACACAGTCCACTAACACTAAATTCAGCCGGTGTGCATGCATGGCAATGTAAATAGATGGCTTGCGGCACCTCCTTTCTGAATTTTTCCTGCACACCATTATTACATCCTGACATCACAGATGCTCCGTCGTAGCATTGACCAACACACTAGCTTGAAAGAGATCTTATGACATTAAGACGAGTGTCAGATGTACAGCAGTGTATCGATGCTGGTATACGTCTTAATCTCACCTTGTTTCTCTATGACATTCCCTTTGTGTGATTTCTTGACAGAATTTGTTTCTCTATTTGGTTTAACCAATACACTCTATGATTGTGTATTTTCAGAAACGATGTCACCCAACACTGAAACAGAAATATCCCAGGATAAAGAAAACTCTGGTAAGATCCAACAGATCTGTTGCTCAGTTTGAGTTGAGAGAGATCTTATGACATTAAGATGTGCATCAGATGTACAGCATGTGTATGAGCGCTTGTACATGATGTCTTAGTCTCACCTCTTTCTCTGTGACAATCCCTTTGTGTGATTTCTTGAGAGAATTTGTTTTTCTAATTGGTTTAACCAATACAACGATTTTGTATTTTCAGAAACGACGTCACCTGACACTGAAGAGGAAACATCCCAGGATAAAGAAAAGTCTGGTAAGACCAGTTGCTCAGTTTGTGTTGAAAGAGATCTTATGACATTAAGATGAGTGTCAGATGTACAGCATGTGTATGAGCTCTTGTACATCAAAATCAAATCAAAATTACAGGTGTGAAACCTCCCCAGTACCAAGGTCCGGACCAAACAGACAAAATTTGGTCTGACAAAAAGAGGTCATCTCGGTCTGTATCAAACTGAACAAAGGTTCGGTTCGCTTCTAGTGTGAAAGCATTTTCTGTATGGTTCAGACTTTCAGACCATTTACAGGAAGTTCCAGTTTATTTTTAAATATTATAATGCTATTTTTAAATTTCATCTAGGCTACATTGATTATAAAAGTGAAAAGATGCGCAATCTGTCAGAAGACCGAAGGTCAGAAATGATTTTGAAAGAAATTTTGTATGATTTTGCGTAGAAAGCCTTTCTTTAATGTGAATTTTGTTTTGTATAAATTGTATCTTAATTTTAATCAACATTTCATCAGATAATTGCCTGAATTTAATAAATAAGAAGCAAATAGTCTATAGCAGACAATAATAGCGGGAGCGATCACATGCTTTGCACATGAACTGGAGCGCGTCTCAAATAAACCAGGCTACTTGTTTCACAAACATGAGAAATATGTGTATACACAGTAAAATCCCCAGAGTTAAATTAACACTGCTCAGAGAACATTTGGTCCCACTCTACAGAGTGTTAAAGTAACACTGAATCAGTGTTAAAGTTAATGAGATAATTGAGAGATTAATTAAGTGATGATTGGCCATTAGTGATGAAAACCTGATGATAATGAGTAGAATCACTGAAGGAAAGAGAAAAAGAAAAACACAAGAACTACGACTGACTATAAAAAAGACATTAAATCTCTGAAGATCTCAGCAGAGGAGGATTAAACAACTCCACAAACAGCATTACCAGCTTCACACACTACTAACCAGACTGACTTTATTTCTGTCAGACGTCTCTTATTGAGAATTAACAAATGTTTTGTTTGATTTTGTTGTGAAAATTGTTAGTTTTTATGTGACCATCATGGTGATCAGTGTTTTCTTTAGTTGGGCAGTTTGATGACTTTTTAACATTAGTGTTTCTCTGGCTGCTGTAACTGAGTTTGCTATAGCAAGAAAAGCAAGAGTAAACACAATCAGATGCTGTCGGCTGCTCGATGATGAGAATATGATCATTGTATAATGATTTAATTCATTGATTTTATGACTGAGTATGAGCAATATACTATTCACTTTTTTTATTGTGATTTTAGAAAAGATCCAACACTGTTTTAATCAGAAAAGCTGAATAAGTTTTGCAACCGATTGTACACTAATCGTTTCTAACTCCTGCGAGATGAACTCACACACAGACATCAAGAATCTGCCTATGAATCTCAACAATGGTGACATGCTTCATGCCACAATGCATTCTGGGAGCCATAGATGAGTTTTGCGTGATGCACCCAGAATGCATTGTGGCATGAAGCATGTCACCATTGTTGAGATTCATAGGCAGATTCTTGATCTCTGTGTGTGAGTAAAACTTGCAGGAGTTAGAAGTGTTTATTGTGTTATGTGTTATTAAACCGCAGTACAAATTTTACGTAAAAATTTTTTGATAATTGTTTAGTTTCTCTGATGATAACATTGCTGGATCTTCTGCCCTAGAATCACAATGCTCCTATAATCACAATGCTCCTATAATCAATGACTTTCAGGGGATCAGCAAATAAGGCACTATATGATGATAACAACTGTATCATAAACAACAAGCGTCAAGATTTTCTTGCCATTTTCACCGTAACGAACAGTTACAGCAGCCAGAGAAAAACTTATGTTAGCAACTCAAGGGTCAAGAGCCCAATTAAAGCAAACACTAATCACAATAATGGTAACTTCAAACAACTTTAATTTTCAATAAAACATCAACATCTAAACCTCAATAAGAGCTTCTGTAGTCATCTGACAGAAATAAAGTCAGTCTGGTTAGTAATGTGTGAAGCTGGTAATGCTGATTGTGGAGTTGTTTAATCCTCCTCTAATGAGATCTTCAGAGATTGAATGTCTTTTTAATAGTCAGTCGTAGTTCTTGTGTTTTTCTTTTTCTCTTTCCTTCAGTGATTCTACTCATTATCATCAGGTGTTCACCACTAATGGTCAATTATCACTTAATTAATCTCTTAATTATCTCATTAACTTTAACACTGATTCAGTGTTACTTTAACACTCTGTAGAGTGGGACCAAATGTTCTCTGAGCAGTGTTAATTTAACTCTGGGGATTTTACTGTGTATAAAGCTTGAAATGTCCACTTTTAAACGTAACGAAAAGAAAATAGTCAAGCAATGCACACTGTTCAATAGTGGCAAAGATATGCATCCGCTCATTCATTCTTGTCAAAGACGCTGACGTCAGACGCATGTCCGTTTACAAACCAATCAATGTCCAGATGCAGCCCACATAGATGATGACGAGTGGACGCAAGTGTGTCATGTAAAGTTCTTTAGTCCGCTCGCATAATTGCAATGTGAAACCAAACCAAAACTAACCGTATGTATAAAATGTATCAAAACATGAACTTCGGTTTGGACCTTGGTGCGGACTTTCAGGTGTGAAAACGGCCTTAGTCTCACCTCTTTCTCTGTGACAATCCCTTTGTGTGATTGACAAGGTAAGTGAAGATCCAAACACACACGTTATTTGGGAACACAGGGCAGAGAATGGGGTGAAGCCAAAGCACTTCCCACTGAGCCAAGTTATGTCCAAAAGACGTCTTTTCAACGTCTTTGCCACTAGAGGCGTACGTTGAAAAGACGTCCACTGAGGAGCCAGAATGAAAGTTTTTATGACGTCTGTTTTTGACGTGTTCTGCACGTCCGATATAGACGTTCATGGAACCTCAAGGTTAAAAACTAGTAATGTGCTCATTGTGGACATATTTCCCATTTGTAATTGCAAAGCAACTCACAGACAGTGTGTGTTTGTCCAGAAATCATGAAAATAGAAACTTCGCTCACACCTTTAGACACTTTAGACAACTTAGCATCTGTAATTCACACATCTTTGGATCGTGAGAGAATCGTGGGATTCAATCCAGGATCTTCTTGCTGTGAGGAGACGGTGTTTCCCACTGAGACACTGGTGCTGCCCTAAATCACAGACATAAGACACACTTTGACTATTTCTGTCAGACGTCTACAGAAGCTCTTACTGAGAATTAACAGAGGTTTAGATGTTGATGTTTATGTTTCATTTGAAGTCACCATTGTGGTGGGAAGCGTTTGCTTTAGTTGGGCTCTTGGTCCCTGTACTTAAGTTAGCTTTTCTTTGTCTGCTGCAACTGTGTGTGTGAAACACAATAGTTGTGGCTGAGAAAGCAAAGACAAAGCGACATCAGGTGTTGTCAGCTCCTTGTTGATGACTAAACTTTTGGAAAGTGATCATTTGATGTTTTTATTTTAAGGTTTGTGTGCTTGTGAATGTAACATACTGGCACCAATAGCATCAAAATGATCACTTGTCCTGAGGGATGATAAAACGGTATGTGCACACAATGTTTTGAGCAAATAGTTCATATGGTCACACATAGAAATCAAGATTTTGCATATGATTCACAAAAACGGTGACAATCAAGCATGAGTTTTGTACTATGAAGCTACCCATCATGCATTGCAGCATGAAGGTTTTTTGTTTTGATTGTCACCGTTGTTGTGAAGCATAGGCAAAATCTTGATGTCTGTGTGTGACTATATGAAATATTTGCTCAAAACATTGTGTGCACATACCGTTTTATCATCCTTCAAGACAAGTTATCATTTTGATGCTATTGGTGCCAGTACTGTTTTCGCAAGCTTATAGTGGAAATAATAAAATATTAAAAAGAAACAACACACGCAAAACTCACAAGCTCAACATCAGATGCTTGCTATCTGATGATTTAGTCATCAACTTTCTCAGCCACAACTATTGTGTTTCTCACACACAGTTACAGCAGCCAAAGGAAAGCTAACTTAAGTACAGGGACCAAGAGCCCAACTAAAGCAAACGCTTCCCACCACAATGGTGACTTCAAATTAAACAAACATCAACATCTAAACCTCTGTTAATTCTCAGTAAGAGCTTCTGTAGACGTCTGACAGAAATAGTCAAAGTGTGTCTTATGTCTGTGATTAAGGGCAGCACCAGTGTCTCAGTGGGAAACACTGTCTCCTCACAGCAAGAAGATCCTGGATTGAATCCCACGATTCTCACACGATCCAAAGATGTGTGAATTACAGATGCTAAGTTGTCTAAAGTGTCCAAAGGTGTGAGCTAAGTTTCTTTTATTTTCATGATTTCTGGACAAACACACACTGTCTGTGAGTTGCTTTGCAATTACAAATGGAAAATATGTCCACAATGAGCACATTTGAACTAGTTTTTAACCTTGAGGTTCCATGAACGTCTATATCGGACGTGCAGAACACGTCAAAAACAGACGTCATAAAAACTTTCATTCTGGCTCCTCAGTGGACGTCTTTTCAACGTACGCCTCTAGTGGCAAAGACGTTGAAAAGACGTCTTTTGGACATAACTTTGCTCTGTGTGTTGTAACACGTTGAGAGATGGTGGATGAATAACAGTCTTGATGGATGTCTTACAGAGGAGTGATGGAGATGGTGAACTGGATACCTCAGCAGCCGGGATGGAAGGTGAGTAACAAAAGCCAGAAAGATAAGCTGGGAAAATCAAGGAAATCAGGTAAGTGAGTCTTTCCTAGTTCAAGGCCAGACAAGGACTGAAGGTGAGCTGTGTGAACATATAGTGTGCTACAGGTGAGGGGATTGATGACAGGTGCGGGTGATCAGAACTCTGGTGATTGTGATCCCTGTGTGGTGGAAGAGAGAGGGCCTGGCTGATCTGTGATATAACCCCGCCTCTCCAGGGTCCGCTCTAGCAGACCATGGACCCAGATATTACGGTGGCCGGCCACGAGGTCGAGGAGCAGGCAGATGAGGATGACGCTGATGAAATTCCGTAAGGAGAGTAGGATCGAGGATGTCATCTTTAGGTACCCACAACCTCTCTTCGGGACCATACCCTTCCCAGTCCACCAGATTTTTCAAGCGGCCACCTTGACGTCGGGAGTCCAGGATTTCTCGGACGGTGTAGATGGGATCAGCTTCTATTTGAGGTGTGGGGAGCATGTCATCAGGGCCAGACTCTGTGGAGGGAGCACAAAGAGGTGGGTAGTGAGGTTTCAACAAGGACACATGGGACACGTGGTGAATTCTGTAGTGAGGAGGTAGCAGGAGTTTATAGGTGACTGGAATGATTTGTCTTTTGACCTGGAAGGGACTGATGTTTCGTGGCCTCAACTTCCGATAGGGCAGGCAAAGACAGATGTCTGGAGCCAGACGAGTGGTCCTGGATGGCAAAGATGGCGCCGCCGTGCTCGGTCGCCGTTCAGGTCGCTCCGCTAAGACTTTGCTTTTATTTATTATTCTACTCTCTTTTACTCTCTATTTTTTCCAACGGATCATCTGCTTTGATCTGTTACGACAGCAAAACACTTCTGGAAATTGGTTACCGCTACACTGACCTGTTTCAGGACACTTTCTCCAATCTTCCATCTGAGATTCGCCGGGACGCCGAGTTGAACAATGGCCACTCGAGTCGACGGCGTAGATTCAAAAAACACCGCGGGAAACGCGCTGGGATCCGCAACAGACTGAGAAAAAGAGCATTCAGTCCTCCTCTCCCGAGCATTTTGCTCGCAAATGTCCAATCCTTGGAGAATAAGATGGACGATCTTAGAGCCAGGATAAGTTTTCAACGGGACATGAGAGACTGCAACATCTATTGTCTGTCCGAAACATGGCTCACGCCAGCGGTCCCGGATACAGCCGTAACGCCGTCCGAGAACTTCTCTGTTTTTCGGATGGACAGAACAGCCGAGGCCGGGAAATCTAAAGGCGGTGGAGTGTGTTTCATGATAAACAAGAAATGGTGCGATCCTAGGAACATCTCCATTCTTTCGCGATCCTGCTCGCCTCACTTGGAACATTTAACTCTCATGTGCCGGCCTTTCTACCTGCCGAGGGAGTTTTCCTCGATCATCACCACTGCCGTTTATATTCCACCACAAGCAGACACGGGGCTGGCTTTATTTGCCCTCCATGATGTGACCAGCGGCTTCATAAACAAACACCCCGACGCTGCTTGCATCGTCGCGGGTGATTTTAACAAAGCAAACCTAAAGAAAGTATTGCCAAACTTTCACCAGCATGTCTCCTGTCCCACACGAGGAGCAAACACACTGGATCATTGCTACTCTCCGTTTAAGAACGCCTACAAAGCTCGTTCACAGCCAGCTTTTGGCAAATCGGACCATGCCGCCATTTTCCTCACACCGGAATATAAACAAAGGCTCGTTCAAGAGCCCCCGGTGAGGAGGGAAGTCAAACGCTGGTCATCCCATTCAGAGATCACGCTACAGGCAGCTCTTGATGACGTCGACTGGGACATGTTCCGCGCGAGTTCTGAAGACGTCAGCGAGTTCACAGAAGTGGCGCTCTGCTTTATCAATACACTGACAGAGCAAGCCACACAAACAATAACTATAACGTCCTTCCCTAATCAGAAACCGTGGGTGGACAGTTCAATTCGCACTGCAGTAAACTCGCGCACCACCGCTTACAATGCCGGTCTCCTAACGGGGGATATGAGGGAGTACAAAGCTTCTTGTTACGCCCTCCGGCGCGCCGTTAAAGCCGCAAAACTCCGCTATAAAGACCGAGTGGAATCTCATTTCCAACTCAACGACTCCCGGCGGATGTGGCAGGGACTGAGAACCATCTGTGCTTTTGGAACTAAATCCTCTGCAGAGGTGAGAGCTGATCCGTTACTGGTGAACGAGTTAAACTCTTTCTACGCTCGCTTTGATGGTAATCGCGGCAGCGCGACTCCGGCGAGTGACGCGTCAGAGAGAGTCCCTCAGAGCAGCAACGGTCACGTGATCTCTGTCTCGGAGGACGAGGTTCGGAGGGCACTCAAACGTGTGGATGTCAGGAAAGCTGCTGGGCCGGATGGTATTTCAGGTCGTGTTCTGCGGTCCTGTGCTGATCAGCTCGCAGGGCTCTTTACATCCATATTCAACGAGTCCCTTGCTACATCTGTTGTCCCCACCTCCTTCAAACGATCCTCCATCATCCCTGTACCTAAGATCAGTAAACCCTCTTGCCTAAATGACTATCGTCCAGTGGCTCTCACATCTTTAGTCATGAAGGTCTTTGAGAGACTCATTAAAAACAACATTTGCTCCTCCATTCCTGACACTTTGGACCCTCTTCAGTTTGCCTATCGTCCCAATAGATCGACTGAAGATGCCATCTCTCACGTCCTTCACTCCTGCCTCACTCACATCGACAGCAAAAGTGGGAACTATGTCAGGCTGCTATTTATTGACTATAGCTCAGCCTTTAACACCATAGTTCCCATTAAGCTAACACACAAACTCCTGGATCTAGGCCTGAATTCTTCTCTCTGCCTCTGGATTGAAGATTTCCTCACTGGCAGACCCCAGGCGGTGAGAGTAGGCCAGTTCACCTCCACCTCCATCACCCTGAGTGTTGGAGCTCCACAGGGCTGTGTGCTGAGTCCCCTGCTCTACTCTCTCTACACCCATGACTGTTTGTCCACACACAGCTCCACCTCTATCATCAAGTTTGCTGATGATACTGTTGTCCTGGGTCTCATCTCCAACAACAATGAGACGGCATACTTGGACGAAGTGGAGCAACTGACATCATGGTGCCAGGACAACTGTCTCTCTCTGAATGTTAACAAGACCAAAGAACTGATTGTGGACTTCAGGAAGAGACAGCATCGGTCATACTCCCCTCTCATGATCAGCGGGACACCGGTAGAGAGAGTGAGCAGCTTCAAATACCTGGGTGTGAACATCTCCGAGGATCTGACCTGGACTACACACATCCAGACACAGGTGAAAAAAGCCAGGCAAAGACTGTACCACCTGCGCCAGCTGAGGAAATTCAGGGTTTCACCAGCCATCCTGAAAACTTTCTATCGAGGGGCGATAGAAAGTGTCCTGACTCAGTGCATCACAGCGTGGTACGGGAACAGCACCAGTCACGACTGCAAAGCCCTGCAAAGAGTGGTGCGCTTATCCGAGCGCATCTCAGGCTCAGCTCTCCCGTCTCTGCAGGACATCTACACCAAACGCTGCAGAGGTAGAGCTACTAAAATCATCAGAGACATTAATCACCCTGCAAACTCTCACTTCACCCTTCTGCCATCTGGTAAGCGCTTCCGTAGCCTGATGGCAAAGACTGAAAGACTCAGGAGGAGTTTCTTCCCCCAGGCCATCAGACTCCTGAACTCAGTCACGTGACTCACTTCACCCACGCACACACATAAACATACGGTCTTTTAACATTAACATCCACATACTGCAATTGCACTGCACTTTACGTCCCTATTGTTACTGCGTAACAACCTGTAATAAACCTTGCACATTATACTTCTTTATATATACATATTATATATTTTATGTTAACCACTTATTTTTAAGTCTACAGTTTATCTCACTTATCATATCCACATATTTTTTATATTTTTATTTTTATCTTATTTCCTATTTTTATCTTTTACTTGATTTATTTATAATTCTACTTATGTTAATACTTTTTATTCTAATTTTATTCTATTTCTATTTAATTTCTTGTAACTGTTATTTGCACTGTCCATGGAGCGGACCTGTTTACATTTCACTGCCAGTTGTATATTGTGTATATAACTGTGTATGTGACAAATAAAAAAATCTTGGATGGTAAGTAGGCATCTCTCCATATCGTACATCTGTGAACTGCCTTGTCCTGGATGGTAAGTAGGCGTCTCTCCTCGTCATACATCTGCAAAGTGCCTTATCCCATACCCTCTCACTCTCCTGGAACCAGTGGTTGATGGTAGGCATCTCAGATGGTTCGCCTGACCAGGGAAACAGAGGGGGTTGGAAACCTACACAGCAAAATCATCAAATTAACACTGCTGGTGTTTATATGAGTCCACTATGAGGCCACACTCAGAGTGTTAAAAGGTAACACTGAATTAGTGTTGAAGTTAATGAGATAATTAAGTGATGATTGAGCATTAGTGATGAACACCTGATGATAATAGAAACAACTCCACAAACAGCATTACCAGCTTCACACATTACTAACCAGATTGACTTTATTTCTGTCAGATGCCTACAGAAGCTCTTATTGAGAATCAACAGAGGTTTAGATTTTGATGTTTTATTGAAAATAATTGATTTGTTTGAAGTCACCGTTATGGTGATTAGTGTTTGATTTAGTTGGGCTCTTGACTTTTCAAAGTTAGAGTTTCTCTGGCTGCTGTAATTATTTGTTATGTTGAAAACAGCAAGAGAAAGTTGATGATTTTGAATTGATGATACAGTTGTTATATAGTATCATATAGTGGCCTTACTTGCTGATCTCCAGAGACTCATTGATTCTTAATCAGAGGAGATCCAACAGTGTTTTCATTAGATAAACTGAATGGTTTTTAAAGCATGTACTTTGATTTTTTTCTCCGTTTTAATAACACAACACACAATAAGCACTTCTGACCCCTACGAGCTTTACTCACACACAGACATCAAGAATAAGTCTATGAATCTCAACAATGGTGACAAGCTTCATGCCGCAACGCATTCTGGGTGCATTATGCAAAACTCATCCATGGCTCCCAGAATGCCTTGCGGCATGAAGTATGTCACCATTGTTGAGATTCATAATCTGATTCTTTATGTCTGTGTGTGAGTAAAACTTGCAGGAGGTCAAAGTGCTTAGTATACAATCTTTTTCAAACTTATTCAGCTTTTCTGATTAAAGCTGTTACGACCACATTAGGGGTCATATTGTGTGGGTTTGGTTCTTCTCTGTTTTTCTTGTCTCATTGGTTGGCGTTAGAGTGAGTGACGTCATGATGACTGAAAGTTTACACCTGTGCTAGAGCTGATGCCGGCAGATTAAAGCAGCTCCCTTCAGTCGGAAAGGGCGCTCTCCCCTCGTGCCATTTTTGTCGTCATTCCAGTTATTGTTTTGTTTCCGTTTTGGTCTTTTCTCTTACTTTAATGTTCTTACTTTAAATAAATGTTATTCCTTTTTGCATATCACGCAACGTGTCATCTCCTTCTTTGTCGCGGCTTGCGAGCTGGCCGTGACAAAGCTGTGCTGGATTTCTTCTAGAATAACAATAAAACAAAGTTAATAGTATATTGCTCATACTCAGTCATAAGAGCTGTGAACTAAGCCACTACACAATTATCATATTCTTATCATTAAACAGCCAACAGTATCTGATTGTGTTTACTCTTGCTTTTCTTGATATAGCAAACGCAGATACAGCAGTCTGAGAAACACTAACATTAAAAAGTCATCAAACTGCCCAAATAAAGAAAACACTGATCACTATGATGGTGACAAAGACAAACTCTATTAATTCTCAATAAGAGCTTCTGCAGTCGTCTGACAGACAAACAGTCAATCTAGTTAGTAATGTGTGAAGCTGGTAATGCTGTTTGTGGAGTTGTTTAATCCTCCTCTGCTGAGATCTTCAGAGACGTAATGTCTTCTTTTATTTTCTGTTGATTTCATCTAAGGCTGTGGCTGAAGTCACTTGTAGTTCTTGTGTTTCTCTGTCCTTCAGTGATTAAGCTCATTATAATCAGGTGTTCATCACTAATGCCCAATTATCCCTTATTATCTCATTAACTTCAACACTGATTCAATGTAACCTTTTAACACTGTGAGTGTGGACTCATATAAACACCAGCAGTGTTCATTTAACACTGAGGGCTTTGCTGTGTAGGATGCATTGGAAAGGAGTGAGACTGATAGTAGACTGTCATAGGGAATTTTGAGCATATTCGGCCCAGGCAATGAACTGGTTCCAGGTGTCCTGGTGGCGCTGACAGAAGGTTCGGAGGTAGCGGTTAATCACCTTCCTCTTTGTTTGCCCATTTGGTTGGGGATGGTAGCCAGACGTCAAACTGCAATCACACCTAGGAGCGAAAAGAAAGCCTTCCAAACACGTGAGATAATTTGGGGTCGCAAAGTTGACATGCCAGGACGAACCGCTTGATGTCTTTTGCCATGCCAGGCCACCAGTACCACAGTTGTAGGAGCGAGAGGGTTTGAGTGGTCCCCAGGTGGCCAGTACCCACAGATGAATGAGCTGACTCAATGAGAGGGATGCAATGATTCCATGGGACAAAAAGATGGTCAGTGGGACACCGCGCCGGAGCAGGTTCTTAACAAGATTCTTTGAGTAACTGGCTGTCCAAATCCCAATGAATGGGACTGACAAAGAGAATGGAGGGAAGCACTGGCTCAGGAGCTTCATTGGAGTCTGAGGGAGCAGGAAGTCTTGATAGAGCATCAGCACACACATTCTTGGAACCAGGACGATAGGAGATACTGAATTGGAAACGATTGCAGAATAATGCCCACCTGGCTTGTCGAGGATTCAATCTATTTGCTTCTTTGAGATATTGCAAGTTCTTATCATCGGTAAGGACCACAAAAGGTTGACGAGCTCCCTTCAGCCAGTGCCTCCATTCCTCGAGAGCAAGTTTGATGGCGAGTAACTCTATTCCCGATGTTGTAGTTTTGCTCCGCCGGGGACAATTTCTTGGAAAAGAAGGCACATGGAAGAGGTTTGACTTCTCCTGCTGCTGAGATAATACTGTCACTACTCCTGTCATGGACACATCAACTTCCACCAGGAAGGCCTTGTCAGGATCAGGATGGCACAGGAGTGGAGCAGTAGTGAAGGCATCTTTCAGGGCTTGCATTGCTTTGTCGGTCTCGAGGTCAGCCTCCTCTATGTACTCTTCCATGTCCTTCTGTTCGGGTACACATCTGCGGGGTACTGACTCACCCGGTTCCAGATCGATGGCACAGTCTCATGGTCGTTGTGGTGGTAACCTTGAGGCTTGTTTTGGGCAGAAGATGTCGAAGTAGGACTCATAACAGGCGGAAATCTTGATAGACTGCTTTTCTAGAGGGCTTTCAATAGAAGTGGTATTTACTGGATTTGTCACAGATTGTGGATGTGGAGGTCGAGGAAGTCGAGGAAAACGAGAATGGAAGCTGTTGGGACCCCCTTTTAAGACGTATCCATTGTGCCACAAAAACTTATGGTGAAGTTGAATAAGCCATGGAAGCCCTAGGATGATCCCAACAGCAGAGGAGCAAAGGGGGTCCCAACAGCAGAGGATCCCTCCAGAACCAGAGGAGCAAACATTTTCTCATTAAGGCAGCCAACTCGCAGGGTTACAGGCTTTACTTGACGTTTCACATTCCCTCGATTCAAATTTCTTCCAGATTTAACCTTGTACGGAGTCGTAGAACGGGTCGTCTGGAGCTGGAGTTACCTGCAGAGGTCGCTGGAAATGAAATTGCCGGCTGACCCAGAGTTGATGAGGGCAGTGACTTTAACGTAAAGTTCAGCAGCAATCACTGTTACAGTTGTGGACAGAGGAGATGATGTAACTGCTTTATTCATTATTGAACTCACCAAGAGACAAGGAGGACGAATGGAACAAGTGCCAATATAATGGCCACTTGCCCCACAATATAAACAGGTTGTGGGTCAGCCGGCATGTTCTTTCTGCAGGGGACAGGCGGGTGTTATCCACTTGCATGGCTTCTGGTTCTGGAGGCGGCAATCTCTCTGGCTGGAGTGGATGGTTGGAGGACTGCAACATAGGATTTTCTTCATAACAGCTTTGAGCTCTTCGTGCCACATGGATAGACTGTTGGATGAATTTCTCTAAACCAATAACATCATCATAAATTTCCAGTTGAAGATGAAGCGCTGGATTTAAACATTGGCCATAGGTGGTAATTAACGCTCTCTCATTCCATCCACTCGCAGCAGCAAGAGTTCTAAACTTTAGCGCATAATCTGTAATCGAGCTCATACCTTGTCGGAGATGATACAGCTGTTCGCTGACTGAAGAATCTCCTGCGGTTCAGCCAAACGCCTACTTAATGTGTGCAACGAAACTTTTAAGAGACATGGTGGCCGGTCCAGCTTGAAACCAGATCGTTTCAGACCATTGAAGGGCTTGACCAGATAGATGAGAAATTATAAAGGATATCTTTGATCATTCGGTGGTAAATAGCTGAGGCTGCGCTTCCAGTGCGAGGGAAAATTGTTAGAGGAATCCGTTGCAGTCCTCCTCCAGACCAGAGAAGGGTGCAGGCTTGACTATGGGACTGGCAACACAGACACGTGAAGTAGTGACTGTTGTGAAAAGTGATGGTAGTGCCCGGTGCTGTCCTGGGCTCTGTTAACTCTCTCCAGAGAGTTTTAGCACACAGTTAAATCCCCAGTGTTAAATTAACACTGCTCAGAGCACATATGGTCCCACTCTACAGAGTGTTAAAGTAACACTGAATCAGTGTTAAAGTTAATGAGATAATTAAGAGATTAATTAAGTGATGATTGACCATTAGTGGTGACACCTGATGATAATGAGCAGAATCACTGAAGAAAAGAGAAAAAGAAAAACACAAGAACTACAACTGACTATTAAAAAGACATTAAATCTCTGAAGATCTCAGCAGAGGAGGATTAAACAACTCCACAATCAGCATTACCAGCTTCACATACTAACCAGATTTACTTTATGTCTGTTATACGTATACAGAAGCTCTTATTGAGGTTTAGATGTTGATGTTTTACTGAAAATAATAGTTTTGTTTGAAGTCACCATCAAGGTGATTAGTGTTTACTTTAGTTGGGCTCTTGACCCTTGAATTGCTAACATTGTTTTTCTCTGTCTGCTGTAGCTGTTCATTACGATGAAAACGGCAAGCGAAACTTGATCTTTGCCGGGTATTATGCAGTTATTGTCATCATACAATGGCCTTATTTGCTGATCTCCTGAGAGTCATTGATTATAGTAGCCTTCTGAGTCTAGAGCATAAGATCCAGCAGTGTTTTCATCAGAAAAACTAAACAATTATCAAAAAATGTGTACATACATTTTGTACGCTAGTTAAATAACACATTACACAATAAGCACTTCTAACTCCTGTGAGTGTTATTCACACACAGACATTAAGAATCTGCCTATGAATCTCAACAATGGTGACATGCTTCATGCCGCAATGCATTCTGGGTGCATTAAGCAAAACTCATATATGGCTCCAAGAATGCATGAAGCATGTCACCAATGTTGAGATTCATAGGCTGATTCTTGATGTCTGTGAGTGAGTTGATCTTGAAGGACTTAGAAGTGTTTAGTGGACAATCTATTTCAAAACTTACTCTTTTACTTTTCAAACTGTGCTGGCACTTTTATAGAATCACAATAAAAAAAGTTAATAGTATATAATTCATACTCAGTTATAAGATCTATTAATTAAATCACTAAACAATGATCATATTCTTAACACTGAGTAGCCGACAGCATCTGATTGTGTTTATTCTTGCTTTTCTTGCCATAACAAACTCAGTTACAGCAGCCAGAGAAACACTAATTAAAAAGACATCAAACGGCCCAACTAAAGAAAACACTGATCACCATGATGGTCACATTAAAAACTAACGATTTTCAAAACAAAATCAAACAAAAAATCTGTTAATTCTCAATAAGAGCTTCTGTAGACGTCTGACATAAATAAAGTCAGTCTGGTTAGTAATGTGTGAAGCTGGTAATGCTGTTTGTGGAGTTGTTTAATCCTCCTCTGCTGAGATCTTCAGAGATTTAATGTCTTCTTTTATCTTCAGTTGATTTCATCTAAAAACTGAGATTTAATGTCTTTTTTATAGTCAGTCATAGTTCTTGTGTTTTTCTCTTTTCTTCTGTGATTTTGCTCATTTTCATCAGGTGTCATCACTAATGGCCAATCATCACTTAATTAATCTCTTAATTATCTCATTAACTTTAACACTGATTCAGTGTTACTTTAACACTCTGTAGAGTGGGACCGTATGTGCTCTGAGCAGTGTTAATTTAACACTGGGGATTTTACTGTGCAGGTTTCTGAAACTGATCGCGGTGATCTGGATCCATATACGGTTTAGGTCTGGCCTTTCTCTCAGGATATACCAACAGGCCAAGCTTAGTGAAGATTAGTGATGGGCAGACCGAGGCTTCGTGAAGCACTGAAGCAGTTGAAGCAAATGTGTCATATTGTTTCGAAGCTTCGAATCAATCTGACACCCGTCTCTACGGCGCCATCTAGTGGTCATTTCCATGTGTTGATCTGAAATACCTTGACAATGATCCATGTAAAAAAAAATTGTTTTTAACATCTGTTTGACAACTACATGATCTTGGTTTTGTAACCTGTAGCCTCGTCATTGTAAAGAACTATATATATTTTGTTTGTTATACAAAATGAACATTAATAAAATAAATAAAGCCACAATGTGTCACATTTGTCACAAAACATTTTTATTCAAAAATATGAATTGCTCTGCTGTTGAAGGACTCAGTTGACTTCTTTTTTTACAAATAATTTCTCCAGCCTTTGAAAAAATCCTCTCACAAGGGACATTGTTGCTGGCATGCACAAATATTTTTGGATGATGTAAATACATGGATGATGTATTGTTGCAGAAGGCTAGCTGCCTATCACAATACACACATCTCACTTTATTTGGTGCTTCCAAATGGAAATGCTCCCACACCACAGATGTACGGCATCTTTTGCGTGCAGCCTCCATTTTTATATATTCTATTAATATATCTATATATCACCTATGAATCTATATCTATATAATTCTATATATCTAACTTATGCTGTGCTACACAGCAAAATCCCCAGTGTTAAATTAACACTCCTCAGTGTACATATGTGTCCACACTACAGGGTGTTAAAAGTAACACTTAAGAAGTGTTAAAGTTAATGAGATAATTAAGTGATTAATTAAGTGATGATTGACCATTAGTGATGAGAAACAAGAACTACAGCTGACTTCAGTCACAGAATCAACTGAAGATAAAAGAAGACATTAAATCTCTGAAGATCTCAGCAGAGGAGGATTAAACAACTCCACAATCAGCATTACCAGCTTCACACATTACTAACCAGACTGACTTTATTTCTGTCAGATGACTACAGAAGCGAGAATTACATTTTTGTTGATTTTTGTTGCCTCCCTTGAGGACGGGTTCCTTAAACAGGATGCCCGACTAGCCTGCGTAGCTTGACTGTCAAGTAGTAGGCCTCCATTAGGCCTCCTTGAGAAAACAAGGGTAACCTCAGCAGGCGGTATTGCTGTCAGGTAGTAGGCCTCACTAAGGCCTCCCTGAGGACGGAGTCCCGAGCCTGGATGCTTGGGTTTCCAGTATGGCTTGCGGTTAGGTAGTAGGCCTCTATAGGCCTCCCTGGAATACCCGCTATCAAGTAGTAGGCCCACAGGGCCTCCTTGAAGTTGAAGTTCCTGAGCTAGGCACTTTGATTACCAGTTCTCTGTGAGAACTTGTGGTAGTTGGGCCTATAGCTGGAGGTTACTCGCCAGGCAGGCTCAGCTGCTCCCCTCAATGAGGGTCGTCTATGAGTGCTCAGCCGCCTGAGCCTGGTCAGACGGTCGTAGGCCTCTCATGAGGCCTCCCTGTTAGATCAGTCATTAGGCCCTTTCGGCCTCCCTACTGCTTTGAAACACAAGCACCTGGTAGATCCTTGATTTGAGCAGGCAGACTCCCCTCGATAGCAAGGGTTGAAAAGCACTACGCTGAGTGTTGCTCTCTTGGATAACCCGTCTCTGAGTTCCGGGCTAAGTAAGACTGCCTGTGTTTCAGTCCCTTAGCTTGGACGCCCTTTGGGCACCATCCAGAGGCTCTGTTTTGAACAGACAGGGTTGGCTAAACCGAAGTGTCCATAACACTTAGGGCACCAGGTCAGGCCTCCCTGGTGGCACTCGGGAGAACTTTTTCCCGAGTAGTGACTGGCTGGGGTTCCTTCGGGTCCCCTAGCCACATTCCCTTGAAGGGACCCCTTCATTGGAAGTAGTGGTCCCGGGCCTTGGAGCTGTCTGGATGGAACTTCACGCAGTGCGTTAGGGTTCCGTTTAGTTGTATAGCTTGGGCTATGACCGTAGGGAGTGCTGTCACTGTCAGCCCAGGACCTGAGGGGGAGTCGCTCAGGTTTTTCTATGAATTACTTGAGTTGACAGTTGTCACTGCCAATGGGCAGACACTCCCCTCAGCATGGCGGCGTTGGTATATCGTTCCCCATAGCGTCAGCTAGACGCAGCGAGAGTTCCCTTTCGAAAGGGAACGTCTAAGGTTACGTATGTAACCTCTGTTCCCTGAGAACAGGGAACGAGCGCTGCGTCGCGTTGCCATGCTTCAGGGCCTATCTGCCATACAGTCCCTTCAGACGAGAAGATGTGTATGTGTTGGCACGGCGCCCTTTTATACTTCCGGGTCGCACGTTGATGACGTCATGGGCTGACGTCGGTCAAAGACTTTGCCGTGATTCGATAGTAGCTTCAGACACCAGTCACGCCGAGGGCGTTCCCCATAGCGTCAGCTAGACGCAGCGCTCGTTCCCTGTTCTCAGGGAACAGAGGTTACATACGTAACCTTAGACGGTTTATACCATAGACCGTAAAAAAATATACAGATATGTGACTGTGTGGCTTGTTCCCGCCCCCTTTAATCAACGCAGTTTCGGAAGGCGCCACCTGATGAAACACTTCGAAGCTTCATTTAGCCGTAGTCACGTGACATGGGTGTTTCGAATCACAGTTCGGAGCAGTGTTTCAAAACATCTGCGCTTCGGGATCTCGGCAAAGCCCCGAAACGTCAGTTTCGCGTCTGCCATCCCTAGTGAAGATCCAAACACACTGATATGTGACAATTGTCTTCTGTAGCTGCTTGACAGCAGAAATTATTACTGTGAGCTGCTATTTATTTTGATGGTTCATTTAACACATACGGTTGACTATAAGTAACGTTGCAGCTACATGTAACTCTCATTAGAGTGTTAGTAGACTGCTAGGGTTAGGGTTAGAATAAGTTGACATGTATTTGCAAAGTTACTTATAGTCAACAAAATGCCTAAAGGGACCATGAAAATAAAGTGTAACCCATAACATTTGTGTTCCAAAGAGTAAATAATGACAGAATATGTTCCTCTAATAATTTTGACCATCGGCACTCTATGATTGTGTATTTTCAGAAACAACGTCACACGACACTAGAACAGAAACAACCCAGGATAAACAGACCAGTTGCTCAGTTTGAGATGAGAGAGATCTTATGACATTAAGACGACTGTCAGATGTACAGCATGTGTATGAGCGCTTGTACATGATGTCTTTAGTCTCACCTCTTTCTCTGTGACAAAATTTGTTTCTCTAATTGGTTTAACCAATACACTCTATGATTGTGTATTTTCAGAAACAACGTCACCTGACACTGCAAGAGAAATAACCCAGGATAAAGAAAAGTCTGGTAAGATCCGTTTCTCATTTTGAACACTAAGTGATCTTCTGAAATAAAGTTTTTGATGTACAGAATGTGTGTGAATGCTTGTAGATGTGATTTCAGGCTTTCCTGTGATAGTTGCTGTTTCTGTGGGTTTGATCCTGCTGGCTGTGTGTTTAGTGCTCGTGTTGCTCAAAATGAAATATAACCGCAAACAAGGTGACACCACACACACACACACACACACACACACACACACACACACACACACGTTTATTGAATCTGAGTTGTCGCCATGTGCTGTTCAGAAATACACATACCCACTGAGCAAAGTTATGTCCAAAAGAGTTATTTTCAATGTCTTTGCCGTACGTTGAAAAGACGTCCACTGAGGAGCCAGAATGAAAGTTTTTATGACGTCTGTTTTTGACGTGTTCTGCACGTCCGATATAGACGTTCATGGAACCTCAAGGTTAAAAACTAGTTCAAATGTGCTCATTGTGGACATATTTTCCATTTGTAATTGCAAAGCAACTCACAGACGGTGTGTGTTTGTCCAGAAATCATGAAAATAAAAGAAACTTAGCTCACACCTTTAGACACTTTAGACAACTTAGCATCTGTAATTCACACATCTTTGGATCGTGAGAGAATCGTGGGATTCAATCCAGGATCTTCTTGCTGTGAGGAGACAGTGTTTCCCACTGAGACACTGGTGCTGCCCTTAATCACAGACATAAGACACACTTTGACTATTTCTGTCAGACGTCTACAGAAGCTCTTACTGAGAATTAACAGAGCTTTAGATGTTGATGTTTATGGTTAATTTGAAGTCACCATTGTGGTGGGAAACGTTTGCTTTAGTTGGGCTCTTGGTCCCTGTAATTGTGTTGCTTTTCTTTGGATGTTATAACTGTGTGTGTGAAGCACAATAGTTGTGGCTGAGAAAGCAAAGATAAAGTGACTTCAAGTGTTGTCAGCATCTTGTTGATGACTTATTCATCAGAAGTCTAGAGTCTGATATTGTGCTTTTGTGTTCTAGTTTGGCAAATAATCCTTTCTTTATAGCCACTGTAACCTTGTGAATCCACTGTATCTGGACCAGTAGCAATAAACTGATCATTTTATCCTGAAAGATGATAAAACAGAATGTGCACATTGTTTTGAGCAAATATTTCACATAGTCACACACAGACATCAAGATTATGCATATGATTCACAACAACGGTGACAATAAAAACAAAAAAAGCTTCATGCTGCAATGCATGATGGGTAGCTTCATAGTACTAAACTCATGCTTGATTGTCACCGTTGTTGTGAAGCATAGGCATAATCTTGATGTCCGTGTGTGACTGTGAAATATTTTATCAAAACGTTGTTTGCACATACTGTTTTATCATCTTTCAGGATAAATTATGATTTTAATGCTTTTGATACCAAAACAATAGATTCACAAGGTTATAGTAGTTTTAAACAAATGACTATTGTTCCAGACAAGCACACAAAACTTAAAACACAACATTAACTGCTTGCTATCTGATGATTTAGTCATCAACAAGGAGCTGACAACACCTAATGTCACTTTATCTTTGCTTTCTCAGCCACAACTGTTTCACACACACAGTTACAGCAGCTAAAGAAAAGATAACAAAAATACGGGGACCAAGAGCCCAACTAAAGTAAACGCTTCCCACCACAATGGGTTGTGAAACATAATCAAATGAAACATAAACATCAACATCTAAACCTCTGTTAATTCTCAGTAAGAGCTTCTGTAGACGTCTGACAGAAATAGTCAAAGTGTGTCTTATGTCTGTGATTAAGGGCAGCACCAGTGTCTCAGTGGGAAACACTGTCTCCTCACAGCAAGAAGATCCTGGATTGAATCCCACGATTCTCTCACGATCCAAAGATGTGTGAATTACAGATGCTAAGTTGTCTAAAGTGTCTAAAGGTGTGAGCGAAGTTTCTTTTATTTTCATGATTTCTGGACAAACACACACTGTCTGTGAGTTGATTTGCAATTACAAATGGAAAATATGTCCACAATGAGCATGTAGCAACAATGACCCGATTCAATCAGATTTTGGGCCGAATACATCACCGGATGAGGCTTCTACACACCAACTTGTGACTCTCCTAATCAAATCAGACATAGACAATGGGGTGTGTGTGTAAGAGATATCGAAGTTAATGAACAACCACGATGTCTGCCAGATTGTCTGAGTCTAAAGAATGGACCATCGAATTGTTCCGCCTAAAGGCATTCACATGACTTTACTCCGCAAACACACATACACGGAGAGCGCTGAAAGAAGACAATTCTTGCACAACACGTGTTACTTAAAACATGGGACTTAAAGAACTGTCTTAATGATGTTCAAATATATATAATCCGTTGATTTCATGTCTTTATACAATGTATTAGAATAACTAGGATGTTTACTGTTGCCAATCAAAACCTGTATGCCAGTAACTGTGATAATCTTGTATATCTGGACGCGCAAATCGCAGAATGACCGTTCTTAGTATCTCTGTTATCGCAAAATTATGACTAGGCCAAATTTGGTTCAAAAATCAGATTTTGATGCATAATTTCAGAAATACCAGCTTTCTAAAGAAAAGAGGCTTAGAATTTCCACCCTATTGATTAACTCAGAGGAGGGGGGTTCAGAGAACAATGGAACAATCGCGCCTTCTCGAGAAGATCTCTCCACGGACGTGATACGATCTTTCCATAAGTCGGGCTCGGCCAGTCCATCTATAAATGCAGAAGTTATCATTAACTCCTTGCGCTCTGCCACTACGAGGAAAAGACGACCCTGGCCTTCGGCCCCTCCCCTTGAGAGAAGGACCCCTTTGGCACCAAGCCAAAAGAGAGAGACGGACCTGCAACTTCTGGAGCGACTTTCCTGAACTTCACAGAAATTCTCCGGACTCACCTCCTTAGCGAACTTCCACGACGATTCGAACTCAGACACGTACACGAGAAAGCCTAATGCAAGTATTATATTTCACCTTTAACTGCTTGTACGAGGTTGTCTTAATTAATCCTGATTCACAAAATCATAAATGTCTGAAGGGTTTTGGTGAAGTGATTGAACTGTCTGTCTGTCTGTCTGTCTGTCTCTCTCTCTCTCTCTCTCTCTCTCTCTCTCTCTCTCTCTCTCTCTCTCTCTCTCTCTCTCTCTCTCTCTCTCTCTCTCTCATCTCTCTTTCCATCATTCTTTTCCCTTTGATTTTATTCGTTAAGTTTGATTTTTCCTTGTTTGTACCATATCGTTTGTTTCTCCTATATATATGCATATTTACCCCCGTGTGATTCGTAGCTTTGTATTCTATAGTGTTTTATTAAAACTCAATAATTGCATTAAACTGAATCCTTATTGTTTTGCTCACAAATCTCGAAGTCACTGAAGCGTAAGATCTAAGCTACCCATTTAAGCTTGATTTTCATGTATTACTACTTCAGTAATACAAATTGTGCAAACATAAGAGATATTATTTGTCCTGATCAAACAGATCAATGTTTCTTAAGGTTTGTAAGATTGATAATTGATGAAGAAATCAATTTGGATAAAGGTTACTTTTAAATGATTAAAGGTTCCGTTATACGTTAATTTTTCTGTACAACAAGCTAATAATATTCATAAACTCATGAATATTCATACCATTTGAATTAATTATTCCCCAAAACTTATTGTTGTTACAGTGGTGGAGAATGCGGGCAGTTTCAAACTTTGTTTTTGTGAGCAATATTAATATTCATATTCATGTGTAATTTTTGGGTATTAATATTATGCACGCGCGTTTTCGTTCGTTTCTTTGAACTGTGAGACAAATCGCGCAAGCGAACTCACTCACAAAGGCACGACGCCGAGCTCAGTTTAAAGCATATTAACAGATGCTAATTTGGCAATATTAAATGTCCTGCAGAGATAAAGAAATCTCTGTTCAGTCCGTACATGAGTAATATTGTTTTGTCCCGCTTGACTTGAACGACGAAATCTTCTTTCAAGCGGAAGATTGAAATAGGGCGAGCCTCCCCTATTCAATAATAGGCCTAATATAATATTAAATCGTTAAAGATAAACGATAAAACTCCTGGTTTCGCGTTGGGGTAGCTACCCAAAGCAAAAAGACCTAACACATGATTCATAAATGCTGACTGACCGTCAGCCAGTTTGATAAATGTCTATTGGAGTTCTTTTAAATGTGAAGCAAAGCAGATGTTAATTCCTGTAGCCACATGTTTCTTGTGCCATTATAGCACAAAAGGGCCCGCCGTGGTCTAAAAGTCATTGTGTGTTAATTCTGGGTGCGGCCATTATATGATTTTTTGTCTTCAACCCCCACGAGCGTGTGTTGCAACTCCGCGTGCTAGACGTCGAGGGCGCGAGCTCACAGCTCTCGAATTACACTTCTTCATAACTTTATCCCGAGCGAGCGCAACAACGCCATCTCGTGGGTATTTTCGGATAGTTCTACTCTCCGCTAGTAATTTTGTCTTGACAGACTTAATTTTCCTTCCTAAGTTGAGCATGTGAATTGTTAATGATTACTGTTAGGAACGTTTTCATTTATGCAATTTTACTAAGCATTAGGCAGCAACCAGGGTTCTTAAAGTTACTGACAGTCCGCGTGGAAGAACGCCACCGTGTGGCCGTACCCTGCTAAGTCAGCTTACAGCTCTCTCTCTCTTTTCCACTTTCTTCCAATTCTGCCTGAAGTGCTTATTCCTGTTTCCCTTGCTGATTATTAATTTTTTTTTTGGTTATTAATGATACTCCAACTTAGCATTAAATTGTTATAGGATATTATTTGGACTTGCTTTCTTTTATTTACATTCTCCCTACAGGCTTATTTAAATTTAAATTTTAAACTTGTTTTGAATTTAATTTGAATTAAGTTTGGCTTGTTTAATTTTAATTTTAATTTTCTATTTAATTTTATTTTATTAATATTTTTTTTTTATTAGTTACATTTTTTTTTTTTAATTTTCTTCCTCTCATTTGGGTTAGGTTCATTTTGATAGTTACCAACATTATCAAAATTGCCTTTTGTTTTATCATTAGTTGATAGAAACCTTTGCCTTTTTCTAAATCACTCTCGATATAGGATTTTGCATTTCCTTTTCGCCTGCAACCATAAATCACTTGATCCGGTAAACAATAGAGTCTTAATTAATTTTGAGTTCGCCTGTTTACCCTCTTTTGTGTATTTATTGTAAGGCTCACAAGCATCTGTGGTGAACTGAGAATCGTCTCAACGTGGTCTCCACGAGCAAGGTTGTCCAACCGACGTGACCTGCACCGGCTGTGTGTGAATCTCGGTTTCTTTTACCTCTGTCCGCCGTTGCGGCACGCAGTGGCGACATCAGCAATCTGACACTCCAAAGCCAGTCAACCAGTTCAGCTGACACACACAAGGCAATGTCTGGTGCCCGTACCCAAACCATGGCTTAATAGGGAGCCACTCTTGAAAAAGAGGGTTCTGGGGAGCGTGCCAACTTTGCTGTGCTGGTTGGCGGTTGACGGGTGGGTGCTGTCAGGTCGTGTTTAAAGTCTAAACTGTTTGAGTGGGCGTAACGCGACAGAGTAACAAGGACCGAGGACACGGCAGTTGGGTGTTTGGGAACGCCCGGAAGGCCGACTGCGCCACTGGTTTCCACCTGAGCGACCTCAAATCGCCCCGGATAAACTAAAGGTGATAAAATCCACATTATAAGCCAAATATTAGATACTCCCCGAGTATAGCCTAAACGTTTGGCCCACCTTTCCTCTCTAAGCCGCACCCTTTTCCTAGGTTTCCTACCCCGATAGCCACACATGCTGTAGGCCCTATCAGAAACTCTTACGAAAGGTAGCAGGCTTAACCCCTTTTGTGCTTCTCTAACACTCCCAGCGTTCGCGCTTATTCTCCTTGTTATTGCAGACCAATTCATTTTGTGTTTGTTTTCACTGTGCTCTTTCCTACCTTCACTGTCCGGACTGTCGTAATCTTGTTTCTTTCAGTTCACCAAGAGACCCCAAGGAAAGCAAATTAATAGAGTGACAACCAAGCAGCCGGCGTCACCAGGTGACCCACAGGGCTACCGTCTGTCAAAGCCTCTATTTCAGGCCGATCCAAAAATTGGCCCGCCTAATTGCCTAACTGTCTAACTGTCTACATCAGTTAGCCAAAATTCTTGTCGACGGCATAGTCCGTACAAGAGCTCGTAAACCTTAGAACAAACTTGCAATGGCCTCTTTGTGTGTGTGTGCTGTGTTAATCTCGCCCACAGTGAACCAGTATGTCCCGTTCATCCAGTCCCGCTGTCCCTTGGGATCGCCTAGCGGTATGGTTGGAAGCAATGACGAGCACTGTTCCGTCGGAGGACACCAGTGAGACCGCAGAGAGCAGTCGGAGAAAGACACCAGGGAAGAACTCAACCAACAGCTCCGGCGAGGCGAAGCTCTCCTAGAGAGAGCCAACACTGCGCTCAAAGACAGAGATGCTAAAGCCAAAGCCTCCGAAAACCACTTGCAGGCTGCCCGAGCCGAGATCAATGAGCTGGTCCAGCAAAGACATGACCTCAAAGATGAACTTGACCTTGTTCACAGAGAACTGAAACATTCCTATAAACTGCAAAGTGACCGGGAAGGGGGAACGCACCACACAAAGTTTCCCCCGACCAGCTGGTCCGCACCTTTCAGCCAAGAACCAAGAGCTGGAAAGGGGGGTGACAGCCCACTGCTCAGACTGTCACCTGCTAGCCTCCCCGAACCCCCGCCAGCAGCGGAGGAAGGGACGCCCTTCCAGGAAGTCAGGGTCAGCAGCCACGTAGCTCATAAGGACCTCTACAAGCTGGCCAGAAATATCCCTACTTTCAGCCCAGACCCTGCAGGAGGACACGATGTTTATGCCTATTTGCAAGACATAGACTTTCACCTGCAGACTGTCGCTAACGCGAGCACTTGGGACAGATTGTGCCTACTCAAACTCACGTCTAACCGGGACGTGCGTAGCTTTCTAGACCGCCAACCAGAGACTGTCAAAGCGGACTACGGCCAGCTACGACGAGCTTTAATTCGTGAATACTCTGATCCAGAATCAGTCCAGGGGCTCATCGCTGCTGTGGACCTCAGGCAAGGTCGACTTGAAACCCCACAGAACTTTTATAATCGACTGCGACATACCTACTTCGGCGCACGAAACGAACCAGGTATGGAGGAGGACCTCAGCTTCAGAACCCTGTTCCTCCGAAACCTCCACCCCACGATTAATCACCATCTGGGAGTTCTGGTTTGTCCACGCAGCATGTCCACCCAACAGTTAAGAGACTTAGCTCACAAGGCTTACACCAAGCAAAAAGCTATTTCTGAAAAGACTGTAAAACACCCAACCATTTGCCCTGTCTCTGAGCATCGCCCAGAGCTGACCCTAGAGGGCACCCAACAGAACCACAGTTACGGACCCGTCAACAGAGAGTCTACACCGTTCCAAGCCAGCAGAGGGCAGCATGATCGTGGTAATGCCCATCCAAGGTACCAGAACGATCGCTCCGGCCTCGCCCCCTCCACAACCAAAAGGGGAGGGGCACATGGGAAGCCGGCCGGCAACCCAGAAGGAGCCGAACCTTCTCTCCCAGAACGCCAAGCCCAGAAAACCGACGGAGGGACCACTCTCGACGTGGCACTGGTAAGCGCGGATCTGAGCCCACGGCTAACAAGAAAAGTACGGTCGAGTCCGAAGCTGCAGAACTGCTGAAGGTACTGAAGGAGTTTCTACAAAAGAAACCCCGCAAGACAGACAAGAAGGATGAACCAGACACCGCATGACTGAACCGGACGCCTGAAATCAACCTTCCTGACCTTTCTGCAACTGAACCTAACACCCAGAACAATGTTTCCCAACCACAGACTCTCGAACTAACTGTTGCACCCCCACACGTCAGCAACACCCACTCACTCCAGCTGACGGCAACACTTCCTGACCGAGACAGTGTCACTCCGCACACCAAGGTACATGAAAGTGCTGTCCTGGTTATCTGCACTCACAGTGAGACACAAGAGACATATCCCGACTGCCTACCGATCAACACACAGGCCCCAACACCCAGACTCTTGGGGAACCTGATCGAGAAGGGAATGGCTCGAAAACTCTACCTAACCATCACCTTGGAAAAGGAACTGAGGCTCGAAGCCCTGGTTGACACCGGCTCTGACCTAACGTTGATATCCGTTCAACTGTTTGACAAACTCAAATTTGAAGCACAGAGACAGAATCGCACTCTTAACCTTCACACGTGTAAGCTGAATGTGCAGTCGTACAGCCAAGACGACATCCAGCTCAAAACCATAGCTCCCATTCACCTGACAGTTGGGCCTATGAGTCTTGTACATCCTGTCTATGTGTCACCTATGAACACTTATCCGTTTCTCATCGGCAAAGACCTGCTGGACCGTTTCGAACCTTTACTTGACTTCAAACAGCTGAAATTCTGGGCACAAGTGCGAGAACCTCTTCCCCTCCAGACACACAGGTCTTCTGAGCAAGACTGTCAGGTCACAGAGGTCACGGCAACCCCAACAGAACCAGACTGTCAAGTCACAAAGGTCACGGGAACTCCTGCAGCCAGCCGTGAGAACACAGTCTCAGACCCAGAGCAAACTTCAAGTTCGCTACTCTGCACATTTCAGCTCACCATAGACTCTGATACCTACAGCCCCAAGGTCATGACTGACCTGCAGCTGAATGATATCACCACAACGAACACTATTCTAGCATTATGGGCAGACAACTCAGCCATTAGCCTCTCACTGTTCAATGCACTCAGGGAACACGCACCAGACCCGCCTTATGCCAGCAAGCGCACCCGTTTCCCTTTGAACTCACACCCCTCCTCTATGGTGTCCGCCAGAGGAATCTGTGCGCTGCGCTTGACATGGAATCATCGGTGCCTGACCCATTACTTCCTGGTCCTTCCGGACCCGCCCCACGATGTTTACATCGGAGCAGACATTTTGGTTCGCCTCCGGGCTCATGTGGACACGTTTAACGAAGTGGTATGGGCCCCATTGACTTTACAGCCACATGTTTCCATCAGCCATGACAACCTCATGTCAGGACAGACCATCCCTGAGGTCTGCACCCTAGTCAACGAACAGGGAACGGTGGTACCAGCATACACCAAAGGGGTCGCTGTTCGGCTCAACATGCGATGTGGTCAAACCTTAAACCACACGCTGGGTTTCTTCCAACCCTCACCTGAATGTGTGGAACTCGGACTCACACTTGAAGCCACACCCCTCACTGAAGTGTCATCTCGTGTAGTCTACATCCTCTTCAACAACTGCACAGCAACTGACATCAACATTCCCAAGGCCTACCGGCTGGGATGGCTAGTGAGCCATGACTTTCATGACTTTGAACTTGTACTACCCATCATTGGGCCCATTCCACCTGCACTGATACCCGAAGGGAGCACAGATAACACACTGTTCACCGCACCCTTCAAATTCATTGCCATCACGTCTGTCATGCCAATGACCAAAGACCAGGTGTGCCGAACGGAGCTGACTGAGGACAGTCACCTCACAGTATACACAGTCTCCCACCAGCCTGTCGGTGAGACTGATGACCCTGCCACACCTCCCAAGACCAACCTGACTGATGACACACATACGGAGGAACCGTACCCAGGTTTTGAGTCTCAAGTGCAGCAAATTCTACGAGACGCTGACGCGCTCCAGAGCGAGACAGACCGTCAAAGACTCAAACAAGTCCTTTATAAGTTCAAAGAATCCTTTGCCAAAGACTCTTTAGACTGCGGTCTCACCAACCTCCACACGGTGCGCATCCCAACGCACCCGGATGCGCCTCCCACTTTTGTCAAGCAATACAAGATTCCCATCGCCTCACACGAACCAGTGCAGGAGATCATCGAATCCATGCTTGAAAAAGGTGTCATCCATCCTTGCAACAGTACCTTTTCAAGCCCCTTGTGGCCTGTGCTGAAACCCAGCGGAGCCTGGAGACCCACGGTCGACTATCGGAAATTGAATCAACAGGTACCGTTGTCAAGATGGCCTATGACCCAACTAGAACAAGAAATACCCCGAATCAGGGGAGCCACAATCTTCTCTACACTTGATGTGGCCTCAGGATTCTGGACCATTCCAGTGCACCCAGAAGACCAACACAAGCTAGCATTCACATTCGGCAACCGACAATACACCTTCAACAGGTGTCCGTTCGGCTATGCCAACTCACCAGCTGAGTTCAACATCTTTCTGAACAAAGCCTGCCCAGACGCCAGAGTAAGAGGCAATCTGATCTATGTAGACGATGTTCTCATGAAGAGCACAATGGTGGCCGACCACCTGAATGAAATAGACTATGTTTTGAACCAACTGTCCGCAGCCGGTGCCAAGATCGCCCTCCACAAAGGACAGTGGTGCCGGACCAAGGTCAACTACGTGGGCCTGCTCATCGGATCCCAAGGCATTGAACCTCAGTCAAACCGTATTCATGCCATTCAAAACATCAAGCCTCCTACAAACGTCTCTGAGCTGCGCAGTTTTCTAGGGGAATGCAATTACTCTCGACAGTTCATCGAAAACTACTCAGACATTGCTAGACCTCTAACAGCCCTGCTGAAGAAAGACTGTCCCTTCGTCTGGTCAGACACTCAAGAATACGCCATGACGGCACTAAAAAGACATTTATGCACAGCTCCATGCCTTGCTTACCCCGATCCACAGAAGGAATTCTACCTGGAAGCCGGGTTTTCCGACCAATGTCTCAGTGCTGGCCTATATCAACGACATGACCAAGACAAAAAGGTGGTCGCATATGCCAGCAAAACGCTTCTCCCACCAGAGTGCAAGTTCTCTGACTGTGAAAAAGCTCTGTTCTGCACGGTGTGGGCCATTCAGCGATTCTCCAACTACATTGGGGCACAGAAAGTTATCATTGAGACTTGCCACCAGCCCGTAATGTTCCTCAACAGCCAACGCATCCGAGATGGCGTTGTCACTAATTCACGTATAGCCACGTGGTTAATGGCCCTCCAGGGACGCAATGTTGAGGCACGGTACGCACAAAATCACAAGTCTGCACTGGGCAATGGCCTGGCTGCATGCCAAAACTGCTCTGATAACACGCCTGCTGCTGCAGCGGATGCACAAGAACCCCAACAACAACAACTGACCTGTCACAGATACTTTGAACCGAATGCGTGCCAGGGCATGCCCACGGCCTACGTCGATGGTTGCTCCTACAACCACGACGGCGTCCTAAAGGCAGGTGCAGGAGTGCTGTGGGTGAACGATCAGCCGTGCACACCACAACACTTCAAGTTGGGCCCCCAGTCATCGCAATATGCAGAGATAGCAGCTATTCTCATAGCCCTACAGATCGCATCAGCCAATGACATCAGAGAACTGCTCATCTGCTCAGACTCTAACTATGCCAGACTCAGTTTCGTGTGCCACCTTCCAAGCTGGAAACAGAATGGTTTCAAGACCGCTAACAACAAGCCAGTCAAACACCAACACCTGTTCCAGGAATGTGACAACATCACAAGAACACATGACCTGACAGTGTACTGGAAGAAGGTAAAAGCACACTCGAAGCTACCAGGTCTCGACAAAGACTTGAATGACCAAACAGACGCCCTCGCCAAGACGGGCGCACTACAAGGTGACATGTGGGTACCCCCAAACCCCACATCCAGCCCCAACATTGCAGTGCTAACCCTTAGCAAGCGACCGGCACCGGCTACAATGCCCGCCTCGCAGCCGCTATTGCTAACTCCGCAGATTTCCAACAACGACATCGCGGATATGCAAGCCTCTGACACTGCAATAAAGACAATTCTTGACCACCTCTCTGACCCCTCCTGCCACCCTATCACTGACTCTGAGCTCACTGATGACTCAAGCCTCAAACATCTACATAACTCCAGACACATGTTGCGTATACAGGACAACATTCTGTGGTTTGCGCCCGATGACAGCACAACGCCACGGCTTGTGGTGCCACGGTCGCAAAGGGGGGTCATGCTAATGTACGCCCACGACACACCATGTGCTGGACACCACGGCACCAGAGCCACGTATGACACACTGAAACAGGTGGCATATTGGCCCGGGATGCAACAAGATGTGGCAGAGTATGTCAGAGAATGCCTGGTTTGCTGCCAGTTCCAACCAGCAAACCCGAACCACAGAGCCCCACTGCAACGCAGAGGGATCACGTTCCCGTGGTCAGACCTACAAATCGACTGGGTGGGACCCCTGCCCAGGTCCGCAAGAGGCAACAAGTACTTCCTCACGGTGGTGTGCCAGTTTACCAAATGGGTAGAATGCCTGCCAGCACCCAATGACACCGCCCAAACCACAGCATACCTCCTGATGAACCACATCTTCTCCCGGTTTGGATTGCCACTGAAAGTCAACTCAGACAGAGGCACCCATTTCACGGCCGAGTTTATGCAACAGATCTGGAAATGCCTAGGAGTACGGGCTAGACTTCACATCAGCCACCATCCAATCTCGTCCGGCCAGGTCGAGAGATCGAACCGAACGGTGGTCGCCATGTTGAAAAAGTATGTGTCTGCTAACCAGAAAGACTGGGATTTGAAACTCCCCCTCGTTCTGATGGCTCTCAGAGCTACCCCGCAGGAATCGACAAGGGTGTCCCCCTTCGAGCTCATGACTGGGCGGCAGATGACTCTGCCACTTCACTTGCTGTACCAACCCGAAGACTCCAATCTTGTCACCGCGTACACCACATTCCAGTACCTCGAGGAGCTCCATAGACACTTAAAAGCAACCTTCGCGTTTGCCCAGCAACACCTGCAGAAAAGCGCTGAAGGTCAGAAAGCATATTACGACCGGAAAGCATCACACCAGGAACTGGATGTGGGCGACAAGGTCTTGTATTACAGCTTCAACCCGCCACCTTTGACAGGCCCCCGGCGGCTGTCGAAGAAATTTCTGCCTCACGGGACGGGACCCCATGAGATTATGAACAAACTCTCCCCAGTAGCGTACCAAATCCAGTTAAACCGGGGATCCAGAGAACCAGTTCTCAAATGGGTCCACCGGAACCAGATTAAGAGACATGGGGCCACTAGCATAGAAAGACAGGGAGGGGCCAATGCAAGCTAAAACTCAACCGCCGTCACCGAAGCGAAAAGACTGTCCCATCCAACCCGGGACAAACCTTGCTGACCTGTTCCTTTTCTCTCTCCCCTGCTCCTCCCTACCTCTCTCACTCTCCTGCCTGTAATAGGATGCGGCTGTGGATCATCCTCCTGTGCCTCCTGTCAACCAGAGGCCAGCCGCCACCCGACCTCATCACACCAGGCCCCGCCTCGGGCATTGTATTGAGAGAACAACCGGGGCTCCTGATCACCAATTGCCGGACGCACACCCAGAAAGTGTACGTTCGACTCGACCCTCGCAACGTCTACAGAGCACACTACCCCAAAGCAGTAGCCCAGTACAGCTGGGCCGGTGCCCGATGGACAGAAGACTCTCTCCTCCATGCCGAGGCCGATGTCAAGCACATGCTCAACCAACTGGAGAAGATGACAGTCACCCAAGCGGAGTTAGGCGGACACAACCGCCGCTCCAAACGGTTCCTGGGAGCGTTGCTCGGACCCGCCGCCGCCGTTGGAACTCTGTTTAACATTGGCATGTCCAGTGTCAACGCAGTAAACATAGCCACGATAAGACGGCATGTGGCTGAAATTCAGACGGAACTCCCACAGCTAAAAGAGCAACTCACCACACAGAGTGCAGCTTTACAAACCGTCGGCCAGACATTAAGAGGAACGGTGGTAATTCTGAACACCCACAGTGTCCTGTTGAACCAGACTGTGAACTCCATGAAACAGCTGTTTACAGTCTTCCAGAATGACTTTGCTCAAACGCAGCTGGTAACAGCCTTAATGACTGACATGCTACGGGAAATAAGCTCCTCCATCGACAGCTTAGCCATGGGTAGAATACCACCATACCTCATACCCTTAAGCCTGGTGCAAAGTGTGCTGGCGTCTGCTATCAACACACCCGCCGACCCTCTGCAGGTACACCTGGCCTACTCTCTGGGTAGCGCCATTCCCCTTTATGTGGACCCCGAACAGAAGGAGATGGGTTTCCTTCTTAACTTACCCATCATCGAGCCGAGCCGAATCTACCGACTCAAAGACATTGTCAATGTGGGCTTTTGGAAGGGTAACACACACCTTAAGGTGCGCACTCCTGAGGTGGTCGCCTACCACGACAGCGATACACAGCTGTACTTAGCCCCAAACCTGCACATGTGTACCCTGACTAAAGACATTCACTACCTCTGCCCTAGCAAGCCCTTCCTCAGAGACAACACCGAAGGAATCTGCGGACTACAACCGATGATCAGCAACACCCGCTGCCCTACCGATGCCACGCCTCGTACCCAAGTCACCGAGACGCAGGCAGAGATCGTAGGTGACAGGTGGCTCGTCAACACTCCGGTGCGTACCGCTATGCTGATCTACGACCAGCATGACACCGCCACCCGCATCAACTTGCTAGACCAGAGCATGTGGATCCAAGTACCACGAGGGGCCATCCTCCACCTGGACGATTTGGCTTTGTACCATCTCCCAAGTGAAGAGTATCAGTCAGAGCTAGAAATCCCAGCCTTTTTCAAGGACCACGACTTCACCCTAGCTCCAGAACTAGAACGGTGGATTGAAAAAGGGGGGCCTCAGCTCATTGACATTGCTCCCCTCGACACAGCCCTCCAAGCATTGTCTCGATTGCCTATCCTGAGTACCTCACCTGTTGTCCAAACCTGGACCGCCGCTGACACTGCGCTATGTATCTCCATGATCATCGGCAATACCCTAACCCTGGGCATAGCCTTTCTCCTGTTCAGGAAGTTCAACGAGATGAAAACCTCTACAGCCAAACTCACGACAGCTGTGTCTGGAGGTCTCCGATGGAAACCCCGGAGGGAGGGTACCATGCCAGAAGCAGATGCGAACCTCATCGAGCTGGCTCCTCAGCCATAACGAACACCTGCTACCCAACCGTCCCAAATCACCTGCCATCCGACCATTGTGATGGGGGTTGTCCGATAATGACCACAGGACATCATCCGACAAAAAGGGGGATAACTGTAGCAACAATGACCCGATTCAATCAGATTTTGGGCCGAATACATCACCGGATGAGGCTTCTACACACCAACTTGTGACTCTCCTAATCAAATCAGACATAGACAATGGGGTGTGTGTGTAAGAGATATCGAAGTTAATGAACAACCACGATGTCCGCCAGATTGTCTGAGTCTAAAGAATGGACCATCGAATTGTTCCGCCTAAAGGCATTCACATGACTTTACTCCGCAAACACACATACACGGAGAGCGCTGAAAGAAGACAATTCTTGCACAACACGTGTTACTTAAAACATGGGACTTAAAGAACTGTCTTAATGATGTTCAAATATATATAATCCGTTGATTTCATGTCTTTATACAATGTATTAGAATAACTAGGATGTTTACTGTTGCCAATCAAAACCTGTATGCCAGTAACTGTGATAATCTTGTATATCTGGACGCGCAAATCGCAGAATGACCGTTCTTAGTATCTCTGTTATCGCAAAATTATGACTAGGCCAAATTTGGTTCAAAAATCAGATTTTGATGCATAATTTCAGAAATACCAGCTTTCTAAAGAAAAGAGGCTTAGAATTTCCACCCTATTGATTAACTCAGAGGAGGGGGGTTCAGAGAACAATGGAACAATCGCGCCTTCTCGAGAAGATCTCTCCACGGACGTGATTGGATCTTTCCATAAGTCGGGCTCGGCCAGTCCATCTATAAATGCAGAAGTTATCATTAACTCCTTGCGCTCTGCCACTACGAGGAAAAGACGACCCTGGCCTTCGGCCCCTCCCCTTGAGAGAAGGACCCCTTTGGCACCAAGCCAAAAGAGAGAGACGGACCTGCAACTTCTGGAGCGACTTTCCTGAACTTCACAGAAATTCTCCGGACTCACCTCCTTAGCGAACTTCCACGACGATTCGAACTCAGACACGTACACGAGAAAGCCTAATGCAAGTATTATATTTCACCTTTAACTGCTTGTACGAGGTTGTCTTAATTAATCCTGATTCACAAAATCATAAATGTCTGAAGGGTTTTGGTGAAGTGATTGAACTGTCTGTCTGTCTCTCTCTCTCTCTCTCTCTCTCTCTCTCTCTCTCTCTCTCTCTCTCTCTCTCTCTCTCTCTCTCTCTCTCTCTCTCTCTCTCTCTCTCTCTCTCATCTCTCTCTCCCTCGTGGATTCTCTCTTTCCATCATTCTTTTCCCTTTGATTTTATTCGTTAAGTTTGATTTTTCCTTGTTTGTACCATATCGTTTGTTTCTCCTATATATATGCATATTTACCCCCGTGTGATTCGTAGCTTTGTATTCTATAGTGTTTTATTAAAACTCAATAATTGCATTAAACTGAATCCTTATTGTTTTGCTCACAAATCTCGAAGTCACTGAAGCGTAAGATCTAAGCTACCCATTTAAGCTTGATTTTCATGTATTACTACTTCAGTAATACAAATTGTGCAAACATAAGAGATATTATTTGTCCTGATCAAACAGATCAATGTTTCTTAAGGTTTGTAAGATTGATAATTGATGAAGAAATCAATTTGGATAAAGGTTACTTTTAAATGATTAAAGGTTCCGTTATACGTTAATTTTTCTGTACAACAAGCTAATAATATTCATAAACTCATGAATATTCATACCATTTGAATTAATTATTCCCCAAAACTTATTGTTGTTACAAGCACATTACTAGTTTTTAACCTTGAGGTTCCATGAACGTCTATATCGGACGGGCAGAACACGTCAAAAACAGACGTCATAAAAACTTTCATTCTGGCTCCTCAGTGGACGTCTTTTCAACATAGGCCTCTAGGGGCAAAGACATTGAAAAGACGTCTTTTGGACATAACTTTGCTCAGTGGGTACAGTTAAAATCATCTCTCATTTTCTCAGTCTGAGATGTTGCTCTTGTTCACACAGGCATCATTTCATCATCAGACAGCAGAAGAGAGGCAGGAGATCATGAAGTGGTGAGTTTCAGGACTGATCTGTGCTTCATATTGGAGATAAAGTGGTCATGTGTGCTGTACATTTGAACGGAGACTTTGCTTCTTACAGGCTCAAGAAGAGATTCAAAACTCAGATCCTGCATCAATTCCTCTCTATTCAACAGTACAGTTACCCACAACTCCCTCTGATTCACAGAATCCACTCTACTCAACAGTACAGTTACCCACAACCCCCTCTGATTCACAGAATCCACTCTACTCGACAGTACAGTTACCCACAACCCTCTCTGATTCACAGAATCCACTCTACTCAACAGTACAGTTACCCACAACCCTCTCTGATTCACAGAATCCACTCTACTCAACAGTAGTTACCCACAACCCCCTCTGATTCACAGAATCCACTCTACACGACAGTACAGTTACCCACAACCCCCTCTGATTCACAGAATCCACTCTACTCGACAGTACAGTTACCCACAACCCCCTCTGATTCACAGAATCCACTCTACTCGACAGTAAAGTTACCCACAACCCCCTCTGATTCACAGAATCCACTCTACTCGACAGTAAAGTTACCCACAACCCCCTCTGATTCACAGAATCCACTCTACTCGACAGTAGTTACCCACAACCCCCTCTGATTCACAGAATCCACTCTACTCGACAGTACAGTTACCCACAACCCCCTCTGATTCACAGAATCCACTCTACTCGACAGTACAGTTACCCACAACCCCCTCTGATTCACAGAATCCACTCTACTCGACAGTACAGTTACCCACAACCCCCTCTGATTCACAGAATCCACTCTACTCGACAGTACAGTTACCCACAACCCCCTCTGATTCACAGAATCCACTCTACTCGACAGTACAGTTACCCACAACCCTCTCTGATTCACAGAATCCACTCTACTCAACAGTACAGTTACCCACAACCCTCTCTGATTCACAGAATCCACTCTACTCAACAGTAGTTACCCACAACCCCCTCTGATTCACAAAATCCACTCTACTCGACAGTACAGTTACCCACAACCCCCTCTGATTCACAGAATCCACTCTACTCGACAGTAAAGTTACCCACAACCCCCTCTGATTCACAGAATCCACTCTACTCGACAGTAGTTACCCACAAACCCCTCTGATTCACAGAATCCCCTCTACTCGACAGTATAGTTACCCACAACCCCCTCTGATTCACAGAATCCACTCTACTCAACAGTAGTTACCCACAACCCCCTCTGATTCACAGAATCCACTCTACTCGACAGTACAGTTACCCACAACCCCCTCTGATTCACAGAATCCACTCTACTCGACAGTACAGTTACCCACAACCCCCTCTGATTCACAGAATCTACTCTACTCAACAGTACAGTTACCCACAACCCCCTCTGATTCACAGAATCCACTCTACTCGACAGTACAGTTACCCACAACCCCCTCTGATTCACAGAATCTACTCTACTCAACAGTACAGTTACCCACAACCCCCTCTGATTCACAGAATCCACTCTACTCGACAGTACAGTTACCCACAACCCCCTCTGATTCACAGAATCTACTCTACTCAACAGTACAGTTACCCACAACCCCCTCTGATTCACAGAATCTACTCGACAGTACAGTTACTCACAACCCCCTCTTATTCACAGAATCCACTCTACTCGACAGTATAGTTACCCACAACCCCCTCTGATTCACAGAATCCACTCTACTCAACAGTAGTTACCCACAACCCCCTCTGATTCACAGAATCCACTCTACTCGACAGTACAGTTACCCACAACCCCCTCTGATTCACAGAATCCACTCTACTCGACAGTACAGTTACCCACAACCCCCTCTGATTCACAGAATCCACTCTACTCGACAGTACATTTACCCACAACCCCCTCTGATTCACAGAATCCCCTCTACTTGACAGTAGTTACACAGTAAAATCCCCAGAGTTAAATTAACACTGCTCAGAGAACATTTGGTCCCACTCTACAGAGTGTTAAAGTAACACTGAATCAGTGTTAAAGTTAATGAGATAATTAAGAGATTAATTAAGTGATAATTGACCATTAGTGGTGAACACCTGATGATAATGAGTAGAATCACTGAAGGAAAGAGAAAAAGAAAAACACAAGAACTACGACTGACTATTAAAAAGACATTCAATCTCTGAAGATCTCAGCAGAGGAGGATTAAACAACTCCACAAACAGCATTACCAGCTTCACACATTACTAACCAGACAGACTTTATTTCTATCAGATGACTACAGAAGCTCTTATTGAGGTTTAGATGTTGATGTTTTATTGAAAATTAAAGTTGTTTGAAGTTACCATTATTGTGATTAGTGTTTGCTTTAATTGGGCTCTTGACCCTTGAGTTGCTAACATAAGTTTTTCTCTGGCTGTTGTAACTGTTCGTTACGGTGAAAATGGCAAGAAAATCTTGACGCTTGTTGTTTATGATACAGTTGTTATCATCATATAGTGCAGGGGTGTCCAAACTCGGCCCTGGAGGGCCACTGTCCTGCAGAGTTTAGCTCCAGCTTGCCTCAACACTCCTGTCTGGAAGTTTCTAGTATGCCTAAGACCTTGATTAGCGGGTTCAGGTGTGTTTCATTGGGGTTGGAGCTAAACTCTGCAGGACAGTGGCCCTCCAGGAGCAGGATTGGACACCCCTGATATAGTGCCTTATTTGCTGATCCCCTGAAAGTCATTGATTATAGGAGCATTTTGATTCTAGGGCAGAAGATCCGGCAATGTTATCATCAGAGAAACTAAACAATTATCAAAAAACGTAAGATTTGTACTGCGGTTTAATAACACATCACACAATAAGCACTTCTAACTCCTGCGAGTTTTACTCACACACAGACATCAAGAATCTGCCTATGAATCTCAACAATGGTGACATGCTTCATGCCACAATGCATTCTGGGTGCATCACGCAAAACTCATCTATGGCTCCCAGAATGCATTGTGGCATGAAGCATGTCACCATTGTTGAGATTCATAGGCTGATTCTTGATGTCTGTGTGTGAGTTCATCTCGCAGGAGTTAGAAACGATTAGTGTACAATCGGTTGCAAAACTTATTCAGCTTTTCTGATTAAAACAGTGTTGGATCTTTTCTAAAATCACAATAAAAAAAGTGAATAGTATATTGCTCATACTCAGTCATAAAATCAATGAATTAAATCATTATACAATGATCATATTCTCATCATCGAGCAGCCGACAGCATCTGATTGTGTTTACTCTTGCTATAGCAAACTCAGTTACAGCAGCCAGAGAAACACTAATGTTAAAAAGTCATCAAACTGCCCAACTAAAGAAAACACTGATCACCATGATGGTCACATTAAAAACTAACAATTTTCACAACAAAATCAAACAAAACATTTGTTAATTCTCAATAAGAGACGTCTGACAGAAATAAAGTCAGTCTGGTTAGTAATGTGTGAAGCTGGTAATGCTGTTTGTGGAGTTGTTTAATCCTCCTCTGCTGAGATCTTCAGAGATTTAATGTCTTTTTTATAGTCAGTCGTAGTTCTTGTGTTTTTCTTATTCTCTTTCCTTCAGTGATTCTACTCATTATCATCAGGTTTTCATCACTAATGGCCAATCATCACTTAATTAATCTCTCAATTATCTCATTAACTTTAACACTGATTCAGTGTTACTTTAACACTCTGTAGAGTGGGACCAAATGTTCTCTGAGCAGTGTTAATTTAACTCTGGGGATTTTACTGTGTACCCACAACCCCCTCTGATTCACAGAATCCACTCTACTCAACAGTACAATTACCCACAACTCCCTCTGATTCACAGAATCCTCTCTACTCGACAGTACAGTTACCCACAACCCCCTCTGATTCACAAAATCCACTCTACTCGACAGTAGTTACCCACAACCCCCTCTGATTCACAGAATCCACTCTACTCGACAGCACAGTTACCCACAACCCCCTCTGATTCACAGAATCCACTCTACTCGACAGGACAGTTACCCACAACCCCCTCTGATTCACAGAATCCACTCTACTCGACAGTATAGTTACCCACAACCCCCTCTGATTCACAGAATCCACTCTACTCGACAGTATAGTTACCCACAACCCCCTCTGATTCACAGAATCCACTCTACTCGACAGTACAGTTACCCACAACACCCTCTGATTCACAGAATCCACTCTACTCGACAGTACAGTTACCCACAACCCCCTCTGATTCACAGAATCCACTCTACTCGACAGTACAGTTACCCACAACCCCCTCTGATTCACAGAATCCACTCTACTCGACAGTAAAGTTACCCACAACCCCCTCTGATTCACAGAATCCACTCTACTCGACAGTATAGTTACCCACAAACCTCTCTGAGCTCCTTTATGAGTCTGTCAGTTAACAGAAGCATGAAGAGTTCAGTAAGGATGAGATTCACTCTGATTATGCATATATCAATCACAGCATTGCGCCATTGCGCTAATAACCATTGCATTTTTGTTTATTTTATACAAAACTAGAGTCATGTCAGTCAATAATGATTGAGCCACTAGCAAAAATCATTGTTTCATTGAGCAGTTTGTGACACCCTGGTAGGGTTATTAATAGGGCTGGGCGATATATATCGTGAGATTGTTATGCGCTTCTCATCAGTAAAGCCGGTTAATTGATTAGTAGTAAATCGCCTTCACCTGCTTTCAGATGGAGCGGCATTTACTACAAAGCTAAAACTCCAGTGTTAAATTAAGAAAGAAGTTAGAGAAGTTAATGAGATAATTAAGTGATTAATTTAGTGATGATTGAGCATTATTGAAGACACCTGATGTTAACAAGCAGAATCTCTGAAGGAGAAAATCTCAAATTGTAAGCCACCGTTATGGGGATGGGTGTGTGCATTAGTTGGGCTCTTGACCCTTATATTATTAACTTTAGATTTTGTTTGTCTGCTGCTATTGATTTATAACAGTCAACTTAACAAAGAAAAGTGTGATCTGATAATGTTGGATATGTTTTGACATAATCATGTTGTGATTAGAAAAATGAAACTTTTTGAGATAGTTTGGTTTTACATTGTTAGCAGCAGTGTTGTGATTTTACAGCAGGTGATTATCATTTTTTCTTATAATCCAAAATATGTAATAATATTGTTTTGATCAAAAGACTTTCAAATAAATTAATTTAGAAACACAGACATCAATAATCTGCATGTGAGTCTCAACAATGGTGACAATAATAAAGCATGTTGCAGTGGCTACCACCAATCACAACTCATTAATGGCTCCCATCATGCATTGCGGTATGAATAAATTATGATCTGACTTGTCTATGTAATTTACTTTTCCTAATTGAATATTCTGCTCGTCACCATTGTTGAGATGCATAGACTGAATCTTGACGTCTGTGTGTGCCTAAAAGAAAGACTTTTTTTAAAAAACAACTTTTAAGAAATCCTTTATATTATATCTAAAATTTTGTGTATTTATGCAGAATCACAGTTAATAAACAGCAACATAAAATTAAAAACACAGCTTAAATGATGATTGTCATAGTATAACTAAAAGATCACTTTTTATCTTTGTTCTTCTGGCAGTTATAACTCAGATACAGCAGCCAGACAAAATCTAAAGTTAATAATATAAGGGTCAAGAGCCCAACTAAAGCAAACACCCATCCCCATTACGGTGGCTTACAATTTGAGATTTTCTCCTTCAGAGATTCTGCTTGTTATCATCAGGTGTCTTCAATAATGATCAATCATCACTAAATTAATCACTTAATTATCTCATTACCTTCAACACTCTTGAGTGGACTCATATACACTCCCAGGAGTGTTAATTTAACACTGGAGTTTTTGCTGTGTACAAAGAGCCGTAGTTAACTGACAAGCTGAGCCATATCGCATTAATTATCGCTGGCGATACGTCCTCGATATTAATGCGATATGGCTCAGCTTGTCAGTTAACTACGGCTCTTTGTAGTAAATGCCGCTCCATCTGAAAGCAGGTGAAGGCGATTTACTACTAATCAATTAACCGGCTTTACTGATGAGATGCGCATAACAATCTCAAGATATATATCGCCCAGCCCTAGTTATTAATTATTTAATATGACTTTAAACCATTCAACAAGTCACTGTTTTCTGTGTTGCAGACACATCTGCAGCACATTCTCTTCCACGTCTTTTTGCACTTGAACGGATAAATAGATTCAAAAATATGTTAAAATATCATTGTAAACAATCGGTTATGTCTTAAGTGAACATAAACAGTTGAGAAAGAAAACACGTGTATTGGATCCATGCAGCTCTTAAAGGGACAGCAGCCTTACATTCCTGCTGCCGTCTATAATGACGTTAATCAAACAACAAAGAGAAGATTCACTCGCTGTTCTTGACTGAATAACTTTTGTAACTATATTTGTAATGTATATGATATTCATAAAGTGCAGTGTTATTTTACATTTATTACAGTTTCTGTACCTGAATACCTGAAAATCTTAAAACGGTTTATTTCAATCGTATCTTTGTTCAGTTGTATTAATTTGTGCGATTGCTAAGTTTGTTTGTTCTTTTTTAATAACAGAGTGTTTACTTTTCTTTAATAATGCTTGGAATTTATATTAGTTAAGCTAGTTGTTTTTGCTATGGTATTTTTACATCTTTTTCTTTAGCCTGTTGATTTTTTTTCATGGCATTCAGCTACAAATAAATATTTTGCAAGAAGACTAAAAAATGTGAATGATATCTAAGTTTTTTTTTAAATGTTTACCTTATTGGAATCAAAATTAGGAATCAATAAGCAGCAGCTTGGAGGAAGAGCAATGAAATATCTGTATAGAAAGTTTATCATTACAAATGTACTTAAGGTGATACATATCAGTGTTTTATTGGGAAACTAACAAAAAAATAACGAATTATATTGTAACTTGTCAATACTGAGCAGTATTGGACACTGTGCTACTGTTTCTAGTAAATTATAATAATGATCGGGCTTGTGTTCTGCTTTGAATTAATAATATATGTTTGCATTATTCCCATGTATCATTTTCAATAAAAGTATCTGCTGAATAAATTTATATTTATGCAATCCTGCAGCTGTTTTCTTCTATCATTCTGGAATCCAGATTTAAAGGTGCATTGGTGTGACTTTTCTCTGTGTTGGTTTGATGATTACCTGTTTTAAATTCTGCTGCACTTAAAGATTGGAACCAACTGTAGACAATTCAACACTCTCAGAAAATAAAGTACATAATTGTACATTTTTGTACCTCTAAGTCAGGGGTAGGCAAGTTCGGTCCTAGAGAGCTGATGTCCTGCAGAGTTTAGGTCCAACCCTACTAAGCCACCACAGTATAAAACTCATAACTCCCAGCATGCATTGCAGCATTAAGTATGTCACCATGTCTTCGTTTGATTTGAACAGATTATGTGTTTCGTTAACACTGTAACAAAAAATACAAACTAAAGTCAAACTGCCCAACTAATGGAAACATTATAAAATATAAAATATTTTAAATAAAACCAACATCTAAACCTCTGTTAATTCTCAATAAGAGCTTCTGTCTTTCAGGGTTGGAGTCAAACTCTGCAGGACAGCGACTCACTAAGACTAAACTTGCCTGCCAATTGTGAATAGGGGTAGGGGTAATTGTACCCTAAGGACCAATTGTGTACCTTTTTTTTCTGAGAGTGAACAGTGCATTGGTTTAAGGGTATCCGTGGTTGATACCCTTGTTTGATCATCGAACACTAACCCCCACTTCCCTGTAAGTAGAACGCGGAAGCAGGAAATGAAAAGGCTACATTTAACACAACAAACCTGATACGGCACCTCAAAAACAAACACCCGACACAGTACAGCGAGTTTACCCAGGCAACCCAGCCGAAGACGAGTCAGCTCACGCTGCAGGAGAGTTTGAAGAGGAGAGAAAAAATACCCTGTGACAGCGCGAAGGCATAGGACATCTCAGCCAAGATGGCACAAATGATCGCAATGAGTGACCTGCCATTCGCCTTTGTAGAGAACCCTGGATTTCTTATGCTTATGGAGCACGTAGAACCTCGATTTGAAATGCCGTCTTACCACTATTTCACCGATAAAGCTCTGCCAGCCATTTATAAGAAGATTTCTGACAAACTACTTCTGTTATCAGATGTACCCCATGTTTCGTTCACCACAGACATCTGGAGATCGTCCATAGTTCCCATGTCTCTACTAAGCCTTACCGCAGAATGGATTGACTCAAGTTTTGTTTTACGCCATGCGACCCTACATGTCCAGGAATTTCGTGGATCGCACAACGCAGAGTGCATCCAGCAATCGATGGAAAAGATGCTAAACAACTGGGGAATTGACAAGCAACGGGTCCACGTAATTTTGCGTGACAACGCGGCAAATATGAAGAAAGCTATGAGGGATATGGGGGTGCCAAGTGTGGGCTTTGTCGCCCATTCCTGTCAACTCTGTGTGCATGAGGGCCTGCTGTCTCAGCGCAGCGTAACAGAGACCCTGGCCAACGCAAGGAAGATTGTAGGCCATTTTAAACACTCCCCGTTAGCCTACTCTCGACTAGAAGACATACAGATGGACCTAAATACTGATATCAAGCCTACAGCAAGATGTACAGGTGAGATTCCTCTCGTAACATTCTTTAGTGTATTTCTATTTTATTATTATTTCCCATACACTTGATTTAGTAAGCCACTGCTCTGCACCTAATTTGCACAAAAATAAAGTGAATCATGTTCTCTCATGTGCAGACACGATGGAACAGAAGCCTCTACATGCTGCAGAGCCTACTGCAACAAAAACGTGCTCTTAGTGTCTTTGCAGCTGAGTGCACTCTACCAGTAACACTGACAGCTCACCAGTGGGAGCTGAGGAATAAGACTGCTGATGTGCTATCCCCCTTTGAAGAGCTGACCAGGGATGTGAGCAGGGAGACTGCAACTGCAGCTGATGTGATCCCTGCCATAACAGGTCATTTGTGTTTTTATTTATTACTTTATACTGTAACATTTATTGATGTTGTTTAAAACAAACTATAATCCCATGCATTCATTAAGTCATTCATTCACTCATTAGTCCTCAGACGAGTTCTGTCTTGGGAGGATGATGATGACCAGGGAATAAAAACAATGAAGAGGACTCTGCTGGATCTACTCTTCTACAGGGAGTGCAGAATTATTAGGCACGTTGATTTTCTGATCATATTTTTTTTCCAGGCACATTTGACCAATTCCAAACCACAGTAATCCTAATAACTACTATTGATTTAGTATTTAATAATGTATAAGTGATATATAATTGTTCATGAAGGCTGGAAATGAAAAACACCTTATAATCAGGTGTGCAGAATTATTAGGCATGTTTTCTTTTACAGATAAATTGAGCCAAAAAAGAGATCTAACTCAGACTGAAAAGTCAAAAAGTATTAAATGCCCATGAGAAGGATGCAATACTAATGCAATACTAGACATTGCAGTTAAGGCGTGACCATTGGACAGTGAAATGCTCGTTGGGTCAGCAGGATCTGACAAAAACAGGTGGTGAAGAAAAGACACCTGTTAACTGCAAAAGAATTAAGAATTAAGGTGAAGAATTAAGGGTGAAACAAGTATAGTACAATTAAAATGCACCTTTTGTACATCATGTTTATATAAAGCCATCACCAGACACCAGTATTAAGCCAATTTATTTTTTACTTCCTTTATAATTTCGTTTTGGGTAATTTAGTTCTAAGGTTAGATTTTTTTATTGTTTATTAATTGAGTACATGTGTAGGCAGTTGCCTAACTGAAGAGCTATGCTATGTGGTATCTCTTCTTGTCTTATTGTTTTGAATTGTGTGTTACTTTTATCGGTTTCTAGCTTTTTCACAAAATCAGCCAACCTGTTGCTTGCAAAGGAACACCTTGTCCAGCAGGTGGCAAAGACAGAGGGGAGGAGGGCTGTCAGTGCAGTGCCAGAGGAAAATGAGGCTGCAGCAGAGCCAGTGAGCAAGGCACCACATCATGAAGCATGTAGCATCATGGACATCGCCTTTGAGGAAATCTCACAAAGAGAGGCAGTCACAGGGATGGTCCGTGAGTACCACATCAGCAGAAACTCAAGTGCAGACCTACCTCTCAGAAAAAAACACCCCTAAGAAATGCGACCCACTTCAGTACTGGAAAGAACATGCTAATCAGTTTCCCTTTATGGCTGCTGTTGCAACCCAGTATCTCTGTAGACAGTGAGAGACTTTTTAGTGCCGTTGCAAACGTCCTTGATGAGAACAGAAACAGGCTCAAACCTGACAAGGTAGAGATGTTAGTTTTCATTAAGAAAAACATACATTTCCTTCTGTGAAACTTACTACTGTGATGACAGTAAGAGTTAGGAGTGCAGTTCCTAAAAGCACATTACTGGCTTTGCAAACACTTTGGCACTTTATTTTTTTTTTTTTGTTTACATGCCTGCCGGGTATTTTAAGTTGAGGTGCTATTTGTTTTTATATTAGACTTTTTTTATATTTACTGTTGCACTAAAGTCCAAAAGTGAAGAATTTATGTTATTTATTACTTGATTGTTCAAGCTACCAGAGTTGTTGAATGTTAAAATAAGGTGAATTAAATAAAAATAAGGAACATCCTGGATCTGTTTTTTCGCTCTTCTTTATTCTTTTTTTATGTATTATAGAAGTATCGGATCGGGACTCGGTATCGGTAGACACTCAAAATCAAATGACTCGTACTCGGACTCGGGGGCAAAAAAACCTGATCGGTACATCCCTAATAATGATCACCAACATTTTCAATAAAACATCAACATCTAAACCTCTGTTAGTTCTCAATAAGGTCTAGTCCACACGTACACAGGTATTTTTATAACCATTTTAAAAAACAATCGCATCCACAAGAAAACGCAAAACCACGCTATGATTGGCTGCCTGATTTCCACATGGGTCCCATCCACAGCACCGATGCTCTAAGGCAGGGGTGTCCAAAGTCGGTCCTGGAGGGCCACTGTCCTGCAGAGTTTAGTTCCAACTTGCCTCAACACCTGTCTGGAAGTTTCTCATGTGCCTAATAAGACCTTGATTAGCTTGTACAGGTGTGTTTAATTGGGGTTGGAGCTAAACTCTGCAGGACAGTGGCCCTCCAGGAGCAGGATTGGACACCCCTGCTCTAAGGGATGCCATGGGCTCTGGTGAAACCCTTCTACAAGTTTACTTTGGACTGACAAAATGTAAAATGTGTACCTTGATTGCAATGTAAGTCGCTTTGGATAAAAGCGTCTGCCAAATGCATAAATGTAAATGTAAATGCCTCAGTGACCGGTAACTGTACACAGGGGCAGGGCCCAAGTGGACTGAAGCTTCACACACTTGCCTTACTATTAGGGCTGGGCGATATATATCGTGAGATTGTTATGCGCATCTCATCAGTAAAGCCGGTTAATTGATTAGTAGTAAATCGCCTTCACCTGCTTTCAGATGGAGCGGCATTTACTACAAAGAGCCGTAGTTAACTGACAAGCTGAGCCATATCGCATTAATATTGTGGACGTATCGCCAGCGATAATTAATGCGATATGGCTCAGCTTGTCAGTTAACTACGGCTCTTTGTACACAGCAAAAACTCCAGTGTTAAATTAACACTCCTGGGAGTGTATATGAGTCCACTCAAGAGTGTTGAAGGTAATGAGATAATTAAGTGATTAATTTAGTGATGATTGATCATTATTGAAGACACCTGATGATAACAAGCAGAATCTCTGAAGGAGAAAATCTCAAATTGTAAGCCACCGTTATGGGGATGAGTGTTTGCTTTAGTTGGCCTCTTGACCCTTATGTTATTCACTTTAGATTTTGTCTGGCTGCTGTATCTGAGTTATAACTGCCAGAAGAACAAAGATAAAAAGGGATCTGTTGGTTATATTATGACAATCATCATTTGAACTATGTTTTTGATTTATGTTGTTGTTTACAGCATAACTTTGATTATGCATAAATATACAAAATTTTAGATATAATATAAAGGATTTCTTAAAAGTTGTTTTTTAAAAAAAAGTCTTTCTTTTAGGCACACACAGAGATCAAGATTCAGTCTATGCATCTCAACAATGGTGACGAGCAGAATATTCAATTAGGAAAAGTAAATTACATAGACAATTCAGATCATAATTTATTCATACCGCAATGCATGATGGGAGCCATTAATGAGTTGTGATTGGTGGTAGCCACTGCAACATGCTTTATTATTGTCACCATTGTTGAGACTCACAGGCTGATTATTGATGTCTGTGTTTCTAAATTAATTTATTTTAAAGTCTTTTGATCAGAACAATGTTTATTAAATATTTTGGATTATAAGAAAAAATGAAAATCATCTGCTGTAATAACACAATGCTTCTGCTAACAATGTAAAACCAAACTATCTCAAAAAGTTTCATTTTTCTGATCACAGCATGATCATGTCAAAACATAGCCAACACTATCAGATCACACTTTTCTTTGTTAAGTTGACTGTTATAAATCAATAACAGCAGACAAACAAAATCTAAAGTTAATAATATAAGGGTCAAGAGCCCAACTAAAGCAAACACCCATCCCCATAACGGTGGCTTACAATTTGAGATTTTCTCCTTCAGAGATTCTGCTTGTTAACATCAGGTGTCTTCAATAATGCTCAATCATCACTAAATTAATCACTTAATTACCTCATTAACTTCTCTAACTTCATTCTTAATTTAACACTGGAGTTTTAGATTTGTAGTCATCTGAAAGCAGGTGAAGCCGATTTACTACTAATCAAGGAACCGGCTTTACTGATGAGAAGCGCATAACAATCTCACGATATATATCGCCCAGCCCTACTTACTATGTTGTATTATTGCATTCTGACGCCTCTGTTCTGCAATACAATGTTTGCAAAGTTTGCAGGTGTGAATACAATGAGATAACATGTATCTGTATACATGTGATAAGCGCTGTTAGCAGAGTTATTCAAAGCTACGTCCGCCATGGCATAGACTCCACTCATGTAAATAAAAGCGATAACGGCGCACAATCTGACGTCAAACAAAGGAGAGAACGCCGCACACTAGGACTTAACAAGCCGAAATCTCCGGTTTCACCGTCCACACGACAACGCTGCAACCGGAGTTTCTAAAAATCTTCACCCTGGCCGGAGTTTTCAAAAAAGTCCGGATTCAGTAACCGGATGTGGACGAACAGCCAAACCGCGTAGAAAAAGCTGCGGTTGTGAATATACCCGTGTTCGTGTGGACAGAGCCTGAGAGCTTCTATAGATGTCTTTCAGGGTTGGAGTCAAACTCTGCAGGACAGTGACTCTCTACGACTGAATTTGCCTACCCCTGCTCTAAGTAGAGGAACACAATGGTATAATTGTACCATAAGGACCAATTGTGTACCTTTAAAGGTACAGTTATACGTTTTGTTCCCCAAGGAACCTCCACTGTACCTTTTTTTTCTGAGAGTGTAGGCCAGACTCGGTCAAACAAAAATAAGGCTTAGAATGGAAACGTTAGAAAACACCTTTTCCTCATCAAAGGCCTCATTTGGGACAAAATGTTGAGATAAAACTCAATCATCGGCTTCTCTACAACACACGCTCTTAAAGGAATTGTTCGCCCAAAAGTGAAAATGTCCTGATTATTTACTCACCCAAGGCCATCCTAGATGACTTTATTGCCTCAACTGAAGAGAAATTAAGGTTTTGGAGAATAACAATCCAGGATTTTTCTCCATGCATATGAATTGAACAAATGCATATTTATGGGGCTCCAAAATGACCCAGCCGACTAGCCAAACAGGCAGTCTAATAGTGCTTTAATAGTGGACTAATCATTGCGGGTTTCATCACTCCAGTCTGTGACTTGCAAAATAAACGTCTGCGTTTAGCTTTAAAGGGTCTTCAAAGACGGAATTATATAAAAATTTATTTTGTATTCCGATTCTGACAAAAGAAAGGCACGACAAAACATTTTTCTCTCATTCTGTGGATTTTAATGCAAAAGTATTTGTAGTACATAAAGCAATCATACAAATTCCATTAGGAAAATACAGGGGGGGGGGGGGGGGATATTGGTTATTTTTCAGCCATGTATTTGTTTTCTTTAAAGCAAGATATAAGAAGAAAACAAAATCATATTAATAAAACCCATCAATTAGACAAAGATCAGAAGAAATTGATATTACACTTGACATTTCTGCCCCCCTCACTTCTGAAATGATGCACCCCTGACTAGTTATAATTCATTAAAAAAAGATGTAAGCTGTAAGAATCAACTTGATGGAGCAGAGTTAATACAATCAACTAAAGGAAAAAAAACACTTGAAAAACCTCTTGCCTTGATCTCATCTTTCAACTCAAGAAGCCAAAGCTTTCTTTGTAGAAAGTTGTACAGCAAAACAGAGCCAGTGATAGAAGCATGGCAGCTTTTACCCAACAGTGGCCTGTAGGTGTCGTCAGCTGCTTTTAATAAAATATAAAACTGCAAGAGCGATATCTAACAGCAGATATTAAGGGAAGAGCATGTAATGGCATCAGTGATTTTCTTCAGGCTGTAATAATATTAATTTGGCATGATGCTGTAAATGACGGTGGTGTAATCCGAGTGATTCTCCTTGTTACAGGCGGGGATTGCTGGAGTCGATCCACTGCCTGTGTGAACAGAAGCAGAGAAGATGTGAGGTTAAACCGTGTGTATTTCTGAACAGCAGAGGGAGACAAACTCAGATCTACTAAACATACAGCATCATGTGTGTCTCTTACCATGTTTACACATGTTTTTCACAGAAATTTGCCACAAAAAAGTCTGAAATCACACAAAGAGATTGTCAAGATGAGCACATGACAGTCATACACATTCTGTACATCAAACGCTTTATTTCATAAGATCACTTCATGTTATGTGACGCTGTATGATAATGTGTGACAAAACAACGGACACAAATCTATCATTAAAATCACTTGTGCATATTCATACCGGGCACATGCTTGATATCATCGCTAACAAGACCTTCACACACACTCACACACACTCGAATCTATCTGCAGTAAAACACACCTGTAAATAGAAACGTTTTCTTTCTGCACCGTACTAAACTAAAACACAAAAGCAGCAGATAGTTTTAGTTAAACACAAGGGTTTTTGTTGCTTCCTGCTGTCTGTGGTTCAGCTGGTGTGAAAATGACCCTGTTCATCAGACTTTACCACAGCATGTTGCTTTAAAGAGACAGTACATACAAAAAGGATCACACTGTAGTGAAAAAATCTAATCTTTTACCTTCAGTCACATGTAGATGAACTTCAGTGAATATGAACGACCCAGAACTCTCCTCTGCGCACCAGTATTTCCCAGAATCCTCTTCTGTCAGATTGTTGATGTTCACAGTGAAAACTCCAGCTGAGGTTTGGTCAGTCAGAGAGAATCGGCCATTTGTTCTCATACTCGATGAAACACGAACTCCGTCTCGGACACAGATATTCGGCTGATCTCCTCTACAGAACGACCTCTGGAGACTCGAGAGATTCCTGACGGACTTACAGCTGATGGACGCCGATCCTCTGACAGACGCTTCACGAGTGATCACTGGAGAGAAGAACATTAAATATGATAACAGAATGATCAGAAACACTGAGATGATCCCAGAAAACACCCTCACCATCTTTCATGACGATCATGAGCTCAGTGGGAAGGTTAAACGCATCTTTCACTGCACACCAGTATATCCCAGCATCCTCTGCTCTCAGGTCACTCAAGGTCACAGTGAAGACATTGAGTTCAGTCTCATCCGTTACTGAAATCCTAGTTTTTTTAACGTGGTCTTCATCTGATTGGATTATTTTTTGGGCATTTGTAGTGAAACACTTTCCTTTGCAAAGATGCTTTGTTTCTGTTGAATATTTCTCATCATAAGGGCATCTGATCTCAGACGAACCTCCTTCACGTCCCACCACTGGAGGCAATAACAGTCAAAGAAAGGGAAAGTGTTTATATGCTGTAATATATGCGTCTGTTATTTGATGTATGGTGACTGTACGTACTAGTTGGTGTGAGTCTGTGTCGATTGGTGAGAGAGACAGAAGTCAGATGTGTGTGTCTGGTTTCTGCTCCACACCAGTAATCTCCAGCATCTCTCAGGCTCACGTCTCTGATGTTCACTGTAAAAACTCCTGCTGAACTGACAGAAAACTCAAAGCGCTTCTCCTCTGATGAACTGATGCCTTCACACATCTTCTTCTTGTTCTCTTTGCAGAAGTGTTTGAAGGTCTCGTTGTGTTTCTCAGGGAAATCGCAGGTGAGTTTCACACTTTCACCAATAATAGCAGATGTGTTGCTTGATGCTCGAAAATGATCACCTATTCACAAAACAATGAAAAACATGTCATGTCAAATATATACATATGTTAAGTGTCCAGGAGGCTCTTCGCTCCTCACTTTACCTGAATTTACTGTCAGTTTGACCTCAGTGAACAGATCATCGTCATTGATATTCACTCCACACCTGTACGTCCCTTCATCAGCCGTGGTTAAATCAGTGAGAAAAACCTTCAAAAGTCCTTCACTGGAATCATCAAACATGTGCAGATTATCACGATACTCCCATTGATTCTGTCTATTAACCAGGATCTTCTGTTGAGAATCTTTCTGGATGAATTTCTTGTTTCCTTTGAATTCTTGTGGAAATGTACAGGTGATGAAGACTGATTTACTGGAGTAGGCCTGAACCTGGACAGAAGTCATTTGACCTGCAAAACAACATTCATTACATTATTAAAACTCAGGAGGGATTTACATATTTTATTTAGATCTGCAAGGATTCTTAAATTAAAAAGAAACTAAACTCACTATAAACATTCAGATGAATTTCTTTAAAGAAGGTCATGTGAGTAACTGATGTTTCTGAAGGTCGATCATCTGATCCGTCTCTCTCCACTCCACATAAATAAACTCCATCGTCCGCTGCAGAAATGTCTCTAATGGTCACAGTAAAATCATCTTTATCACTGTCAGACAGAATGAACTTCTCCTCAGATGATCTTGATGATCTTGAGCTGTTCATCACATGGACAGGATCTCCGTTCATTCTGTAGAAGATTTTGGTGTGTGTTTTAAACTTATGATCATATTCACAGCGGACAGTGATTGTTTGTCCAATATACTCGTCCTGGATAGCAGACGTCCCACAATGAGGCTCTGAAAATGATTTCAACAAAACCTTGGTCACATGAAATCTTAAAATATTATTTGTATTATTAAAAGTGCACTTGGGAACTTTGGTCTCTCTATCGCCATCTCTGTTTGAAACATACAATGTCCTTGCAGGGATTTTTTAGGTTTCTGTACAGTTGCCTGTGTGTAAGTAGCCATAGTAACTTAGCAATCTCTAGCTATAGTGACAGATTTTACATTATATAGATATTAGGGGTGCATCAGTTCAAATTACTCACGGTTCGGTTTTTATCACGTTTTAGTTTGACGGTTTCGGTATGGTTTGATATGTGATATGTTCAGGGAAATTAAGACATTTGTCAAATAAAAATAAACAAAAAATTATTACAAATAATCAAACTACAAGCAACAGCGCAAATACATGCAATAGAACAAAGGTGCATATGAAATAAACAGTGCTTTTCAGGTTACAGAAACTGAATAATCTAATATAAAATATATTATAATCTTCACTGTATAAGTTAAATAAAGATGAATAATAACTGAAGTTACACAATCTACTGAGTCAAGAGCAGTGAGTGATTTCTGTGTCATTCGTTGTTTAATTAACATTAAAAACACAGACATAATGCACAGATTCAGTACACACTGTTACACATGAACACACGTCTTTAAGACGGACAAGCTGACATTTTTTTGTGTGTATTTGTCTGTTCAAGCACAAGACTTGAAAGATAACGCAATATTTGCATGCTATCTGCAACGCACCGTGCGCTTCATGAGTGTACACACACACACACACACACACACACACACAAATATTCGCTCAGCGCACGCATCTCTTCAGCATTTAGCTCTTCAATGTTTGCAAGGCTTAAATGAGTATGTTTATCGCTTGGTAGCTCGATTCGGCTTAGCTCCACATGGGCCTGTGTTATTTATCTATTTCATGTCATGCGTGAATCGATGGGCGGGGCTCCAGAATTAGGCGTTGGTCTTCCTCGGTTAAGGCGGTGTTTCACTGCTCTCTGACTCACAGATGAATCGTTTTCTGGGCCTGGTGTCAATAAAAGCTTTTCTTTGACTAACAAGGAAGTTTTCAGCTCTTAAACATGCAGGATGTTCTTATATTACGATGATCTTTCATATATCAAAAGCTCAAGGGAAAGTTAATTTCTCAAGGTTTGGGTTAATCAACTGAGAATTCAGGCAATATGTGATGGTAAGTTAACTTTGCTTTCTAGAATACACCAGATCTGTCATTTTTCATCAAGACATATTAACAGGAAAATGTACATCCTACAAGGCATATACAAAAAGACATCTGAACAAGTTAGTTACATATAACAGCCAGGCCTTGTTTTCTTCTTTTTATGGAAGAGATATGAACATGCAAAGATGAAAACTGACATTTTCCCCACATAATCTGACCCAACAACTCAAATTATAAGTCATTTTTATAAGATGACCGTTGTGAATCAGTGTAAAGCATGGAAACGGTTTTAAACATTGATTTACGCACTTGCTCTTTCATTCATTTTTACTCAAAATCTTCCGTAGTGCTCCTTTAATAGCACTGTAATAAATAATTACTGCAGTGAGTTATAAAGTCTCACACGTACCGTTGTTCACCACTAGCTCAACATCATGACTCCATATCTGACTGTTTCCACATGTATATTTCCCATCATCCTCTCTGCTGAGGTTGCTGATAAACACTGTGAAGAATCTGCTGTTTTCATCATCAAACAGAGACAATCTCCCGTTATGAACCCAGCGGTTCTGAGTCTCAGTACTGATGCCTGTCTTACAGCTCTCATCTCTGCAGAAATACTTCCCTTTATGCTGTTTATCAGTCTCTCTCTGGTTCTTGTACGGGCACTTGAACATTAAACTCCCTCCAGTGCATCCAAACACACTGAAACAAAGCACCTGACCTGCCAAACACAAGTTCATTTGCTCTGGGTTATTATATATTATCAATCTAGATCATATCATATACTATTTGACCCAGCCTGACCAGCACAGAACTGACCTGAGATCAGGCAGAGAGTGATGAAGATGAAGATGAAGATGGCAGACCTCATTCCTGATTGACTTCAGTCTCACAGACATCCAGAGAAAAAACAGATCCGATCTCAATCCAGTGAAAGCAAGAACTGATCAAATGTGTTCCTTGAATGCAATGTAAGTCACTATCATTAGAAGTGCACACATCCTCTGTCAGTCTTTCTCACGTCTCTCTTCGTTATTCTCTATAACGGCTCCACCCATCTGCAACAGGGCGGTAAGTGTTGCGATACAGAATGTGTGAAAGACATGCAGAGAAACATAAGCAGTCAAACACACACAATGCAGAAGACACGTCAACCATATCTTCTCTTGCTATAACAAATGTGCTTTATAAACTCAAAGTTAACTATAGGCTTGCATGCCATGGCTGAACCGCCTCAAAAAAAGGCTTGGAAACCACAACGATTTCTAGACAGCTATAATGTCCACACTCTAAATAATGCTGGGTTGTTTTTTAACCCAAAATGCTGGTTTGAGACTGTTGGGTTATTTATGTTGGTTTATTTGATCACATTTTCAACATCATTGGGTAGTTCAAATTTCCATTTGTTGGGTTAAACCTGCTGGGTCGCAACGCTTGGTTGATTCTACCCTGTGCTTGGTTGTTTCACGAGCTTCGTGCCTTGATGTTTAAATTCGCTCCCAAACTGTCATTTTGAAAGGACAAAGCAAGGGGCAAAGCCACTGGTTGCAGATGTATTAAGGTAAATTCATATGTTTTCATTAAGAATCATTTTAAGTAGCATAATTATAGGTATAGTTTTTTTTTTTTTCGCTTACAGCTTACATGATATACGTTAACTTAGACGACAAAAGTTTTACCTCAGAATCCGATGACATATATTGACTCACATAGTCATGTTTAGGTATGTGATATGTGAGATGATAGATTAATACAGTTTGTGATTATTTATTACACTGAACCATGATCCCTTCCGGAAATTAACCATGGTTTTATGTAGGGATGACACAAGTACCGTTACTTCGGTCGGTACCAAGTCCGTACTGAAATTTAAAAAATATGACGATAGCCTACCAGCATTTCTGTAGTACCGACTCAGTGTTTATCTAAGCGCAGGGCTCCAGACTGTAGCCGAATATATACGAGTGTCTGTGAATATTAAACTGCAAAATACTATTTAACTATTACTCCTGCATGTTCTGCGTCTCTATCACGTGACACTCGCTCGTTGTCTTTGTAGTCTGTCTCTGCCGTGTCACTATATGAGGACACGAACACATAAACCGTCACTTCATGAGAATTTACTGTTTCATTTGAGAAAATTGAGAGTCATATCATGAACACAGACACTCAAAGGTCACGGCAACCCATCAAAATAAAAGTTTGATTTAAAGTAAAGAAATTGACAGAATATATTAGGCTTGTAGTTGTCATTGTTGCCAATTTTAACACATTTGTGTGTTGTACCAGTTGACAAGCATTAAAACTTATTATTTTAACAGTCTAAACATGTATTCTTCATTTGTTCTTTCATGATTGTCTAGTTTTACAGTAGCACAGGACAAATTATAAGAATAACCCAGCAAGAATAACCCAGAATAGCAAATCCATTAGGCTAACAGTAAAAATTGACTACATTTTGGGTTTTCTCAACAGCCCAGCCTGCTGGGTTAAAATGCCACTGGGTTAATTTAACCCAGCATGTGTTCTGTCCAATATTTACCCAGCACTGGGTTGCCAATTGGGTTGTTTTTAACCCAGCCATTTTTAGAGTGCAGGCTACCTCATCACGTGTTCTGCACCGTGTGCAAGACAGACATCCACATCAGTCACCAAGGGGCGACAGGTAACACAGTCCCACACAAATACTCCCCACCCCCCGAAACATAATGATATTAAAAATAAAAGGATGATAAGAAAAAAAAAATTCATAGTGTCAATAGGCTAGCCTATCACACCCGCCATCCTTCCTATTAGTTGGGGGCAGTTAGAAAAGTGGTGGAATGGCTAGAAATCTAGAAGGTTTTAGACAGGCCAGGAGCTGATTAACGTATGGTAAAGGTAACAGTTAGGCTATTTTTTTGCCTAATTGAATTGAGAAGCAAACCCCCCACAAAAACGTAACTAAGTCCCCCGACTCATCCCGGTCCACTGCATCTTCATCCACGCGGGATCAGTTTGTGGCGCCGCATCAGATGTAGAAAGCATTGCTTTCATTTGAGGGTGCTTAACTCACACCAGGTGTAGACACAGCATGGGCGGATCTACAGGGGGGCAAGGGGGGGCAGGTGCCCCCCCACTCTAGAGCCTTGCCCCCCCAGCTGCCCCCCTAACTTTGATGATCCAAAAACTGTACTTGTAAAAACAACCCGCCAGTATGTCCAATACATTTACCAAAAGTAAACCATTTAATTTTTCATTTTAAATGTATTAAAATTAAAATACATAAAATACCCCTCCCCCCGCCCCTCAAATACTTAGCTACGTCCCTGATTCAAACGTGCAGAGCGGCGTTCGCTCAGTCTGGCTCACACACACAGCGAGTCTTCTGCGGTGCGGTGGCCCTACACACCGACTGGAGAGACTGAGCTGCCCCAGAGCCCCTGAAGGTGAAGTGAGTTTCCCCAGGTGTAGTTTAAACACACTTTTAACTTAAAATTACATTTGTAATGAATGTATTGTATGCTAAAGACCGCAGCAAAAACAGCGAGTCTATTACGTTTGCCAAAATCAGCGGTTGTGATTCGTAAGAGCACTCTTCCCTTTGATTAGCCTAATTTTGATTTTAGTAAAGACAAGAACAGCTTAATAAAAAATATAAAAATATTGTATCCATAACTGCCAAATCTCACGCATTCACCGTGAGACACGCGCAATTGACACTTTACACGCTCTCACGCACAGAAAAATCGCGAAGCAAAGAGGACACGGAGACTGACAGACAAGACAGAGCAGGTTACTTATGATATAAAAAAAAAATCTCAGCTCTCAGATTCTGTCACTTTTATTACGAAATTCAAACAATAAATGCCGTTTTGGCGCTTGTTAATGTTACGTGACAGATCCCTAGCTGCACGTGGACCGATCATCTCTACTAGCTAAATAAACACGAATGAACAATGTTGAAAGAAACAGTAGCCTAAAACTTACCTAAATGTATATTCATCATACATAATATCGACCAATCAATCTAACAAAGGGGTCAGTAAAACAACTGGAGAACAATTATGGCACATAACATTTACCTCAGGAAAGCCATTTAATGATTATGATTTAATGATTTAGCCATTTAGGCTATAGCACATTAGTTGGCTAGAAATGTGCTATAGTCGAGAGTATTTTGCTAAATATGTGTAGTGTACCATATTACATATTACATATTTATTATATTTTTATTTATATAATTAAATAAAGTTGTTATTATAATAAAAAAAACGCATTATATGTAATTTGAGTTATTTTTAACCTTAAATAACACTGCCAGCTGATAGAGCTCTCTGTATGTTTACAGCATTAGGTGAGTTGTTTTTTCTTGAGATTAGGTACATCTTGTGTGCCTAATATTTATCCAAATGAGTCAATATTAAATCAAATCACAATAATTCAATTGAATTGAAATAACAAAAAAGTGTAGCTTACCAGAAATTGTACCATGTAAACACTGTAACATGTTGAGAAACACATAACGCTGTTTTTGAAACATTTTGCTGCAAAGCACAACAACAGTCGCCTTAAGCTTTCCTAAAAAAGATGGGTGATCATGGGTCATTTCATTTGTGGACTGTAATTATAAGTTTTTAATTATAATAAGAACTTGAGTATTGTCCACTGTTGTATATTTGCAGTCCACTGCAGCTTGGACACAATTATGGTACTTTTTTATATTTTCATTTTGCTTTTTATACTGTTTTGTTTTGTTTGAACACTGGGCTTATTCCTGTTGTGAATTAAAAACCTTTGTAGTGTGTAAGGGCATGATTAAACAATAAGTACTGTAGTTTAAAAGTGGTTTTGTGTTTGTTTTGTTAAAGCAATTCACATATAGTGATTTCCATGTACCGTCTACCCCTGCCACCCTGCCAAGACCTCTTCCACCCCTTTGCCCCCCCATGTAAAATTTTCTAGATCCGCCACTGAGACACAGTGAAAGTTACCTGATTGTGACAGATGGCTGAATTCACAAGACACATTATAAATTAGCATTATAGTATGCCATAGCCTACAGTATCAAAAAAGACCAAAGCCCTCTGATGCAGGGATGATGAAAAAGGGTTAGTTCAATAAATTAACAGTTTATCTAATTGCACAGTATTAAGATACTAGTAATGTTTGTCGCAAATGAATGGCAGTTATTTTTACCTTAAACTTTTATTTGTTTTGTAATCATACATTTTTTTTCAAGGTTGGCAGGCCTACTGTACCTTTATTTTCTGAGAGGGCACTTTGGCAGGAGTTTTCAAAAAAGTTTGGTTTCAGTGACTGGATACTGCGTACTTGTACCTTTTTTTTTTTCTTTTTTTTTTGGAGAGTGTATCAGCTGTAAAAAAATCTGAAATGATCTGACTTCAGCCCCACGGACAGCAGCTGTCAATCAAACTTCAGCATCACTGATAACAGTTTAATAACACAAACTGGACAAAGAGTGAAATGCTTTGACTTGTTTTAATGTTTCATCTTAAACTTTGGTTGTAAAACTGTATCTACTAACACAACCTACATAATTTACTAAAACCAAGCAGGAACCTCCCCCAGTTTATATTGAAGCTGCAATTGATCGACTGGCCGCTAGGGACAGGCTCCAGAAGGAGCAGAATCTCATTGAGCTCCATGTTAAAATGCCCAACTTTACAGCAGAAGAACACATGTTTACAGTCTGGCACAAATTGTGGTTTTGGTCTACACAGCTAATTTTGCCCTTCATGACAACTGTGAGGGGGTGAATTTTTTTTTATAACTTTATAACTATATTATATATTATCCACAAGTTTCCTACGCCCCATGAAGCCTTGTGCCAAAAGTGGGAGCGTCTTCCGGTTCGATGTAAACAAGTGGGACATTATGCATTTCCATCGTAGTTTATGCGCACGTTTTCGTATCGGACAGAAAATGTATTCGACTCAAATGAGCGCATACGCTTAATGCGCATCTTGACGTTTCCATTCAGCATTTTTTGATGCGATGTCTCAAAATCTGCATAAAAAATAGGTGGATGGAAACATAGCTTATTGACATTCAGCAGTTGACAGTCATTCAAGCTGTCCAAATTTGCTAACGATGTGGGAACACAACCTCAACGAACTTTCAAAAAGAGTGAAGCAACAGTAACTTTACCCTCCGCGGTAGTTGGTTGGGAGGATGACATGAAGAAGTGGCCTCGTATCACGTATGGTAGCATTTTTAGCTATTTTCTAGATTCAGTAGCCTGTGATGGTAAGGCGATGAGCAATTTGAAAAGCTCAGAGGTGTATCAGTATCTGTCGGAAACTATCTAAAAGCGGACATTGAGCCGAGCCTGAGCCGACACGTATCCCATCACAAGGCATGGGTGCTAGCATCAGTGACAGGTGAAGTACAGACCGCGCGTTGTTCATGTATTGAGCCAGCAGCCATATCACCCTGTAGCCCAAGACTGGTTTCCCACTGAAGCTAGGCAGGGCTGAGCCTGGTCAGTACCTGGATGGGAGACCAACTGGGTAAAACTAGGCTTCTGCTGGAAGAGGTGTGGCCAGCAGGGGGCGCTCACCCTGTGGTCTGTGTGGGTCCTAACACTCCAGTGTAGTGATGGGAACACTATACTGTAACAAGCACCGTCCTTCGGATGAGATAAACCGAGGTCCAGACTCTCTGTGGTCATTACAAATCCCAGGATGTCCTTTGATAAAGAGTAGGGGTGTAACCCCGGCATCCTGACCAAATTTGCCCATAGTCTGTCCATCATGGCCTCTAATCATCCCCCTATCCTGATTGGCTTCGTCACTCTGTCTCCTCTCCACCAATCAGCTGGTGTGTGGTGGGCGTTCTGGCACAATATGGCTGCCGTCACATCATTCAGGTGGTGCTGCACATTGGTGGTGGTTGAGGAGATTCCCCCCTTCCATGTAAAGTGCTTTGAGTGCCTAGAAAAGCGCTATATAAAATGTAACAGATTGTATTGCAGGGTCAGAATGCTGTTGTAGTCATGCAGTCTGTCTGTTAGTCATCATGTCACCTCAGCTCCAGCCACGTACCGCCTCTTTGCCCATTTTCATATATACGGGAATGACCCAGCTTGACCCTACTTCAACTGCTCTTCAGAATCCTATCGGTGAAGTCACGGACACTACGTCCATATTTTTTTACAGTCATTCGCTGTGTCCCAATGTGAAGGCTGCACCTCTGAAGGCCACATTTGAAGTGTGTTTGAAGTAACGAAAACGTCCTGTAGTGGTGGCATTTCCAGGTCCCTGCCCTGAACCTGGCAATATGTTTCATTTCCCAATTTTAACTTGCATAAATGCATTTCTCAACCATTCTCTCAAGAAGAGGAATCAGTCTGTCAGTTCTCTCCCTGCTCTTTCTTTCTTTCTTTTTTCTGCACTTTCTTTAAATACAAATTAGGTCTGTGCGGGGCTGTTTTTTCATCCCGCTCCCGCTCTATGATCTATTCCGCTCTTTCCCGTTCGCGCTTAAAATTCACTCCGTGCTCACCCTCGAATGATTTTATTCCCGACCCAACGGATCCCGCTAAATTTAGATTTAGTTTCCAGAATCTCTCATTTAAATGTCCCCTATAGAAAGACTGTGGATAGCAAAAGGCTGGATGTTATTCTCTCTAAACTCGGGGCCGGGACGCACAGAACAAATTTTCGATATATTCTTTTTTTAAACGTAGGCCTATAAATTATTGATATTTTGTAATGCAAGTTATTTGTAAATGTAACAAGTAATTGCTGTCCAAAATGTTCTATAGCCAATATTTATTTTGTGTAATTTAATGTAATTTATTTGTAAATTAACCAAAGTAATAGCCTACACATTGTTTATTTTGGTTGTGCAACTTGAAATGTAAAGGCTAAATAAGAGAAGTGATTGTTCTGTACATTGTTTATTTTTGTAATGCAAGTTATAATTTGTACATTAAACAAATTCATCTTTATTTTTTCCTAAATTAAAATGTGTCAATTAAAATAAATTGGTAGTATATACACATTACTTAAAGTACTTTTACAACTTTTTATACAATATAACTTAAGTTTAATACCAGAAAAAAGGAAATTTAAATTAACAGCTAAAACAGAAGAACACATTTGTTTGTACGCTTTAATTGAGCTGATGGAGAGACACTGGTGCTGCTGGACCGGATGGGCTGTTGTCACACACCTGCTATTGGCCATTTAACGCCGCTCGGTTCAGTGTTGCCAAGTCTGTAATTGGGCTACTTTTACACTGTTGCTCTGCGTTGTTTGTAGCCTATAGTCCACAGGGTTAAGTTGTCTTTACTTTAGCAATATTTATACCGCCCACCCCTCACGTTTTGGCGCGTTTTGGCCATGATTAACAATTGGAGGGGTTTTGTTGTGCAGACCTGGCAACCCTGTCCCTCGGTTCAGCCTTCGTGCACTTCGAAGTGCGCAGCCTTCACTTTGGGACACAGCTTAAAACCAAGAAATTTAACAGGCATTAACACATATTTGCCACTGGATGGAGCCAGAGGTTTCAATACAATTTGTGTTTACAGTCTCAGCCAAGTTGAAGTTCTTAAGGAATATTTTCACAGAATATGTATTAGTTTAATGCCTTTGTAGTCTGTACTTCAATTATTCATTCCCTAAATTAATTTCACAAATTGTCCCTTTATTTATTTGTTAGAAAATGTATATAAAATGATATAGGCATACTGTTGATTTTTAATGTCTAATATACTCATTTATATAATGTACAATTTATCATAGTCGTTTGGAAATGTATAACAGTTCACACTGTTGATTGAATTTGTAAAGATACGAGAGATTCACGAGCCTCGTGCGCTTTGTGGTATTTTTTCAGTTTTTTGAATACATAAAACAGCTTTGATTGGAAATTGTTGTGCTTTTTGCAAAATAAAGAAAACAAACATGATGTGCGATCTGCAGCCTCACTGTCAAAGACGTTCATTCAGATAGTCTTCAGAAAATGAACTCTAGCTTAGTGAATACTTGTCTCACAAACATGTTTCTTACCCTGTTTAACAGTGAGGTTGACTTTAGTGGTGATGTGAGATCCACACCAGTATATCCCAGAATCCTCTTCTCTCAGATCAGTGATGTTTACAGTAAAGACTCCAGTAGATGCTTCATCACTGAAAGACAATCGATCATCTCTGATCGTCTCCAGTGAAACTCCATCCTTCACACACATGGAGGGTTCATGTGCTTTGCAGAAGCATTTCTGATGTTCCTCCTGATGTTTGCACTGGATTGACATGTCGTCTCCTTCATACTTAGTCAAGTTCAGCTCTGGAAATGATGAGAAATATAAGAACATCAATTCACAGCCATAGTTTGACATATTCAGATGAACAAACCTTCCTCACCCTCGTTCATGATGACGATCAGATGAGTGTAAAGATAATTCACGTCTCTCTCTAATGTCACTGCACACCAGTATTTCCCAGCATCCTCTGCTGTCAGTCCAGTGATGGTCCCAGTGAAGACACTTGCAGTGACGTCATCATTCAGAGTCAATCTGTCAGTCTTGGTCTCTTTCTCTTCTCTCACAGTCTCATTGAGAGTATTTCTATCTCTAGTGGAGCACTTCCCCTTACAGAGAGACTTTGACTATTGTTTACATTAAAAAAACTTTTATAAAGGCTTTATTTATGATCAGGAATTTTACTACAACGAGACTTTGACGTTAAAATGACTGACCTTCATCCACATTTAAAGTTATATCTATACCCCAGTTGATAAGAAAAACCAATCCAGTATCCTCCAGCGTCATGTTCGTTCAGTTCTCTGGTGTAGATCATGAGGTTTCCCAATGTGAATTTTCCATCATTGATCCATTTATCATGTTATGTATCATTCATTATACTTCTCCACATTTAAGAAAGCATTTAGTATTTGCACTGAACCAAAACTTCTGTAAATCAACCAGAAGACTTGCTCCAGAATATCCAGTGACGCTAAAGCATCTCACTGCACCTGCCAATCAGATTGATACTGTGATCAGAAACCTCATGAACAGAAAACAGCATCATTACTGCAGTGATGAAAGAGAAAAGCTCTGACCTGAGATCAGGTAGAAAGTGAAGAAGATGAGGAGGATCTTCATTGTGAGTTGAGTTCAGTCTTTTTTCTGCTGAATCTCTCTGTCTCTACATCTGTCTGCTTTAGTTCCTTCCTCTTTCTTCAGCTCTTTATCAGTAATGAGCAGCTTTACTGGCCCCTCCCACCATCAGCACTGACTGAATATTACATTAATCACACTGAAAGAGCGCCACCTAGAGGAGGTTACAGTGTGTGCTACTGAGAGCTCACACATGCCTCATCTTCTCTATATAAGGACACATTGGAGGTCGCGCTGAAGATGGCGGACTGAGCAGTCGACCTTTTTCTGTTCCATTAATGTGTCCCGAATTAATTAATAACTGATGCTTCTATACTCCATTCACTGGTTGTAATTATCTGTTCAATATACCCAGCACTGATTCTCTCAAGGTGGATAACGTTTTCTTGATGAAGTCGCTGGTTTAAAGTTCAGATGGAAGTACACAGCTACGCGATGGACATCGATGTCTCAAGCAAAAGAGAGAGAGGTAACTCGGATCCACCCACCCCGATAAAATCTCAGGCAGGGAAATAGTCAAAAATGTCATCTGTAATTGACCCATCCGCCGATGTACCTAACACTGCTATCCTTGAAGTGATCAAAGCACTTACTGTTAAAGTTGACGAGCAGCACGAAGACATTAGTGCGCAACTAAAACAGCACAGCGCCATGATCACCAGCGTAGCAAAGGCTGTGCAGATTCAGGCCGAAGAGTTGAAAGAATGTAGAGAAAAAGTGAACATGATGGAAAAGCAAGTAGACATGCTCGCTAAAGAAAACAGTGATCTGAAAAGTCGTGTCTTAGACCAGGAGAGATATAAGAGAACATGCTGCCTCCACATCAACCATGCTCTGATAATCACGATCAGTTAAACTACAAATGATCAGGGTGGACAAGCAGACTTTGGCATTTCAAATGATCATCAGAGATGCAAATAAAGCCAAATAGTAACATTTTAATTGAGAGAAACTTTTAAGTTTGTATAGATGTTTATTAAAATGTTTTCACACTTAAAAATTAAAATTTATTACCATATTATAAAACTCATGGCTCCCAGCATGCATTGCAGCATTAAGTATGTCCCCATTGTTGAGATTCATATGCTGATTCTTGATATCTGTGTGCATCAAAACGTTTTCTCTCTAGAATGTACTTAAAAACCAGAATTCAGAATGCCTGATCTGTGGCAAGTAAGTATTTTTGGTGAATATTATTTATTAACATTTTTAGTCAGTTATAGTGATGTGTCGTTCATGAACGATTCGTTCATTTTGAACAAATCTTTAATATGACTCGGGACTACCGAGTTGTCTCAGAGAGTGATTCGTTCATTTTGTGTTGACCGCGCATGCGCATTACGCTGAATCTGTACTGGAAACAACAAAAATTATTAGTTCATCTTTCGAGTCTCGAGTTCGGGTTTGAGTCTTTTGTTCTTCCTGTCAGTCCCATAGAGTCTATGCGCTGTCAGTAGCGGAAACAGAAAAGATTAGTTCTTACGAGTCTTTCGGGTTTGACGTTTGAGTCATTCGTTCTTTTGCCACGTGACTTGTCACTGTATTGAACACTAGTTCACAACCTTTTTACTAACAAGCACATAGTTATTTTTTTTATTTTATTTATATTTTTTATATATATCATTCTCAGGTAATATCAGACATAAACAAATATGGGAAATATATTGACTATTCAAGTCTAACATCACAAATTCAAGTCAATTAGACTATTACTCGTTTTGAATCAACTGTATTTTATTTTTCTCTATTGACTTGTTATATTGATGATTATAATAATGATTTTGTCCTTGTGTTGTTAATGAATAAAAATCAGTTTAAAAATGTTACCTAAACCTTTGTAACATAGCTTATAGGCCTATAGCACCTATACAAAAACATATTACACACACACACACACACACACACACACACACACACACATACATATATATATATATAATGTATGTGTGTGTGTGTGTGTGTGTGTGTGTGTGTGTGTGTGTGTGTGTGTGTGTGTTTGTGCTATATGATTCAAAATGAGTAATAGTCTAATTGACTTGAATTTGTGATGTTAGACTTAGTCAATATATTTCCCATATTTGTTTATGTCTGATATAAACTGAGAATTGTATATATATAAAATAAAAATAAAATAAAAAAATAACTACGTGCTTGTTATAAAAAGGTTGTGAACTAGTGCGACAAGTCACGTGGCAAAAGAACGAATGACTCAAACGTCAAACCCGAAAGACTCGTAAGAACTAATCTTTTCTGTTTCCGTTACTGACAGCATAGACTCTATGGGACTGACAGGAAGAACGAAAGACTCAAACCCGAACTCGAGACTCGAAAGATGAACTAATCATTCTGTTCCCGGACCTGTGTCACATGGCTCGGCCCCAGATCAGAGTCAGACACAGACGAGTCGACAACTAACATCTCGAGGAGTTCGAAGACACGAGAGGCGGAGAACAAACGTGATAAATATGAAGTTGCAAAAGAAAGAATGTCTCGGATCAGGAGGTGAGGTGAACTAACAGAGTTAGACTGCAATAGCCTGACCCAACAACTAATCAATTAATTAAACGTTTCAGTTTCTTATCATTTGGCTTTGGTTGCAGTACCCTATAGTTTATTTTTATTTAGTTTTACAAATGTAATCAACATTTTCATAAGTACTAGATGGGTTGGGCTATTTAACATGTCATTTTAATTATATTTTTCTGAAATTAACGAAATGACTCGAAAAAAGATTAGTTCATTTTGCTGAACGAGACTCAAAGATCCGAGTCAGTAAAATGATCCGAACTTCCCACTACTAGTCAGTTGAGTTTCGTCAAACATTTCTCTTCATGATCATTTTTGTTTATGTTTTCTTTTGATTTGAACAAATTATCAGTTTTGTTAACACTGTAACAAAAATCACAAACTAAAGCCAAGAGTCTTTCCAAATAAAGGAAACACTGATCACCATGATGGTGACCAAATATTTTCAATAAAACATCAACATCTAAATCTCTGTTAATTCTCAATAAGAGCTTCTATAGATGTCTTTCAGGGTTGGAGCCAAACTCTGCAGGACAGTGACTCTCTAGGACTGAACTTGCTCTACTCCTGCTCTAAGTAGAGGAGAACAATGGTATAATTGTACCCTAAGGACCAATTGTGTACCTTTAAAGTTACAGTTATACGTTTTGTTACCCAAGGTACCTCTGCTGTACCCTTTTTTCTAAGAGTGTACGTTTGCGTGTGTATTCGCAGCCTTTTGTTTTGTGCACATGTAAGTTGTAATATTGTGTTTATTTTGTGTAGGCCTATCTATATCTGATTTCTCATTTAGGAGGCATTTGGTTAAGAATTAACGCGGTAGTAAAGTGTGGCCGTGTTCAGTTTCAGCCCATGCAGCTCAAACAGCAACACACAACTAATAATGACTATGATTGGGACAGTCATATTACATTAATGAGAACACGATTTAATAAATCGGTGAGAATCCATTGGGTTTAGTTGCTGTGTTCAGCGCTGTTCCAGGAAGAGCGTCCACACATTCTGAATAACAGATCTTGAGGACACGTTGTATTTGATTATTAAATAAATAATTTAATTAAGTGATCAGTCACATCAACTCATTTTACAATTCTACTAGCCCTTTATTTAGGCTTAAAACCCTTCTCGTTCATTGGGTAAGAAACATGGCATTTTGATGTTGGTCATCTGAAGTCCTGCAGGAGTTGAGTCGTCTCTTCACAGGTGTTGGTCACCTGAAGTCCTGCAGGAGTTGAGTCGTCTCTTCACAGGTGTTGGTCATCTGAAGTCCTGCAGGAGTTGAGTCGTCTCTTCACAGGTGTTGGTCATCTGAAGTCCTGCAGGAGTTGAGTCGTCTCTTCACAGGTGTTGGTCATCTGAAGTCCTGCAGGAGTTGAGTCGTCTCTTCACAGGTGTTGGTCATCTGAAGTCCTCCAGGAGTTGAGTCGTCTCTTCACAGGTGATGGTCATCTGAAGTCCTGCAGGAGTTGAGTCTTCTTCACAGGTGTTGGTCATCTGAAGTCCTCGCAGGAGTTGAGTCGTCTCTTCACAGGTGTTGGTCATCTGAAGTCCTGAAGGAGTTGAGTCATCTCTTCACAGGTGTTGGTCATCTGAAGTCCTGCAGGAGTTGAGTCGTCTCTTCACAGGTGTTGGTCATCTGAAGTCCTCGCTGGAGTTGAGTCGTCTCTTCACAGGTGTTGGTCATCTGAAGTCCTCCAGGAGTTGAGTCGTCTCTTCACAGGTGTTGGTCATCTGAAGTCCTCGCTGGAGTTGAGTCGTCTCTTCACAGGTGTTGGTCATCTGAAGTCCTCGCTGGAGTTGAGTCGTCTCTTCACAGGTGTTGGTCATCTGAAGTCCTCCAGGAGTTGAGTCGTCTCTTCACAGGTGTTGGTCATCTGAAGTCCTCCAGGAGTTGAGTCGTCTCTTCACAGGTGTTGGTCATCTGAAGTCCTCGCAGGAGTTGAGTCGTCTCTTCACAGGTGTTGGTCATCTGAAGTCCTGAAGGAGTTGAGTCATCTCTTCACAGGTGTTGGTCATCTGAAGTCCTGCAGGAGTTGAGTCGTCTCTTCACAGGTGTTGGTCATCTGAAGTCCTCCAGGAGTTGAGTCGTCTCTTCACAGGTGTTGGTCATCTGAAGTCCTCGCTGGAGTTGAGTCGTCTCTTCACAGGTGTTGGTCATCTGAAGTCCTCCAGGAGTTGAGTCGTCTCTTCACAGGTGTTGGTCATCTGAAGTCCTCCAGGAGTTGAGTCGTCTCTTCACAGGTGTTAGTCATCTGAAGTCCTCCAGGAGTTGAGTCGTCTTCACAGGTGTTGGTCATCTGAAGTCCTCGCAGGAGTTGAGTCGTCTCTTCACAGGTGTTGGTCATCTGAAGTCCTGAAGGAGTTGAGTCATCTCTTCACAGGTGTTGGTCATCTGAAGTCCTGCAGGAGTTGAGTCGTCTCTTCACAGGTGTTGGTCATCTGAAGTCCTCGCTGGAGTTGAGTCGTCTCTTCACAGGTGTTGGTCATCTGAAGTCCTCCAGGAGTTGAGTCGTCTCTTCACAGGTGTTGGTCATCTGAAGTCCTCCAGGAGTTGAGTCGTCTCTTCACAGGTGTTGGTCATCTGAAGTCCTCCAGGAGTTGAGTCGTCTCTTCACAGGTGTTGGTCATCTGAAGTCCTCCAGGAGTTGAGTCGTCTCTTCACAGGTGTTGGTCATCTGAAGTCCTCCAGGAGTTGAGTCGTCTCTTCACAGGTGTTGGTCATCTGAAGTCTTCATGGAGGCTGGATCCAGACTGGAGCAGACGGACTCTCAGGCGTCCCGAAATAAAACAGAACAGAAAAATAATGAGCGTAGCTGCTGTTCAAAGCATTAGACAAAGACAATCATGTGAACTGATATAACTGGAGCACAAGGCTATGAGATGCTTCATGTGAATGCCTGGCTAAAGAGATGCGTCAAAGATTGCTACAAAGCTCAACCTGTGACTTCAAAGCAGAGTCCTGCACGGGTCTGATTTTGAAAACCCGCACCCGCAGTGCTTAAACCCGCATCCGACCCGTTTTCCGACAACAGCACTAATTAAAATCCGCACCCGACCCGACCCGCTTAAAATAGAACCGACACCCGACCCGCACCCGCAATAAAATCAGTTTAGCATATCACATTATTGACACACTTACAAAAATGTTTATTGCCAGCATACAGAAGTTATTACACGACCATTAACACAAGGACAACTTCTGCCGGGAGCTTAACGTGGCTTAATGTACTGTTATTAAGAGACCAAACTCATAAACAGAATACTAATAACGTATACTATGTACAAAAAATCAGATGAGCCCAGAATATGAACGCAATGCGTATAATTACACGTTAAACGTTTTCCTACCATAGAAAACCATTATAAAAAAACACTTAACGTGGCTTAATGTAGGCCTACTAAGACAGTGTTATTAAGAGACCAAACTCAGGAAATATAACACAAATACTGTTCGATAGAACTGCTTGTGCTTGGTTTGTTACCAGTTATCTGCGTGCTTCCTCAGCGATGAAGTTCCACATTTGCGGCTATCTTTTCTTCAACTCATCATAATCCATCTTGACGGCTGCAGTGCAGGCAGAGCGTGCGCGCGGTTGTGATTCTTCTGTGAGAGGCAGATAAACTGATATGGATTTTAAATGATTTTATCAACTTGGAATACAGGCAAGGCATATTTTTGTATTTTTAGGAACACATCTACAATATACATGCATATATTGTTTATATATAGGCCTATATTCGTTTGCACGTGACTGTTTAAAAACCGTGTTTAGACCCGTGTTTCTCCCTTGTCCGACCCGACCCGACCCGCACCACATCTGACACAGTAGGATGTTTTTCACCCGTTTCAGCAATATTCGCGGGTCACCCGTCGGGTACCCGCACCCGTGCAGGACTCTGCTTCAAAGAGCGAAGGCCTTGATGTAAATGAGACCTGCCTTACTCTTACAGCCTGAACGGATGCACTCACTACCAGTTTGACACATCAAATAAAGACTGTATCAATTACATCGTCACACCAGTAGGTGGCGACACATGACTAAAAAACAAATTGAATCCTTCATTCAACCGATTCTTTCAAAAACACTGATTCGTAATGAAACAAGTTTTTATGAGTTAGTGAATAAAACACAGTGTTTCTCAGAGACGCAGCGGTTCAAGAACTCATTAAATAGATTTTTTCACAGAATTTCACACTTTCTGGTGACATTTCATGGCCGTGAGAGAGCACTGAAAACCCTTCAGATCGCATAGTTTAGTGGAAAAAGTCACAGAAACGATCCCTCTCAAGAAATGACACGTGAACATGAACGTAATAGGGAACCATCTAGACGCGGCTCTCTGCGTGCGCTTGAGGTGTATGCGCAGAGAAAACAGCGTGAAAGTTCTTACACATCCTTACCGAAAACAATCTCTCAAAATCTGGGGCTGAAATATTGAAATCATTTATTTGACGTGGCCAGGGTGGGCCAAGCTTCTGATTGGGTGGGCCAGGCCGGGCCTGTTCAAATGGCCGGATGGCAGTGCCTTTTGGGAGTGTTCTTTTTATCTTCTTTTCCTCTCCAGCCTCTCATGTCTCTGTTGCTCCTCATGCTTCCGTCTCCTTTTCTCTCGCCTCGTCTGTCCTGACCCCCGAGCGCTGCAGACGTCATGACTAGGGGGTGTAGAGCACAATCCCGTGAGTAACTCCTGGCCAGCGAGGGGATGGGGAGTGTTGTGGGAGTCGGGGGTTCCCCATAACACTGATCCCCACCCTCCCCCAGAACCGCGAATTATACAGAGAAGTAGGGCTGGGCGATATATCGCATGACATTGATAGGCGCATCTCGTCAGTAAAGCCGGTTCCTTGATTAGTAGTAAATCGCCACCACCTGCTTTCAGATAGAGCGGCATTTACTACACAGAGCCGTAGTTCACTGACAAGCTGAGCCATATCGCATTAATTATCATGGACGTATCGCCTGCGATAATTAATGCGATATGGCTCAGCTTGTCAGTGAACTACGGCTCTGTGTAGTAAATGCCGCTCTATCTGAAAGCAGGTGATGGCGATTTACTACTAATCAAGAAACTGGCTTTACTGACGAGATGCGCCTAACAATGTCATGCGATATATCGCACAGCCCTACCGAGAAGACCCTCCTATCAACGCCCCCAACCCCCACACCACGACTTATACAGAGAAGACCCTCCTATCAACGGCCCCCAACCCACCGAACTGCGAATTATACAGAGAAGACCCTCCTATCAACGGCCCCCAACCCACCGAACTGCGAATTATACAGAGAAGACCCTCCTATCAACAGCCCCCAACCCACCGAACTGCGAATTATACAGAGAAGACCCTCCTATCAATAGCCCCCAACCCTAAACAGCGACGGAACCTCCCCAACAAACCCTCCCCCCTCACCCAGGAACACAAATTACACAGCGACAGAACCCCCCCCAAATGCCAAACCACCCCCCCCTCACGAACGTGACTAACTCCAACAACACCCCCAACCCCCTCGCAAGTCAGGGGTACTCGCGAGACTGCACTCTACACCGCTCCAGTCACCGCATCTGCAGCACCTGTGGGTCAGAACAGACGAGGTGAGAAAAAGGAGACGGAGGCATGAGGAGCGACAGAGAAGAGAGGGGGGAGAGAGGAAAAGAAAAGAGAAAAGAGAGGGGGAAACAGAGGTACTGCCATCCGGGCTCTGGTGGCACTTTTACAATGGTGGTCTTATGAAGACATGACATGTAAAGTGCTATGTGTGGCTTGACTTGATAACTTTCCCTCTCCATCTACGTTGGCTGAAACTGAAGAGCTGAAGAGCTGTTTTAGGACTTTTCTGACTTGTTGTTGTGAGAACGAGCTAGAGCATCTCTTAGCTTTACGGGTTTGCTTTGGGATATTTCCATCGAAACTGAGGCTCAGCTGCGGGGCAGGACCCTCAGTTATACACCTACAAACCAGGGATCATTGGAAATACTCTGCACGGTATCAAGCAGCCATATCCCTCTATTGTTTTTCAGCCGATCAAGAAGATCAACACATGCTGTAAAAGTAATCAGAAGAGAGCTGATTAGTCATGTTTGTCCTCACCTGAGATCTGAAGATCATGTAGCAATCTAATGTGAATAGAGTTTACAAAGCGTTCACCAAAACCATGTGTTTTGAATTGATTTACCATCTAACAGAGTTATCATAGTTGGTTAAATGAAGTCAGTGTGCCACCTACAGGCCTTTTGGGTGAAGTGTAGGTTGGTAAAGAACATGCAAAATGGCCATAACTACATTTCCCTTTTTGATAGAATAATCGTGATTATAATTGAGCAAAATCATTGTGATTATCAGTTTAACCATTATCGTGCAGCCCTAAAGGTTACAATGCATTGGTTGCTGTTATTATGACATGAACATTTAACTGTATCACTGCATTCATCATCATTATTGTTGTTGATCTCACCTTTTGATACACGTCGTATTTTCAAAAACGGCCGCCTGATTATCCTCACGAGTGCCTCCATCACTGTGTACAAGTTCACCACGTGATGTAGTTTAGCCCGCTCTCTTAACCACTTCTCTTCCTTTGCTTCGCCTGCAAGTAATACATTTCCAGTGTTTAGTAAAACATCTTTAATCATCATAAAGTTATAAAGTGACTGGTGTTCAAAAAGCCAACTCACTCTTGATGATGATCTGCGCAAAACTGAAGTCCATGATTTTCAGCTGGAGGGTGTCGGGGTTGATCAAGAACCCATCCAGACTGATCGGGAAATAAACAGCCCGATCCCAGCAGTGATTGAGAGCAGAAATGAGTTGCCGCATGATGTTTTTTGCTTTTTCTTCACTCAGGCGTTTCTTTTTCATTTCTTTATCTCTGATGAAATCTCTCAATGTTACGCAGGGGTGTAGATGCTCCATGACTAAAACGTCCTGCTCGTCCATCGTAAAGCAGTCGTATAACCTAACAATCTGTTCGCAAGTTGGGTGCCTTTGTAGTATCAACATTGCTGCCATCTCTACACTAAAAGGTTTGGTAGACTTAGTCTAAAGAGAAAAGATAGACAAACGGTTAGCTCATTTCAAAATCTCCCAACTCAAGAGTGAGGGAAATTAAAGATGAAAGCAATTAACTTTAAAACTGATGCTTCTAGGCTTGGACTGTCTAATTCAGTCACATCGCAAACTAAATTTAACAAACCAATTCTTAATAGAGAATTTCATAAAGTCTTGTCAACTCACCGATGTCGATGCTTCTCCACGCCTGTCAATAAATCTGATGGTCATCTAAAAAATAAAGAAAATTTTTGCAAAAGTGAGTAAACTGATTCCTGATCTCTTTACATATTGTAAATACTGATGTTTATGGCAGGACTCAAAGGTCTTAGAAGGAAACAAGAGGAAGAAAGTTTGGTTATGCACTCTCAGAAAAAAAGGTATAGTGGAGGTACAATCTTGCTCCTTGGGTACAAAACGTATAACTGTACTTTTAAAAGGTACACAATTGGTCCTTAATGTACAATTATACCATTGTTTTCCTCTACTTAGAGCAGGGGCAGAGCAAATTCAGTCCTAGAGAGTCACTGTCCTGCAGAGTTTGATTCCAACCCTGAAAGACATCTATAGAAGCTCTTAGGCCTCGATCACACAGAACACGTTGCAGCGAGAGGCGTCTTTTTTGAATGGCTTTCTGTTGGCAGTGAGTGTTATGTGCGCTGTTTGTGCGCCCCGGGCGTATCACGTTTTTGAAGGAGCGCTCTGAGCGCATGAAGTTGAAAAAAAAAACCCAACTCTAAACAGAAACGCACCCGACGTCATCACGTTTTTTCCCTATTGTCCAATCGAATGAATGGAGAGGCGGGCTTTCCGTTGTGGTGACGGTTATCTTGATTAGACTGACAGCACAGCTGATTGGGGGGTCGCCTAGAAACATAAAAAAAACTAAACTAAACAAAAAACAGCGCAATTGCTATTTTCTAAATTAAAAAACATCAACCAAAAAAAGGCAGTGCGGTGCGCCTCACGTTTTCAGACCTGAAAAACACATTCTGTCTGATCGGGGCCTAATTGAGAATTAACAGAGGTTTAGATGTTGGTGTTTTATTGGAAATGTTTGGTCACCATTATGGTGTTCAGTGTTTACTTTAGTTGGCCAGTTTGACTCTTGGCTTTTTATGCAACTTTGTGGTGTTTGTTACAGTGTTAACAAAATACATAATCTGCTCAAATCAAAAGAAGCCATAAACAAAAATTGTCATAACATTTTTTTTGACTAAACTCATCACTGACTAAAAATTGTAATAAATAATATTCAACAACAATACTTTCTTGCCACAGATCAAACACAGATATCAAGAGTGAACATATGAATCTCAACAATGGTGACATACTTAATGCTGCAATGCATGCTGGGAGCCATGAGTTTAATACTGTGGTGGCTTAGTAGGGTTGGAGCTAAACTCTGCAGGACCAAACTTACCTACCCCTGACTTAGAGGTACAAAAATGTACCCTTAAGGGAAACACCCCAGTGGCGGCCACTTGGAACTTAAAAGGTACAGTTTTGTACTCTTTTTTTTCTGAGAGTATGGAGAAAGAGCAACATACTTTTTTGCCGTCCATTTTCCTTGTTCCTTCGTAAGCTCCGGGGAAATATGGCAGTTCTTCTCCCACTTCATAAAGAGTGTGAAAGTCTTCAGCTGACAGACTCAATTTATCTCCAATGATGGAGCCGTCTGAAAAACACACAGCAACAACATGTGAACACACAGCATGAGACTGAACACTGATCAGGTGTGGAGCCAGTATAAAACCAGAGACAACAGATTGAAATGGCCATGAATCCAGTGGTGTCGTCTACGTGATCATTCTCAGCACAGGTTTGAGATCAACTAACATGAATCACTAGGACATATGAAACTCAAAACTGCTTTCGTACTTTCGTGCTTTCGTGTTTTCGTAAGCGTCTGAAGCTACTGCTGCCGGGGGTGACACTAGCCGCGTTTCCATTACCCTTCAGATTGCGCAAATTTAAATTGCGAATTGAAAATACGCCCAATGGAAACGTGTCAATTTCGCATGAGGTGGCTTTCCAGGCAATTCAAAAAAGGAAATTTTCGCTAAACTGCAATGGAAACAGTTTTCATTTATGTTGTTAAAACGACATACATTTTCTCCTAATAAGGACAGTGGCGTAACTTTAACCTAGTAATGACGGACCCTGGTGCAGCCACAAATATCATAACTATCTATAAGCCTCCTGTAGTTAAGACATATATTCAAGAAATGTATGATTGAGAGACGCTATTTTCAGCCTTACTCAAAGGCAGAAGAAACCATTACGCACGTCAATCCATTCCAGACGATCTTGGTTTGCTTCTTATTTATTAAATAAACAGGCAAATAGTTGATTAAACATTGATCAAAATTAAAATACAATTTATACAAAACGAAATTCACTTTACAGAAAGACTTTCTAGAAAACAAAACTCAATGAAGTGCTCAAAATCATGTCTGACCCCACTCCATGTCCCCAGACATATGCGCATCTGATTATGTAGCCTTACTCATGCTGCTCACTTTTCATAATCAACAAATGAAATTAAAAAAATTATAATATTTAAACATAGCCTAACTATGAAACTAAATAGGCTACATTTTCTTTAACCCATGGCCTTCTGATGGATTATTTTGCATGCACTCCAAACGCTGTCCTCAATTAAAAAATATAGCTTGTTTATTAAATTAAATTTCAAAAGCATTTCTAAATTCAGTTTATATTTCCAACAAACGAAATACCAAGCCAAAATAACAAAGTGGTAAAAAAAAACTTCAAATTCAAATTCAAACATTTCGCTCTTCTCTGTATGTGGCAGCAATGCGTCACCATAACCTGGTGTACGTAAAAGTGGATCATTTGTTACAGATGACGCGGTATGTTTGGACAGAAGACGAGACAGAGTTCTTTATTAAACTCATAAAAGACAATAGTATAGAAAATGCCTCAATTTATCAACACCTCATATATGCCGCTCAAACACGCCGACATGTCCTTAAAAAAAATGGCGTGCGGTGGCTGGGATATACATAAACCTAACAACATACGTGGCATAATTTTTGGAATGACTTATACACGAGAGGAAATTAATAAGTTTTAGTCACATAACATCAGTTAATGGAAACGCAATGCGCAATATTTTTTTAGCGACTTTTAGAAAATATCGCAAAAGTTTTTGCGCAAATCTGTAATGGAAACGTGGCTACCGCAGAAGATGATACGAACTAGGGATGGCTCAAAACCAGAATTCTGGCTTCGGGTGACGAAAATCTCTGCCCACGTCTTTTCAAACCGTGACAATTTGAACGTGCAAGCGATTTTATAGCATTTCGTAATATACGGGATGGGAGCTCTTAAAGAGAGTTGTGCTCATACCAACACACACACAAGCCAAAGGAGCTCGCATATTCCAAATTAAGTGCTTTTCCTTAGTCAAATACACACAAACTGATGTCAAAAATGTCCATCTTTAGTGAGTAGTCACAGGCCATTTCCACACCAAGTGAAGTTTTAGTAACTAATTTCGGGAGGAGCACGTCCAGATAATTAAACCTAATTAAACACATGTGGAGCACATCAAGCCAATCGATTTAATCAACAATAAGAGGTGTATATATACAACATATTTACCTTCTTTCGTTGACCGTTTTTATTTTTAGCATCCCTCCACCACCCCATCTCCTCACTTTGATTTAATAAACTCTCATTAGACGTCAACACAATCCATAATAAAATACAGTCTAGTTCTAGACTATCTTATCATGGGGGGGATACTCTGGGTTCGGGCCAGTTCCGGGCAATACGCATAATCTTTACTCCATTTCATTTGATGTAAGTGTGAACTCGTGAATATGTTTTCGTTTGAAAACGTATATTTTTCTCTCCGTTTTGGCCTTCCATCCACGTAGCTTTTTGAAAACGCTCTCCAAAGCGGATACATTTGAAGTGTGGACTGTGAAGACAGAGGTATTTGAAAACAATGACGCATTAACCCTAAAACAATGATAAAACAATGAATAGTAAGTTCTGTTGTCATATTCAATTACTTTAACTGTTTTTTGCCATGGTATTTTTTTTAGGTATTTTAGTCTGGTATCGTATTAAAGTCATAACTTTGGTATCGTGACAACACTATTCTATATAAAAAGTATTTGCTGATATTCTGGTGTTGGTTTACAGCTGGTGATGTTGGTTTACAAATTTGTACCTTTTTACTCTGTTAGTTTTGCATTTTGTCAAGGGCTTGTTTACATTTATACTTTTTTTATAGTACACTACTGAAGGCCAACGTCGCAAGTCAAAATAAATGTTTTTAAGTAAAATTGTTGAAAATTATTGTCAATAGCCTAATAGATTAATTAGTTGGTTGATTAATCGATAAATTAGTCGATAGATTAGTCGTTAGTGGCAGCCCTAATGTTTATACCGCTATTATGTGCCATGTATAAAATGTTATTTCACACACTCTACATATCACAGTCCGGCAAAGATGACACAAGATGTACTCGCAATGGCTGTCCTGTGGCAAAACATGAGCGGTTGTGTTTTTGACCAAACATATAATGGTGAGCGTGACCTGGACGCATCAGTGAAAGGGCAGATACTGCTTAATAAAATGATCCTGCCGGAAGAATTGTGTGATAACCTGATTATGTCTTGTTCTGTCTCATCTCGGTGAGCTTTTATGAGGTGTAACGCATGCTCAGTGAGGCGAATTTACCGACGTTTGTGTGGACAAGAAACTTTTAGTGTGGACGGAGAGCGTTTTAAAATGAAGATGCCGTTTTCAAATGTATCCGGATTAATGTAGACGTAGCCACACAAACACAGCCGGTTATGTCTTTCGTGAATGTAAATAGTGCAATAGTCTGTGTGCAAATATGATGAAATCGAAACATCACTGGTTGAAACCAACGCTGGAGATTTCGTTATATTTAAACGAGACGATCTTATGCATGTGTGTTGATCAGGGTTAAGAGAAAAAAGATGGTTTGATTTCACCTGTCGATCTCTTCATGTCTTGTACACGTCAGGAATGGCGAGCGAGCGATGCTTAGCGAGGTTTGATGGTTCTTCAGCAGTTTTAGAAGCAAAGTAATGCCAAATGTCACGTCTACTCCTCTCTTTATTAATTCGTTTTGGACGTGTTGAGTGAGATTCAACTGCTGTATTCAATTTGTTCTGTGTTGCCACATTTGCCGGTTTCAGTCAGTTTGGCTAGCGCACGCAGGGTTTTTCGACTTTTAGTCGACTAAAACTTGACTAAGATACCTTGAGTTGTCTTTTGACTAAAACTAGACTAAAATGACGAGACTTTTAGTCGACTAAAACTTGACTAGCAAAAAAAGATATATGAATGACTAAATATGACTAAAACTAACAAGGACATTTGGCACAAGACTAAATTAAAAATAGGTGACAAAATGAACACTACTGTGTTGCCACATTTGCCGGTTTCAGTCAGTTTGGCTAGCGCCACCTAGCGGTGAACTTCAGAACAGCAGCATATCCCGAGCAAAATCATGAAATCGTACCGTTTTAAATAAAATATACACCGGTACTTTCCCAGTACCGGTATACCGCGCATCCCTAATACGAACATTAACGTTCCAGAAACTACATGAGCCGATGCTATCCTACGCCGTACACAAACGAGCCTGATGCTATTGTAACGTAGCATATGTTGTTATCATTAACGCAACAGCAGGGGTTTTGTTGGTATATTGAATTGTCTGAAGAACTAGCTAACTTCACTAACGTATTATAATGAATGCAGGAGAAGAGGGGAGATAACGTGTGTGTGTGTGTGTGTGTGTGTACAGTAGCAAACAGAATACAGTGGTAATAACTGGAGACTCACTGTCTGTCGGATCGATCACTGGCTCGAGTGGCTCCGGCGGGTTCACCCAAGGACACACTTTAGATACGAGCGTATGGGCCGCACGTCTTACAGCCGTCCAATCAAAGCGTTTCCTCACTTTCGTGTCTCTTTCTGCAAGCAAAAGAATATTGGTCAGAAACATGTGTCTCATCAGCACAGAAGGCAGGATATATCGGTACACTAGAAAGGTGTCGGCTTCCACTGCTTACGCTCACTAGACACTGGAAACTCACATATACACACACAGCGCATGACAAAGAAAGCAACAGAAACATGAGAGAATAAAGCGTGTCGTGGGACCTGAAGCACTTGCCTCTCACACAACATGCGGTCGCAACTTCAGTTCTCTTTCACCCATTATTGGCTTTGAGTGCTCAAAGATACAAATTAGTGCTGGGAATTGCAAAAAAAAGTAACTAGTTAATCAAAAAATGTTCTGTAATTAATCGCAAGTTTTTAATATTTTGATATTGTAATAATTTCAGTTACTCTCCAAATTAATGTAGAAACAATTTAAAGACAGCATATTTTAAATATGTGTTGTAATGGCATCTTTTTATGAATGAAGGCCAGTATCACTGATGCTAATGTCTCTATGAAACATTAATGACGTTACATTACAGTATAACTGAAAACTCCCAATTACAACATTTATTAGGCTTTAAAAAACAACTTTTAATTTAAGTGAACTTAAAACAATCTTTACATAAACCCATTATAATAAATGTTATTTTTACCCATGGCCTTCCCTGTTAGACAGAAATGTAATAGTTATCAAACACCTTTCTTAACTGCATAAATAATAAATTAAATGTATTATTATTATTATTTTTTTTGTAATTTCATGCAAAAGACTAAAGTCTGTTTGTGTGTCGAGTGTGTGTGTGTGTGTGTGTCTGTGTGTCAGAGTGTCCCTCGATTAGCTGACATGAGACGCAGCCACACTGACACACACACACACACACACACACACACACACACACACACACAGACAGGACACTGACACACACACACGCACACACACACACACACACACACACACACACACAGGACATTGACATACAGCTCGTTCTCTTGTGTCTTGTTGTGCTTGGAAGCATTTACATAAATAGAAGCGTGATGATCATTTAACGCTCTGCAAATGTGTTAAGCTGAAAAAATTAACGTTAACATGTTCATTTGCCCAGCCCTAATAAAAATGCATGTCACACAGTCGGGTGTGTCTTTAGTGAACGTATACAGTTTTTAAAAACACAAGATCTATACTGTAATTATACAATTACACTTAAAACATAAATATATTAAATTACTCGTATCATGAAATGAGTTTTTGGTCATCCAAACCGCTTCAGAATTGTGAAAGGTCAGTGAATGTGAACATGATTGATAATAATAATAATGTTCTGAACTATTTTCGTTTGTGAAAGAGCAAAAACAGGCAAACACAAGTCGCTTAATATTAACTTGTTTAAAATCAATATCACATTTGTTGTGCTGATACCTGGAGAAAACGCCACTCTTCGTGTGATATTTATGAACTGTATTAAATTATATATTAGAGTAAATCACGCAGTAAAAGTGTCTAATCTACAAGACTACATCTCATAGTCAGTGTGTGCACGCGTGTGCACAAAAACAGGAAAACACAAGTCGCTTAATACAACTTACAACACATAAATCATTAGCATAGCACTTATTAATAACATTAACAAATCATTTATACATGGCTGACCGTTATTATAAAGGCTGTGTCTCAATCTGTTCCCGAGCTCGTGAATCAGTGTACATTTATAACACTCACACTTTGTTTTATATCACTTTTGCATCAAATTCCCAAAAAACCAAGTGACCGCTGCGGTGAGGGCGTTTCTAATACAGCATCTGTGTGTGAGTGATGGTCAAAATGAACATCTTTCTCTCTTTTCACTGCCGTTATCAATCTCACGCTATTTTTCCCTCTTTTTGAAAGTTGTGAAATCACTATTGTGGCGTTTTTCTGTTGCTATTTGAGCAAACGGGGACACACAAAACACATATTTAACGTTTTCTCTCATTCACCGCTATAAAAGTTAACCCAGCTATGACGACTTCTGCTTTCTGAGAAACCCGGAAATGTGAAAAGGGTTTATTACTGTATTTATGAACTGATATCTTTAACACATTAATGTTATTAAAGCACATCATGATGAACACTTACATAAGCCTAAGCCGTGAATAAATGATAAGTGTTTTCTAGATTGTAGCGGTCTAACGATGCTGAAATATAATAAAAGAATGTCTTCGGTTTATATCGTTTATATGCAGAACACGTCAAAAACAGACGTCATAAAAACTTTCATTCTGGCTCCTCAGTGGACGTCTTTTCAACGTACGCCTCTAGGGGCAAAGACATTGAAAAGACGTCTTTTGGACATAACTTTGCTCAGTGGAATCTTTTCTAACTGATCGGAAAATTACGATCAAAACTCAAAAAAATTCCATTGACGGAATGTTCAGATGAGCCAAGAATGTTCAAACTCCAATTGACAAAAATTCAAATCTAAACACTGAAGCCCATTAGACTCAAAGAAGCTGCCATTCTATGAACTACTATTTCTAATCCACTGAGACTCAAACTTCCATTCTAATATTTCTAATCTATCTAACATGGTAAACTATGGTAAATCATGGTAAACTATGGTAAATCATGCTAGAATCATGGTAAACTATGGTAAATCATACTAGAATCATGGTAAACTATGGTAAATCATACTAGAATCATGGTAAACTATGGTAAATCATGGTAAACTATGGTAAATCATGCTAGAATCATGGTAAACTATGGTAAATCATGCTAGAATCATGGTAAACTATGGTAAATCATGCTAGAATCATGGTAAACTATGGTAAATCATGCTAGAATCATGGTAAACTATGGTAAATCATCTGCATTGAGTTCAAAACTATCAAACTTTAATTTTTAAACTACTTTAAACTTCAAACCTTTAAACTTTAAACCTTAAATCTTTAAATAAACTTTTTTTCAACATTTCTGGTCTATGCTTTTTCAAGCCAGCTTCAAAGTTTGTTTACAAACTTTACTCATTTGTTCGTGTCATCAGTACCTGTTGGTTTCTGCGCGTCTGCTGGGCTCACAGGTAACCGCTCAAACGCGTCCGCGAGCACTTGACTTCTGCTGTTCTCCATCTCAAGACTCTCTGCTGGTATAATTATAGACTGCGTTTGTAAACTGAATGTTGCAGTGTGTGTGTGTGTGTGTGTGTAAACCGCGAGCGAGAACTGAACACCAACTAAACTCTATAAGCCTGTCCGCCTGTGTCGTCACTATTAGAACTGGCGCCTGTGTCGTCACATGACCAGTCGAGCTGCGAACAATAACAAACGCGTCTAAAGAGACACGAATGAGACCTGGGGCTGCATAAACTTAGCCATTATGTTAAGACAGTGCCTTAAGATCTAGTATGAGCAGTGTTGGGAATAACGGCGTTATAGATAAACGGCGTTACTAACGGAATTACTTTTTTCAGTAATGAGTAATCAAACCAATTACTGTTTCTTCCATTACAACGCCATTAGTGTTACTGAGGAAAAAATGCGGCGTTACTATAATTGAGCTCACTGAAGCGGTTTTCATCCGAACAGGCTCTCTGTCAGTCGGACCTGCAACGTGTGTGTGTGTGTGTGTGAGCGCGCGCACCAGCCATGCGTGTTGGGGGTTGGGTGGGTGGTATAACTGATGATGATTGGAGGGTGGGGGACAAGGTTAAGGTTGAGGTTGATAGGTTGAGTTCACACACACACACACACACACACACACACACGTGCACAGTCAGAGCGATGGCAAGTCCAACGACTTCAAAGGTAGCTTTCGCAAACTGGAAATATAAGCGCTACTTTTCCCTCGTTGAGGTGAAAGGTAAGAATGTTTATGTAACGTTAACGTGTTGATCGTATAATTAGATGTGCAAATGCAAAACGTGCCTTAATATGTGTAGTGTTTTTTTATATTTAAGTGTTGATTATTATATCTAAAAATAAATAGCAACTAAATGTAATGGTTTGGGCTCTGCACGATCCCAGACGAAGAATAGGGTCTTATCCAGACTTTTTAACCACACTGTAAAAATTTTTTTTTTTAAATTTTACGGAAAATAACAAATTATTTGTACTCAAAACTCTGTAAAATTACAAACAATATCTGTATATTAACAGTATTATGACACGGAATATAACAGCAATTCACATTTTTTATACAGTATTTTTTTTCTATATTCTTTAATTACATACAGATGTATGTTAAATAAATCACAATATTAATCTGTAATTAAGTAACAAAACTGTTAAATGATAAACGGCTGAATGACTGCACTTTAGCAATTGATGTCATGTTTTCAATAAATTGTAAAGCAACATATTGTATTCATGTTTTTACTGTAAATGCAAGTGCATGATGGGAAATGTCTATTTCTTATAGTAAAATGTTTTATTCACAAATGCAACATTTTGAAAACTGCACCCCAGTTTAATATATTTAGAAAAGAGCTAACCCTGTATACTGATGCCTTAAAAATTATAAGAACATATAAAGCCAGAAAATTACTTGCTTTGTTTAATCAATATAGCTTTATCACCAATTTGACTTAATCCCCTACTGTGTTGTTGTTTTTTTGTTTTTTTTTGTTAATTTAATTTTCTTTTGTTTTCTTATTTTGTTTTGTTGTGACATTATGTATTACAATTTGTTATTTCTTAGTCTGTGAAGATTTATAATTTAAATTATGTTGGCCTGTTATGTTATTGTTCATATGCAAAACATATTATATATATATATATATATATGGACAAATTATACAGGTTTGGAACAACTTGAGGGTGAGTAAATGATGACAGAGTTTTAATTTTTGGGTGAACTATCCCGTTAATATTCAACAATATTATTGATCTGACTGTACTGATGTTGTTGCATTGAGTTTAAAGTGCTATAGAAATAAAGGAGACTTGTGTCATTTATAAATCAATACAAACAGAAATCAAATCAAAACAGAACAGAAGATAATATATCATATATGTGCTGTATCAACTTACAATACAACTACTGCTTTCAACAACAACAACAAAAAAGCTGTAAGTTAAAGTTTACATGTTAAAGAAATTTAACATGAACTCACATGCCTCTAGATGGAGCCAGAGGTTTTATTAACACTTCTGATTGTTTTTCATTTTTATTTTGATAAATCTTCAAGTAACAACAATTAGAAAGTTGAATTTAACAATTAAAAGAACAACTTACTTGGTACGAGGGACAGAGTAAACAGATAATACATAAAATAATTAAAAAATTATTATTATTTACACACACACACAAAAAAAAACTTTACTTTCGTTATGTCTCAGGTGGGGGGATAGAAATCTCTCATCTAAACATTGTATCTCTATTCCCCGGTGAGTTTAAAATCTTATTTAATATCTGGAATGTTTCAATTGCTTTTTTATTTATTTTAAATTTACATAGAGAATCTGCAAAACTTTTTTAATTCAGAGCAAAATACAATAAAATTTGGTTTCGAAGCTGTAAATTTAGACTTGTGGATATGGCCTTTTCCAGGCATGCACATTATCTAAAGGAACAGATCCAGTGTTAGCACTGCATGAAAAGTGGGATTTTCGACCCCGTAAACGCCTATACTCCTGGATATCTCCCTAATTTTCTGCAGTTTTCGACAATTTAGAGGCAGCGAACGTCGCGTTCGTCTGTGCCACAAATTGTCGTAAACGAACCATGACGTAGGTGGAGAGCCCCCCGCTGAGAGACCGCGCGGAGGTGCGACGCCTCTAATTAGCATATGAATAGCAGCGAAACCAGAGAGTCAACAGCCAGACTTGAATTTACTCACTCACTATTGGCTGAAGCCACTACATTTAAACAAGAAAAATCCCTCGTGATTGGTTGGCAGATCACTGCAAACCAATCATTATTGGTCACCCTGGCTCATTATAAATGTAAACCTCAATAATGATAATAAATATATAATTTATGTTGTAATTTATGTTTTGTATTAATGTTATTGTGCTATGAACTACACTATTCATACCATCAAGGAATATATGGGAAAATTTGCCCGGACTGTGCCGTTTATTCAAAGAAAGAGCTTCATTTATAAACACACAGCTGTTTATTCAAAGAAAGAGCTTTATTGTCAACTATGTACAGTGCAGCAGTAATGTCTCTTATGTTGTCCTCCAAAAACGTCAAAAAGAAGCGCCTAACACATTCGGGAAACACAGGCGTATATGGCGGTGGCCGCACAATCCATCCAGACACCCCGTAAACAATGCCGTCTTCCTCATCAGATATGAGTTCAATGGTCGCGCACTTCCAAACGTCCACCTCATCCAGCACACTCTCGCTTCCAGCAACTGTAATACAATCCATAAAGACAATAAGCAACCTGAAAAATACTCACATTGACAAAAAACGGATCTAATATAATAAATCTTACCCTTTTTCTTCTTGATCGACTCCGAGCTAAACTTCGCAGTTTCCGCCTGCGATGTAAGTTCAGGTTGTTTGTATCTGAAGCTCCGGCGTGTCAATTCATAATACGTCTTACAGGCAGCTGGAAAACAATTACATGAGACTGGTATTAATAAAAACAGTCCCGGTAAAGTTAAACAAGGAATGAGAAAAACATTAGACGTTATACTTACACACAATTTCGTCGTGATCAGCGGTTAAATCTGGACTCGCGGAAATCTCTCCAAGCAGATGAGAGCTCACGGCTTCGTTATGAGGCGAGGATAGTCTGTGAAAACAAAATGTGCAGTTTTAAGCTCGGATCTATTAACGCATCCATTTCCTTATACAGCTGAATAAAAGCATATTCTTTAAATCGTAACTTTACATTACCCATGCTCTGGTTCATAGCGCCTGCAGTTTGCCTCAGAGTTGAGAAGACGCCTGAAAGATTAATCGAAAAAGTTGTCCGCGTCCATGCAGAGGAGTTGAAGGGGAGACGGCGTCCTGTCATTGTTGATCACGAAAAAGCAAAGCCGCAAAAACACAGGAAATGTTTAAAAAAAAGAGTCCAAAACACGTCTGTTTAAAACTCGTCTTCAAGTTTTGTACGCGTCATGGCCATGACCTGGCACGTGATTGGACTAGGGCGAGAAGTTCGTCGGGCTCCTCCAATCACATGCGAGGTCATTGTTTTAAGGATGTTTTCCAGAATTAATGAAAACTCTGTATTAATACATTTTCCTGGACAGAATGGAAAATGTATTTAGTACCACATGCATGTACAGACTACAGTTCTCTGTTCCCCCCCCTTAATTGTTAAGCCCACCGGCAACTATAGTTGCCAGTGTATAGTTGTCATTTTCCTTCTGTAAGTATTTTTCTAGATATTATCCATGTTTTATATCTTAATGACACACAAGCAGACAACCAAATAAAGGATTTCAAGAAAAAAAAAAATTATTAACTTCCTTCCTGTCACATGAGACTGCCAACTTCCTACCCCTACTTCCAGGGAGCACAACGAAGGCAAACCCTCCCAAAGAAAGGATATTTTCATGTTACTAATAAGTATTTTTTGTTGACATCAACATAATCATGAAGGTCTCTAGAATCCTCCAAACATAACAAATCTTACAACAGATCTATAGTTTTTAGTATACTTAGTCAAACATAATAAATTTGATTATGAATACAGATTGATCTGTTGAAAGCAGTTATTTTGAGTTAGATGCTAAATGTTCTCCTCTTATACATATTTGACATTGAAGGGGTGCATAGGCTACAACATATTTGCCCACCGGCAACTATAGATGCCACAGATTCAAATACGATTTTCAAGAAAAAATACAAAAACCTGGGGAAAATAAATGCAGGACATGCCATTCAGAAAAAAAATGGGCACAAATGAGTTAAGTATTTATAAAAACTATACAAACAAAAATGCTCCTATAGTTACTCCAAGACTTAAAAAGCTAATTATGACTTAAATGATACACTCTAATAAATTGCACATACAAAAATGTTACAAAGAACGTTGGAGGATATTTAACAAATTATGACTCAAACTATGGATGAACAAACAAAAAGGCTTTTATACACAGTAAAATCCCCAGAGTTAAATTAACACTGCTCAGAGAACATTTGGTCCCACTCTACAGAGTGTTAAAGTAACACTGAATCAGTGTTAAAGTTAATGAGATAATTAAGAGATTAATTAAGTGATAATTGACCATTAGTGGTGAACACCTGATGATAATGAGTAGAATCACTGAAGGAAAGAGAAAAAGAAAAACACAAGAACTACGACTGACTATTAAAAAGACATTCAATCTCTGAAGATCTCAGCAGAGGAGGATTAAACAACTCCACAAACAGCATTACCAGCTTCACACATTACTAACCAGACTGACTTTATTTCTATCAGATGACTACAGAAGCTCTTATTGAGGTTTAGATGTTGATGTTTTATTGAAAATTAAAGTTGTTTGAAGTTACCATTATTGTGATTAGTGTTTGCTTTAATTGGGCTCTTGACCCTTGAGTTGCTAACATAAGTTTTTCTCTGGCTGCTGTAACTGTTCGTTACGGTGAAAATGGCAAGAAAATCTTGACGCCTGTTGTTTATGATACAGTTGTTATCATCATATAGTGCCTTATTTGCTGATCCCCTGAAAGTCATTGATTATAGGAGCATTGTGATTCTAGGGCAGAAGATCCAGCAATGTTATCATCAGAGAAACTAAACAATTATCAAAAAAAAATTACGTAAGATTTGTATTGCGGTTTAATAACACATCACACAATAAGCACTTCTAACTCCTGCGAGTTTTACTCACACACAGAGATCAAGAATCTGCCTATGAATCTCAACAATGGTGACATGCTTCATGCCACAATGCATTCTGGGTGCATCATGCAAAACTCATCTATGGCTCCCAGAATGCATTGTGGCATGAAGCATGTCACCATTGTTGAGATTCATAGGAAGATTCTTGATGTCTGTGTGTGAGTTCATCTCGCAGGAGTTAGAAACGATTAGTGTACAATCGGTTGCAAAACTTATTCAGCTTTTCTGATTAAAACAGTGTTGGATCTTTTCTAAAATCACAATAAAAAAAGTGAATAGTATATTGCTCATACTCAGTCATAAAATCAATGAATTAAATCATTATACAATGATCATATTCTCATCATCGAGCAGCCGACAGCATCTGATTGTGTTTACTCTTGCTTTTCTTGCTATAGCAAACTCAGTTACAGCAGCCAGAGAAACACTAATGTTAAAAAGTCATCAAACTGCCCAACTAAAGAAAACACTGATCACCATGATGGTCACATTAAAAACTAACAATTTTCACAACAAAATCAAACAAAACATTTGTTAATTCTCAATAAGAGACGTCTGACAGAAATAAAGTCAGTCTGGTTAGTAATGTGTGAAGCTGGTAATGCTGTTTGTGGAGTTGTTTAATCCTCCTCTGCTGAGATCTTCAGAGATTTAATGTCTTTTTTATAGTCAGTCGTAGTTCTTGTGTTTTTCTTTTTCTCTTTCCTTCAGTGATTCTACTCATTATCATCAGGTTTTCATCACTAATGGCCAATCATCACTTAATTAATCTCTCAATTATCTCATTAACTTTAACACTGATTCAGTGTTACTTTAACACTCTGTAGAGTGGGACCAAATGTTCTCTGAGCAGTGTTAATTTAACTCTGGGGATTTTACTGTGTAGTCACTCCAACACTTAATCAAGAAAATTAAGACTTGAAGGATCAACTGCAATAAATTGTTCATACACAAATTCTAGAAAGAATGTTCAAGGATATTTACCAAAATATTAACTCCATAAACTGTGCAAAAACACTCTTAAGCACCTGTAAAGACAATTAAGCAAATGATGACCCATAAACTGGATTAACTTTACCCTCTACAAACAAAAGTGCTATTATTGATACACTGTACTTACCACTACAAAATTAAAATATATAAGTTCTTGTAGCTCTATCCCTATCTTAAATAATAAAAGATGAACAGTTGTTTCTGGTATTTCTATTCACCTTCAAAATTGACGCAGCATTAAAATTTGGCTCGCCTGGATTTCCTTATTGTCAGTGAAATGCGTAGTAATATGTAGATAACTAGCTAGCTAGTGATAGCTTAGTGACAGCAATAAAACGTCCAATGCCGTCCAATATTAGTTGATAATATCGATAATACGAAGTAAATTTATTTCGTTTGACAGCTTTATGGATGAGATGAGAAGACTTACCTCTATACTGGGCTTTCTTGCCTTTCTCTTTTTCCGTCCCTGTGCACTCGAGGGTTTAGACCGGTTCATTTTTGAAGAACGCGCCAGTGATTGCCTGACCTAACGTCTGAACGCCTGTGCTCGACAATACTCACCATCAATTCAATCTAATAATCAGGTTAAGTAATTAAACGTGTGGCTGAGGGGGCGCCCAATGATGATCATGTTTAATAAACAGTATGTTTTATTTCGCTTGTTTTAATTCTATGCTTAATGGGAAGTAAGTTTAAGGGCGCCACAAGAGGGCGCCTGGCTGCGCCCCCAACACATTTGTCGCCCTAGGCAACCGCCTAGCTCGCCTATAGCAAACGCCGGCCCTGCTCACAAATTTGATGGGATTAGGATTGATTGTCTTGATATAGTCAGTTTATGACAGTTTACAAAGAAGGGAGTCTAACAACAAACTGATTTTAAGAAATATATTAAATTAACAAGAAAATGAAACAAAAGAATGTTAAGAGGTGAATAAAATAAAAAAATGTTGATGTATTTTGGCTGTGTGCGTGTGTGTGTGTGTGTGTGTGTGTGTGAGTGCGTGTGATTGTGTGTGTGTGTGTGTGTGTGTGTGATTGTGTGTGTGTGTGTGTGTGTGTGTGTGTGTGTGTGTGTGTGTGTGTGTGTGTGTGTGTGTGTGTGTGTGTGTGTGTGTGTGTGTGTGTGTGTGTGTGTGTGTGTGTGTGTGAGAGAGAGAGAGATAGAGAATCACAAGAGTCCGGAAATCAGTCCACAGAGGTGCTTATTTTATCCGTATATTCTTCAACCTCATTGAGGTTTCAGACCACCGGCTCCAGAAAAACCTATTATATTTATTTTCACTTTATTTAAGTTAATGGGTGTGGCAAAAGTGCTTCAATTACATATAGGCATAACACCGTAACGTTTTATTTTGTGTGTATTTTTTTTTTACATAACAATGGTTATTGCTAATGACATACAGAGTAATTAATCTACTCTGTTAGCCCGGACAAGTTGAATCTACTTAAAAAATTGGAGCAAACTGGTTGCCCTAAAAATGTGACAAAAACTAAAACGAGTACATTTAACTTAAAATGTTTTAGTTTAATAAATTCAGAACCTAGATAAAACTCCCCCTGCTGCTACTCTGATTTGCATTTGTGTAGCTCACAGCATGTTCATTTACATGATAAAGCCTCCCCTAGAATTAAGGGGAGGGGGGGTCATGGGGGGATAACTGCCAAGCAAGACCCACGTCAATTTACGACAATTTACGGCAGTTTTCGGTGTTGCCTGCAAATTGCCGTGCACAGTCGTAAACCTGAAGTTTCACGGCAATCTACAGTGCCACATACTGACGAAAATCCCACTTTTCATGCAGTGTCTTTCTTTTCCCCTTGTATGGTGGAAAGCAGTTGCTTCAGGTCATTTTTGGATTTTTTTTGATGGCCTGACTTCTTGACTTGACTCTCCAGACACCTGAGATGAACTTCCTTCTTCATTGCCCATTTTCCTCACTTCATCCAGGAAACGTTTCTTCACATCATCCTTAAGAGAAACAAAGCTGTTCTTGAATCTTGGATCAAGGTAAGTTGCAGTGTTGAAAAGAAGCTGCAGCTGCAGGTCATCATAGCGATGCTGAAGATAATCATTTATCTTTTCCTTCATTTTGGCTAATGCAGAGTCACTTTGTTCATGACTGAGACATTCAAATATCTTCCAGAGTAATGGCAAGACTGAGGACAGGGTGGTATGTTTTTCACCACTAAGTGCATCAGTAAAAGGACTGATACCCCTTTTCCACCAAGGCAGTGCTAGAGCTAGATCGGAGCCAGAGCCTAGTTTCAAATCGGTTCTTTGTGTTTCCACACCCAAAGCCCCAGCTCCGAGCCAGGAGAAGTGGTTCTTAAGTAGCACCAAAACATTGCTGGGCTAGAACAGGGCTAGAAGTAAGAACCAATTACGTCAGGCGCTGGGGGCGGAGTCAACAAGACGAACACAAACTTGAGATCCGCCATTATTGAAATAGCAGCTAATGGAGCTAACAGCTGCTGCTCGTTTGTAATCTCCGTCTATACAAATGACGGCGAACTGCGTGAATGCGTTGGATTCGCTGTTTTTTCGTTGTATTTGATGCCGATGTAGGATCGTAAAGCCATGTGAATCAATAGTAACGCAACGTTTGCATTGTTGATGGAAGGCTTGTTCGCAGCGGTGCTGTGCAGACCGATCGCCGTATGTTTCCCGCTGCCCAGGGTTGCCCGGTTTTCACAACAAAACCTGCCCCATTTGCTACTCAAAACAAGCCCAATCGCGTTTCAGGGGGGCTTCCCCGGTAAAAATCACATTTGGGGGTAAAATATGCGTTTTTTTGGCATGGTTGCTACTAAAATTCGCTTTCCTGGGGCTAAATATCACATAATTGGGGTCGCTTCAACCCGCAGACATGAGAAAAAACCTGCGGCAACAGTGAAGTGGCCCAATTCCGCGGGAAAATTAATGGACTGTCGCTGCCTCGCTAGCGTTGCTGAGAAGGATGAGACGTATACAGTGACGTAAGACATGGCTCTGTGGCGGCTCTCAGCATGTGGAAAAGCAAACGGTTCTTAGAAGGCTCCTCAGTCGAACCCACTATGAACTGGGATTAGCACTGGCTCTGAACAAGCACCCGGTTCATTCTGGTGGAAAAGGGGTATGAGTGGCTCAAGAACTGCTTTAACAGTTTCTAACACTGTAATGTCTGAGCCTTTTGGCATCAGATGCCCTTTTTTCCTGTCCTCAGCCAGCACAGCACAGACAACCTGCTGCTGCTCCAAGAAACGTTCCACCATATCGTATGAAGAATTCCAGCGAGTGGGTTCGTCATGCTTGAGTTTATGGTCTGGGGAGGACAGATCTTTCTGTTTTTTGGCCAGCTGGCGTGAAAGTTTTGGTGATCTTGTGAAGGCAGAAATAGTTTTTCGAAGCCTTGACAGAGCTGTGGACACCCTGTTTATGTCTAATGCCTTATTTACAGCAAGGTGGAGATTGTGTCCAAAACAAGGAATCCCTCGAAGGCTTTTTGTTATTGGTGGCATTATCGGTTGTGATGCCTGACATTCTTACAATGTCCAAATTCCAGTCTTCAAGTTTTTCTTCAAAGGCCTAATTTAAACTTTCAGCAGTGTGATCTGTGTTGAGACCACAACAGCCAAGACACCAGGATTGCAATTCCCACGATTTAGTAATGTACTGCAGAGTTACAGACATGAAAGTGTCTGCAGTTCTGCTTGTCCAAAGATCTACATTTACATTTATTTATGCATTTTAGCAGACGCTTTTATCCAAAGCGACTTACAACTTGGGAGTACACGAAGCGATTGGTCATGAAGAGTCGAGTAAGCGCAACAAGTGCCTGAAATACTGAGTCTGTGTACATAACTCAGTGTAGCACAGGCTAGAGAAGGGAGGGAAAAGGGAAGAAAGGAATTTTTTTTATAATTTTTATCATGAGGTTAAGTGCTCACGGAAGAGATTAGTTTTTAGTTGACTTTTGAAAGTTGTCAACGAATCAGCGTTTCGGATTGGCGGTGGGAAGATCTGTTGTGCAGCTGTAAAACGGTTTCTCTCCGAGATGCTGGATTATGAGGTCTCTGGTGTCATTGTAGATGCGGGGAATCTCTGTGTACATAAAAAAATTTCGGCTTGGAAGATTGTATTTTGGGTTAAAGTGTTGAAGCAGTTGCTGAAATCCCAAATTTTCAACAGTGTAAATGGGCACTTTATCCATACAAAGGAATTCAGCAACAGCTCGGTTCAGTTTTCTTGCTTCAGGTGAGTTTTTGTCATATTTCTGCTGCTGCCAAAAAGCATTTGTAACTGTTGTCTGTTTTAGAGTTTGCTGGGGTGTCATTGTAGATGATTCCTGATCTTCTTCAGCCTGCAGCTGTAAAAGGAAATATATAAAAGTAAAACAATGGGCTGAATCTGATCAAATGCAACATTAGATCATTGACATCAGCTAAAATATAACTTTTCTGTAAATAACAAACCACTGCTTTGATAATAAATTTAGATAAGATTACATATGTGTAGGCCTATATCACTGTTGCAAAGATTTAATTATTCTTATTCGTTAATTAAATGTACCATTACATTTTTTAAATCAAAAGTTTTATCTACAAACATTATTTAATGCACATTGAACAAACAGGAACGATCAAGTGTTTGTATTCAATAAATAACATTTACAAACATGAATTAATGCTGTAAAAATATATTGTTCACTCACTGTAAGTTGATGTTAGATAATGCATGAAGTAGCCTAATGTTAATGAATGGTACTATCTAACTGTATAGTTTTAGCACAGTGAACAGAAGATAACCTGTGTTTTATATTAATGTACTTTTATTTAATCTAAACTGCGTCATTCTAACACTCATTATAGCGTTAGCCGTACCACATATGCTTACGATTTACTATGCAAATGGCTAACGTTTTGTTTATTTCAATCCAACATTAAAATTAAAATATGGTATATTATTCATAACAGAAGCTCTAAATATGAAATAAAATTGAAACTTACCTGCTTGAACTGTTTCATCAGATCGGGGTGTCTGTCTTTGAGGTGCTTTATTAAGTTCGATGTGTTTCCTCCTTTTGAGAGAACTTCTGTTACATCGTTTACAGATTGGCTTTTGAGGATCAATGATGTTCCCCTCGCCATCAGCCACAAATCCGAAATATTTCCATATATGTGATTGAGAGCATAAAAGAGTTGCCGCATGCTGTTTTTAACTCTTTTTTCACTCAGGCGTTGTTCTTTGTTTACTTGTTTACTCTGATGAACTTTCTAAATGTTACGCAGGGGTGTAGATGCTCCATGACTAAAACGTCCAGCTCGTCCATCGTAAAGCAGTTGTACAACCTAACAATCTGTTTGCAAGTTGGGTGCCTTTGTAGTATCAACATTGCTGCCATCTCTACACTAGAAGGTTTGGTAGACTTAGCCTAAAGAGAAAAGATAGACAAAAGGTTAGCTCATTTCAAAATCTCCCAACTCAAGAGTGAGGGAAATTAAAGATGAAAGCAATTAACTTTAAAACTGATGCTTCTAGGCTTTGACTGTCTAATTCAGTCACATCGCAAACTAAAGTTAACAAACCAATTCTTAATAGAGAATTTCATAAAGTCTTGTCAACTCACCGATGTCGACGCTTCTCCACACCTGTCAATAAATCTGATGGTCATCTAAAAAATAAAGAACATTTTTGCAAATGTGAGTAAACTGATCCCTGATGTCTTTACATCTTTTAAACACTGTAAAATCTCATTTTAGGTATTAAATTAGTAATAAAGGCCACAGACTATTTTTTGTCATAAACTTGCAGTTTTGTACATTTGTATTTTTGTGTTTATAGACGAAATAACAAAAAGCCATTCTAGATATAGAAACAATATTTTGACTTTTGACCCTGTGGTGAGGTGCCATGTGTGGTTTTAACCTGTGGTGATCTAAATAGAGCGCTCGTAATACTTTGTGTATTAAATTTACATACGTGTCTATTTCAAGCTACTCTACTGTCAGCTCAAGCTTTTGTCAAATCTGTCATTATATATATTAGAAAAGGAACCGTCCCCCAGGTGTGTCCACAACATTGAATCCGACCCCCTTTTAAAAAAGTGTGCACCCCTGCTTTCTTGGTAATCAGATCTGTTTTACCTGTACACCATCCAGCCCAGAATTGTCTCACTGAATTTGTCATATCTTCTAGGTGGCGCTCTTTCAGTGTGATTAATGTAATATTCAGTCAGTGCTGATGGAGGGAGGGGCCAGTAAAGCTGCTCATTACTGATAAACAGCTGAAGAAAGAGGAAGGAACTAAAGCAGACAGATGTAGAGACAGAGAGATTCAGCAGAAAGAAGACTGAACTCAACTCACAATGAAGATCTTCCTCATCTTCTTCACTTTCTACCTGATCTCAGGTCAGAGCTTTTCTCTTTCATCACTGCAGTAATGATGCTGTTTTCTGTTCATGAGGTTTCTGATCACAGTATCAATCTGATTGACAGGTGCAGTGAAAGACATTGATGTGACTGGATATTCTGGAGGAAGTCTTCTTCTGGATTCTGGAGAGGTTTGGTACAGTCACTCTGCTAAACATATGGCCAAATTACCTGAGTGGAGAACAATAATAAATTATAAGAAACATGATAAATGGATTAATGAAGGACGATTCACACTGTTTAGAAACAATGAGGGAAACCTCATGATCTACATCAGAGAATTAATTCAACAAGATGCTGGAAGATACCAGATTAGAGTTATTGGCCAGCGGTACATCGATATGACTCTGAATGTGGGAGAAGGTCAGTCAAAGTCTCAGTGTAGTAAAACAACTGATCATTTCAAAGCTTATATATATGAAATATATTTCTTTATTATGACAGATTCCTTTAGTAAAGAGTCAGTGATGGTGAATATTGGAGAAACTGCCGCCTTCAGCTGTGAATATTCACAGAATCATATTAATGATCCCAAGATCATATTCAAAGAAGGAAGAGACTCCATTGAGACGATTTACAGCACATGGAAGAAGAAAGAAAGATTCAGTGTTTCTGATGACAAACACAAACTCATGACTGTGAGAATTACAGCTGTGACACCAGATGATGGAGGAGTTTATTTATGTGGAGTTTGGATCAAAGGACAATCGTACAGTTACTCCATTATTAATACTGTTCATCTGCACATCATGAGTGAGTAGATCAAACTAGTACAAGTTCCAATTTGTTTTTCATATTTTCATGTAGATCCCCAGTTCACAAACACAACTTTGAATGTTGACAGATTCGTGTTGTGGAGCGTCAAAGACAGTGAATGTTAACAGTGGAGAAACTGCGGCTTTCAGCTGTGAATGTTCACTGGATCAAAGGTATGATGGGAAAACCATATTCAAAACCAAAAATAGCATTATTGATTTGATGATCTCCACTACTAAATCACAGGATCAGAAAGAAAGATTCAGTGTTTCTGATGACACACTTAAAAACATCTTCAGTGTGAGAATTACAGCTGTGACACCAGATGATGGAGGAGTTTATTTATGTGGAGTTTGGATCGACAGACACTCGTACAGTTACTCCATTATTAATACTGTTCATCTGCATGTTACTAGTAAGTAAAACAAACTCAATCAAGTCCGGTATAAATGTAAGTCTTTGTTCATGAAGAGTTCATTAGGTATGATGCTGTATTGATGTTCTGTGATTGACAGCTAAAGTGGGCGTGTCTAGTGTGACTGGCCACTCAGGAGGTCGTCTGATGATCAAGTGTGAACATCCTCAATACAAAACCAGGCCAAAATACATCTGTAAAGAGTCAGATGGATGTTCAGAGAGGAAGAATCCAGGAGTTCAGGATGAATGGATGGAGAATGGAGATGTTTCTTTATATGACGACACCAGAGCAGGAGTCTTGATGGTGTTTTTTAGAGAGCTGAAAGCTGCAGATGCAGGAACATACAGGTGTGGAGTGAATGTGTCTCACTATACTGAGAGCTTCACTGAACTTCAGCTGCACGTCACACACGGTGAGGAACCCGACATACTTTAGCTTGCATGTATGAAATATCAATTCATCAATTTTACGTAATTTCTCTTGGTTTACAGATGCAACATTTCTGACTGAATCTGCTCATCTTGGTGAAGAAGTCAACATCACCTGTCAGATCCCAGAGGAACATAAAGTTCATTTCTGCAAAAAGGATGATAATCACATCTGCCAAACCATCAGCACATCTACAGTGACACAAATGAGTGGTTCATCTGAGAGAAATGAAGAGAGAGTTTTTACAGTGAGCATCAGTAATGTGAGCGTGAGAGATGCTGGAGTTTACTGGTGTGGAGCAGAAACCAGAGACACATATTTGACTTTCATCTCCCTGACCACCAAAATTCAGCTCAACCTCACCAGTGAGTGAATTCAGAGGATTTCATTGTAGTAAATGCAGTCTATTCAGAATCATGTGTGTTAAATGTGTGTGTTTGTGTGTTTGCAGTGTCTCCAGTAGTGAGACGTGAAGGAGAATCTGCTGAGATCATCTGCCCTTATGATTCAATCTATAAATCAAAGTCAAAGTCTCTCTGTAAGGGGAAGTGCTCCACTAGAGATAGAAATACTCTCAGTGAGAGAAGAGAAAGAGACCAAGACTGACAGATTGACTCTGAATGATGACGTCACTGCAAGTGTCTTCACTGGGACCATCACTGGACTGACAGCAGAGGATGCTGGGAAATACTGGTGTGCAGTGACATTAGAGAGAGACGTGAATTATCTTTACACTCATCTGATCGTCATCATGAACGAGGGTGAGGAAGGTTTGTTCATCTGAATATGTCAAACTATGGCTGTGAATTGATGTTCTTCTATTTCTCATCATTTCCAGAGCTGAACTTGACTAAGTATGAAGGAGACGACATGTCAATCCAGTGCAAACATCAGGATGGACATCAGAAATGCTTCTGCAAAGCACATGAACCCTCCATGTGTGTGAAGGATGGAGTTTCACTGGAGACGATCAGAGATGATCGATTGTCTTTCAGTGATGAAGCATCTACTGGAGTCTTTACTGTAAACATCACTGATCTGAGAGAAGAGGATTCTGGGATATACTGGTGTGGATCTCACATCACCACTAAAGTCAACCTCACTGTTAAACAGGGTAAGATACATGTTTGTGAGACAAGTATTCACTAAGCTAGAGTTCCTTTTCTGAATCTGAATGAACGTCTTTGACAGAGAGGCTGAAGATCGCGCTTCATGTTTGTTTTTTTTATTTTGCAAAAAGCACAACCATTTTTTTTTTGTGACTGTACACAAAAAAACTGAAATTTAACAGATTATAATGATGCATAACACTTGCCTGAATGATAAAAAACGACAGAGTTATTTGAGTCTCTTTGGCACTGATAAGAAAAAAAGTGAGTTGATCGTGGCGGCCGACTCGAGGGGGTTAATATTTGTGTAGATATTATTTTATTCATGTTTATTTATTAATAAAGTTATGTTTGTGTTTAATTTCCAGATTTCTCCATGATCCTCATTATTGGTGTGTGTGTGATTCTGCTGCTGATCGGTGGATTCACTCTGACTGTGTGTAAATTAAGACACAAGAGACGAGGTTTGATCATTTATTATCTGTTGAAAAAGATCATAGTCTCCAGTTTGATGTTGATCTAGTTTGTTTGTCTTACTGGTCGATTAATTTTGTTTTGTTGTAATTAGGAAGAACATCGACATCAGACGAGAAAAAGAAAAATACAATGGTGAGTTGTGTGTGTGTGTGTGTGTGTGTGTTTGTATCACACCTGCAAACTTGTAGCTTTTCGGCGACAATCGCCGTTTTCTTATGCTGCGTTCACACCAAACGCGAATTGAGCGTCTTGCGTGATACGCGCATTACACGCGAATGGTGCTTTTGTGCATTCACGCGTTTGAAGCGAATTCGCGTCTGACGCCCGAGTTGAAAAATTCGAACTTTGGCGTCAATTCGTGCCGCGTTAACCAATCAGGAGCCTGCTTGCTGCTGTCACGTGGTAAAGTGACGTGTATGAGAAACCCTGCATAAATTAAAAACAGTACTATTGTGTCACAAAATGTAGTTTTAAGACGTTTTCAGGTGGGAATGTAGTTGTTTAAAGCTCAAATCTGTGGTTTATTTATAAAGAGAGTGCCTATTTAAAAAATAATCTTGTGTTTTTGGAGTTGTGAGATTCAGGCGATCACCGGGCAATCACTGCTCATAACCCCGGCGAAGGCAGCCTTTCCTCGGCCAGTCCTTCTGGCGTCTGCCGCTGGCTCTGATGTCCTGTAGTGGTTCGTTTTGTGTAGATCTAACTGCCGAGCTTTGCTCTCATGAATCTATAATTTGTTGTCTGCCAAATCGTTTTGACTGAGGGCAAAGAGAAGTTTCATAACTTTATATTTTAAGGATATTTAAATATACATGTACTGAAGATAATGTAGGAGTTGCCTGGACCACATTTGTGTGGCTATTAATGCTTAATATATATGTTTAATGAAAAATGTAAAGAGGCAGAGTGGTGTTTTATGACATGTTTCTCCTGGAGTGCCTTGAACGCGCGTCAATTTCGCTTCAAACGCTCGATTTCTACGCACGTCCAATTCTCTGCGGATGTGCGAATGCATTCAAAATGTTCGCGCGTGAAACTAGACGCGGTAGACGCGATTTTGACGCTCAATTCGCGTTTGGTGTGAATGCAGCATTAGTCAATTGGGTCATTTATGTGAATCGTGTAGAACCGGAGAGTTTTAGTTTTTTTTTTGGGGGGGGGGGGGTGCAATCCTTAACAGTTCACAGTCGGCTTGTTTGAAGCGCGGAACACACTTCAATCCGAGTTCCCACACGAACATATTAAGTATTCAGTCCATTTTATCACGAAATTCAAACGATAAATGCCGTTTTGACGCTCTATGTGGCGTGACTGGTCACTTCATGATAACAGTTCAAGCGGCCCCGCAACGCGCACGAGCGTGAACGCGATCATCTGTTAAGGCGATCGATCATCTCTTACTAAAGAATGAACATGAATGACCATCTGAAGGTATGCTGAGGCTGAGGTATGACATTACAACTTACTGTCATGTATGTGGTGTAATCGCTAAATCAGTGTTTCAACGGCGGAAAGACGTCAATTTAACTGCTTGTAAAATAAACAATGTCATGTAACGTTAGCATCACATTTAACGTTACCTCAGAAGTCATTCAGTGTCCACAGAATTTTATTCACAAGAGAAATCAACTCTTTCACTAAATATATGCTCTATATTAGCCTATATATTAATTATATTCTAAAACCTGTTAGGGATGTCTTGATTATTTCATGCATGTTAAATGAACCTGTCATGAAAATGACACACACTGTGTATAAATTATTATATTTCAACAACGAATTGGAGAAAAAACTATTTTATAATTAGATTTAGAAGTTAATGCAAAAACTGCCTTATGTGAAGTTTACATGTTTGCATGCAATGTGTTATTTGAGTGTTGATTATTATACCTAAAATAAATAGCAACTGAATTTAGGCTAATAGTTTGGGCTCTATTTTGTTAACCATTAATATTAATGTGAAAGTAAGGGCTCCCTATATAATTTACAGCAATATATTCAATACACTTTTGGATATAATTTAATTAATTGAAGGACAGACACTTTTTTTCTTCTTCAGTAAACCACTGTTAAATCTAAAAAGCAATTTTGTAAAACTGCTGTACCGAACTCGTACCGAGCCGTGATTTCAAAACCGAGGAACGTACCGAACCGTCAGTTTTGTGTACCGTTACACCTCTACTGTCAGTCTTTTATTTTTTGTGTCATGCGTCACAACACTTCTGAGTTCCAGGCATTTCCGTGTTGTAAATAAAATATTTTTTTAAATATTAATGTGTCATTCTCTTTAAGTCACGCTCAGAAATGTGTCATTTGCATACCCCCCCCCCTTTTTTTACTCTGAGGAGTTTGCAGGTCTGTTGTATAAATGTTATGCTTATAAGATGTTTTCGCATTTAAAAATGTATTTTCTCCATGTCCAGTCATCGTGTTCAGACAGCAGACGTGATTCTCTCACAGATCCTGGATCAGCTCAGATTAACAGTCATGATGAACTACCCACAAGCCCCTCTGATGAGCTCCTGTACGCGTCTGTCAGTTTCCAGAAGCATGAAGAGTCTCTCAGTGACTCTACAGTCTCCTTCAGTAAGGACCAGATTCACTGTGATTAGAACAAACTTAATCAGTGCACTTTTGTTAACAACAAAATACTGTAGAAATGATATGAATACCCCATCATTAAAAAAGCCTTTATGTATTGGTACACTATTATTACAAAAAAGTATGCAGTGTATATAAATTCAAATACGAAATTATGAAATTCCTTCATAATCTAACATTTAGTGTTAATTTGCTTATTTGACGTGTTTAATGTTATTTTCACACCTGGCTCATTTGGAGCGCTTGTTTTGCAACCTTGCACATTTTCTTCCTTAGTTTGGTTTATTTAGGCGTATGTGAACATGGAAATTGTACTCAGATTTGCACCAAAACTATCTGTCCAAGATCACCTGAACAATCATGTAGCAGTTCTGACCAACGAACACTGCACATTTCCCAGTGTTAAATTAACACTGCTCAGAATTTATATAATCCACACTCATATAGTGTTATAAGCAACACTGAATCAGTGTTGAAGTTAATGAGATAATTAAGAGATTAATTGGGGGATGATTGAGCATTAATGATGAACACCTGATGATAATGAGCAGAATCACTGAAGGAAAGAGAAAAACAAGAACTACAACTGACTTCAGCCACAGCCTTAGATGAAATCAACTGAAGATAAAAGAAGACATTAAATCTCTGAAGATCTCAGCAGAGGAGGATTAAACAACTCCACAATCAGCATTACCAGCTTCACACATTACTAACCAGACTGACTTTATTTCTGTCAGACGACTACAGAAGCTCTTATTGAGGTTTAGATGTTGATGATTTATTGAAAATAATAGTTTAGTTTGAAGTCACCATTATGGTGATCGGTGTTGCTTTAGTTGGGCTCTTGAGCCTTGACTTTTTAACATATATTTTTCTCTTACTGCTGTAACTGTTTCTTACCGCGAAAACAGTGAGACACAATTGATGATGGCAGATGATACAGTTGTTATCATCATAGAGTGTCGTATTTGCTGATCTCTTGAGAGTCATTGTTTATAGTGCCTTGTGACTCTACAGCAGGAGATCCAGCAGTGTTTTCATCAGATAAACATATTCTTATCATTGAGCAGCTGACAGCAACTGATTGTGTTTTCTCTTGCTTTTCTTGCCATATCAAACTAAGTTACAGCAGCCAGAGAAACATTAACATTAAAAATTTGTCAAACTGCCCAACTTAAGAAAACACTGATCACCATGATGGTGACATAAAAAACAAAAACATGTAAACACAAAATCAACACAAAAAACCCTGTTAATTCTCAATAAGAGCTTCTGTAGACGTCTGACAGAAATAAAGTCAGTCTGGTTAGTAATGTGTGAAGCTGGTAATGCTGTTTGTGGAGTTGTTTAATCCTCCTCTGCTGAGATCTTCAGAGATTTAATGTCTTCTTTTATCTTCAGTTGATTTCATCTAAGGCTGTAGCTGAAGTCAGTTGTAGTTCTTGTGTTTTTCTTCAGTGATTCTGAAGATTTCAGGTGTTTATCATTAATGCTCAATCATCACTCAATTAATCTCTTAATTACCTCATTAACTTCAACACTGATTCAGAGTTACTTATAACACTCTGTGTGTGGATTATATAAACTCTGAGCAGTGTTAATTTAACACTGTGAAATTTGCAGTGAACCAGGCTATGAAACAGTATTTGTTTAGCACTAGGGCTGTAATCAACCAAAGAAAATCTTGGTCGACTGAAGTCCTGAAATTTTCGACTAAAATCGACTAAAAACGACGTTAGGAAAAAAAAGCTTTAAATGAATTAGCTGGGCACTGTGCGCAGTACTTGGTGGCCTTGTTGTCAGCCTAAATTAATTATAAATAAACATAAAAAACTAGTAGGCTATTTGCAGTATATTAAATCTTTTTTAGCTGATTATTTTGCACTGAAATGAGTCTGAGACACGAGTCTGTCAGCGTTGCGTCATGTGCACCTGCGCAATATCATAGCCTATGATTTCCCAAAATATAGTAACTGTTACTATGTTGGCAACTAGTGATATCATCACAATAACTTTTGAGGAATATGCAACATAATTTAGACAATTGTTTTTGTCATATGTATTATAATAACTGACAGACACTATTATTTCTGCCGCTCTGTGAACATAGGATCAGCTCAGCTTCGCGGCTGAGACACGAATAGACTATTAACTTAAAGCTTTTTCTCTTAAACACAAAAGGCACGTCCGTTTTAATAAAAAAGGAATATTTATTGAACAAGCCAGATCAAGAGCAGAAACGAAATAAAGTGCATAACTGAAAAATAAAGCATAGGCTCAAAACTAATACAAACAGTGGCCACACACATTAGGCTCCAAATAAAAAACACTGAAATATGGCAATTCTGATATGTTCATATAGCGTACTCAAAACAGACGGGGCAACCTAATGCAGACAAGTTAGCTTACCGTCTTTAGGTGATATGACATGTTTGTCGTCGAGCTGTGATATGCAAACTGTTGCTTGCTAAATTTGCATTCAACTTTTTTTCCATTTTCTATTTTTAAAAAATGCTGCCACACTGCCGATGTCTTTGTTGACATGGTAGAAGAGGACTGACTAGGAAAACGCTCTCACAATTAAATAAATAATATAGCCTACAGCAAAGTAGCCTTATGTTACTTCAATCTGTCTCTCTTCTCCAGTGGGTTGGGCTAATCCAAAAGAAGTGAAAACAAGGGGGGTGTCCTGAAGGCAGACTGTTACCTGTGAAACAGGGCTGCTCTGAAAACACCCCCATTAGCAATTAGTGCTTTCCACCTGATGAAATGAACGCGGCAAAAAATCGACCAATCAGAATTTTGGTCGAGCCAGAACGTATCGACTAATAATCGACTAATCGACTGGGAGATTACAGCCCTATTTAGCACATTATGAACATCTACGTTTGAGCAGATATCCACAAACATGGTATTTCACAGTGGTCTAAACTGGTCTAAATATTTGAATATTCATCATCTTACAGTGTAAAGAATTATATTCTACTGTTTTATATTATAGACGATTAATCGGAAAATAATCGAAACTGAAATTCAGAACCTCTAATCGACGTCATTTAGGGGAGGGGCTGCTCGATACGTCCCGCTCTGTCTTCTTGTTTCAGGGGAAATTACGTTAACACATTGAATAAAGCTGTGCGTTTCAAGAATAATATAATGCTGCAAGTTTTTGCTGGAGGTGTTTTGTTCTGCTTGCGTGATAGACGCTCAAAGCCACAGAAAACAGCAGAAGCTCCAGGGTCTTGGTTTAGTTTGATTGTGAAGATTAAACACTTATTCCGGAAACCCATAGTGAGACGAACAGAGAGATAGAGAGAGAGAAGATGAACGTTGATTGTGAAGATTAAACACTTATTCAGGAAACCCACAGTGAGACAAACAGAGAGATAGAGAGAGAGAAGATGAACGTTGATTGTGAAGATTAAACACTTATTCAGGAAACCCACAGTGAGACGAACAGAGAGATAGAGAGAGAGAAGATGAACGTTGATTGTGAACAGAAGAAAAAGGCTAAGAGCTTCTCGTTCAGTTATTCAGCTCCAACTTTTACTGAGTAATGAACTGAGATGAATTACCAATGATTTGACAATGTTACTTTTATAAACAGATCAAACAAAAACAAAAACAAAACAACGAGCCCACAATTCAATGACAGGATATCTGTAGAAATCCTTTAAATGTCATACATTTCTTAGTGCATTTACTGCATTGACATAAATGTACCACCACAACGTAACATGTCAATACCACTTTAAACAAGCAACACCTTGAGTTTTTTCTGTATGTTTGTCATTTATTCTTAAGATGTTTCATATTTCTTTCCATTATCTCTCTGTCTCAGTGCTTTGTGTTTGCAGGGTTTATTAATTGCAGTTTGATAAAGATCAGCAACATGAAATGCTCTTCAGCTTGTGGTTTTCACTGTTCTTGTATTCACATTATTTGGCTCAAACCAAGAAGCCTAAAGATTCTCCAAAGTGTTATTCCTGTTTTAAGTCTTTACTGTATTTACTGTAGTCTAATCTGAAATGTTCACTAGAGAGATATAAAGCATTTAGCTAATAAGTCCAACCAACTGCTGTCATAAACAGATCTCAAAAGCCATACTTGAGTAAAAGTATAGGTATCTTGCCAGAAAATTACTTTGGTAGAAGTTAAAGTCACTGTTTAGAATATTACTTGAGTAAAAGTTTTAAAGTATGGGATATTTATTGTACTTAAGTATGAAAAGTATTATTATTATTTTTTTCATATTAAACGTACTTAAGTATTGAAAGTAAAAGTAAAAGTACATCAGCATATGAACCTCAACCACTGTGACAAGCTAGCACATAATCCCAATCAGAAGTGTATCATGCTTACATTACACTACATTAAAGGAAGAAACTCCTTGTTTAATGATAGGTGGAGTTGATTTGTTAAATAAAAAATGTAATAATATTCATATAAGAAGAATGTTAATCTCTACGAGTAGTATTGCTCCTAAAGCAATTGTTTTATGGAATCAGGTTTATCCTTCCTTATGTTTGGGTAATGGTCTGGTCATAAAAACTTTGTAATACCAAATAAGGTTAAAGAAATTCACTTTAAAATCCTTCACAATTTTTACCCCTGTAAGTTATTCTTATCTAAGTTTATTGATATTCAACCAGAATGTTCTTTTTGTAGATCTGAAAGTGAATCAGTGACAGGTTTTTTAGATGTCCCATCACAATATCATTTTGGACCGATATTTCTGTTTTGATTTGTATAATACCCTTTATGATATTACAGAAGAAATGGTCTTATTTCTGCTTTCTAACACTGGATCTGTTCCTTTAGATAATGTGCATGCCTGGAAAAGGCCATATCCACAAGTCTAAATTTACAGCTTCGAAACCAAATTTTATTGTATTTTGCTCTGAATTAAAAAAGTTTTGCAGATTCCCTATGTTACGAAAGTAACGTTTTTTTTTTTGTGTGTGTGTGTAAATAATTATTATTTTTAAATTATTTTATGTATTATCTGTTTACTCTGTCCCTCGTACCAAGTAAGTTGTTCTTTTAATTGTTAAATTCAAATTTCTAATTGTTGTTACTTGAAGATTTATCAAAATAAAAAAAAACAAAAATAAAAAACAATCAGAAGTGTTAATAAAACCTCTGGCTCCATCTAGAGGCATGTGAATTCATGTTAAATTTCTTTAACATGTAAACTTTAACTTACAGTTTTTTTTTTGTTGTTGTTGAAAGCAGTAGTTGTATTGTAAGTTGATACAGCACATATATGATATATTATCTTCTGTTCTGTTTTGATTTGATTTCTGTTTGTATTGATTTATAAATGACACTAATTTGTCAAGTCTCCTTTATTTCTATAGCACTTTAAACTCATGCAACAACATCAGTACAGTCACTCAGATCAATAATATTGTTGAATATTAACGGGATAGTTCACCCAAAAATGTAAACTCTGTCATCATTTACTCACCCTCAAGTTGTCCCAAACCTGTATCATGTGTCCTTATATATATATATATATATATATATATATATATATATATATATATATATATATATATATATATATATATATATATATATATATATATATATATATATATATATATATATATATAATTTTTATATATATAAATATATATATTATTATTATTATTATTATTTAATTTTTTGCATATGAACAATAACATAACAGGCCAACAAATTATAAATCTTCACAGACTAAGAAATAACAAATTGTAATACATAATGTCACAACAAAACTAAATAAGAACACAAAATTAAATTAAATTAACAACAAAAACAAAACAAAAAACAACACAGTAGGGGATTAAGTCAAATTGGTGATAAAGCTATATTGATTAAACAAAGCAAGTAATTTTCTGGCTTTATATGTTCGTATCATTTTTAAGGCATCAGTATACAGGGTTAGCTCTTTTCTAAATATATTAAACTGGGGTGCAGTTTTCAAAATGTTGCATTTGTGAATAAAACATTTTACTATAAGAAATAGACATTTCCCATCATGCACTTGCATTTACAGTAAAAACATGAACAATACGTTGCTTTACAATTTATTGAAAACATGACATCATTTGCTAAAGTGCAGTCATTCAGCCATTTATCATTTAACAGTTTTGTTACTTAATTACAGATTCATATTGTAATTTAACATATATTTGTATGTAATAAAACAATAGAAAAAAATACTGTATTAAAATGTGATTTACTGTTATATTCTGTGTCATAATACTGTTAATATACAGATATTGTTTGTAATTTTAAGTTTTGAGAGTTTTGAGTACAAATAATTTGTTATTTTCCGTAAAATTTAGATTTTTTTTTTACAGTGTGGTTAACAAGTATATACATTTGTATTTATTTATTTTTTTATGCCCAATGGTTTGTCTGGATAAGACCCTATTCTTCGTCTGGGATCGTGCAGAGCCCAAACCATTACATTTAGTTGCTATTTATTTTTAGATATAATAATCAACACTGACTTAAATATAAAAAAAACACTACATATATTAAGGCAAGTTTTGCATTTGCACATCTAATTATACAATTATTTTTCCTACTCCAATTCAGGTTTTTTTAATCAGTTACATAAAAACAGACTGGCCTAATTTGATACGAAAAGAAAGACTGAATGCCACTTGCCGAACTGCTAGTGGCTCATACTAGATCTTAAGACACTGTCTTAACATAATGGCTAAGTTTATGCAGCCCCAGATCTCATTCGTGTCTCTTTAGACGCGTTTGTTATTGTTCGCAGCTCGACTGGTCATGTGACGACACAGGCGCCAGTTCTAATAGTGACGACACAGGCGGACAGGCTTATAGAGATTAGTTGGTGTTCAGTTCTCGCTCGCGGTTTACACACACACACACACACTGCAACATTCAGTTTACAAACGCAGTCTATAATTATACCAGCAGAGAGTCTTGAGATGGAGAACAGCAGAAGTCACGTGTTCGTGGACGCGTTTGAGCGGTTACCTGTGAGCCCAGCAGACGCGCAGAAACCAACAGGTACTGATGACACGAACACACACACACACACACACACACACACACACACACACACACACACAAAAACTGGGGATTACTTTGATTTTTTTTTTTATATGGAAACACATGAGCCTGTCCTGCATAGAAGATATTGCAAACATACCTAAACAGGGCATTATGATGTCAGAGTGAGAAATTATCAGAGGTGGAAAGTAACAAATTACATTTACTCGCGTTACTGTAATTGTAAAAAATACTGTACTGTAGTTTTTCTGCGTACTTCTACTTTTTTAAGTAGTTTTAAAAATCTGTAATTTTACTTTTACTTAAGTATGTTTTGTTTGAAGTATTGTACTTCGCTACATTTTAAACCACACCCGTTACTGAATAAAAATAAATAATACAAAGGGGGGAAAAACTCGATCCGGAAACGACTGCATTGAATTGAAGGCGGGAGAACGAACACAAAAATCACAAAAAGATGGAGACAGACTGACTGACATACGTCAGACCCAGCTGAAAGCGAAACGCCGTCGTGAACCCCTGGATAGTATGGAAAAACTTTGGATATAGACAAAAAATAGCCGGGTGTTGTCCTGGAGGATATCAAATTAGCAAAAAAATGTTGCTGCACAGGAGGAAACACACAGAACATGTTCGGGAACACCATCCCTCAGTGCAGATAAAGGTACATAACTTAAGGCCGAAAGTTTTCTGTGATGCAGAGGGAATCCCGGAATTACAGTATAACGCAGATGTCACGTAAAACACGCAAACTGATGGATGAATGAATACATCAACGGTAAAGCTGTACAATAAATCAAATCGCGACACGGTCTGTGAATATTAAAGCTCAAAACACTGCTATATGAATATATCGGCTTGTCCTGTCTCTGTGTGAATGAGCAGCTCCGTTTCATCTACTAGCCTACATACTTAAGTAGCCTACGCGATGCTCGTGGTGTTTAACGTCTCAAAAAACATATTTGGGCATGAACATACAGTATGACACCTCTGGAAATGATGTGGTATGGGAGCCTTCCTCTTTAGCCTAGTAGTATGGCAGCTAAGCCGTCCTGTTTAAGGTATGCCAGGCTATAAATGCTGCAAAAGGCTTTTTGTTTAAGGGAATTATTTGAAGTATAAAGTCGTCATTTCCATTCAAATCATTTACTGACAATGTCATGTCAAATCTGTGGTTTCTGTCATGATCGGTTGAAACTATTATGATTGTTTATAACACACTCTTATATTTCAGGAATGGACTATATTAAACGAAGCATTGAAGACCCCTCATTGCAGTCCAGTGAGGTCAACAGGTCCAGCTCATCTGATGAAGACGACTTCTTTTCTGGCATGCAGGGTTCGAAGGCACAAGACAGTGCCAAACAGCTAGATGCGTACTTGTCATATTCAGCAGACAACATGGACTTGCTCAAGTCTTTTCCAGCTGTGTGCAAGTTGTCTGTTAAGTTAAACACACCCCTTCCAGCATCAGCAGCCTGCGAGAGGCTTTTTAGTATCGTAGGATTAGTCTTTAGCCCTAGAAGAGCGAGACTGAATGCATTCAATTTTGAAAACCAACTACTTTTGAGGATAAACCAAAGATTTCTAACTTCCTAAATATGACTGCTTTATGCATACCAGTTTAAGAAGGGAATAAGCTGTGGAGAAAAAAAAAAAGCACAAGCAGGGAAGAGAGGGTAGGAATGCTTTAAAGGGGAAGGGGCATAGTTGATCGGTTTTTATTTAGAAATATTTAATCTCCGTGTTTTTAGGTGCTCTAATCACTTTTGTTTTTACATAAGAAATACTTGAATGTGGCGTACTGGCCTTTGAGATCTTTTAGTTGCCCTAACAAGTTGAGGGTGAAAAGAAAATGCACTCAAAAAAATATTTTGGTCTAAATATAAGTTTTATGTATTTGAATTACATTACAATTTTCCATCCATTTGGACTACATAGTTTTAACATAAACAAACAAATAAACTTAATGTGATTCATATTTGTCAGTCAAACGTAAATGAAATAGGTAAGTTTTATGTAATGGTACACAGAAAAATGCCCATGATAAATTAACACAGCCTAGTGCACACTACTAAGATAAAGTACCATTGAAGCAGTGTTCAAGTTAATGAGATAATTGAGTGATGATTGAGAATTAATGATGAACATCTGATGATAATGAGCAGACTCACTGACGGAAAGAGAAACACAAGAACTACAACTGACTTCAGCCACAGCCTTAGATGAAATCAACTGAAGATAAAATAAGACATTAAATCTCTGAAGATATCAGTAGATGAGGATTAAACAACTTCACAAACAGCATTATCAGCTTCACGCATTACTAACCAGACTGACTTTATTTCTGTAATTTTCTGTTTATAGTTTTGTTTGAAGTCACCATGCTGGAGATCAGTGTCTGCTTTAGTTGGGCTCTTAACTCTTTAACTTTTTTCTCTAGCTCCTTTAACTGTGTGTTTATAAAGCACATTTGTTATGGAAAGGGAATCCAAGAGAATATCTGGTGATGTTGGCTATTTATATATTGTTAATGACATCGTGTGGCTAAATCACTGATCTCATTTAATCCTCTTCTGCCAAGATCTTCAGATTTAATGTCTTCTTTTATCTTCAGTTGATTTCATCTAAGGCTGTGGCTGAAGTCAGTTGTAGTTCTTGTGTTTCTCTTTCCGTCAGTGATTCTGCTCATTATTATCAGGTGTTCATCATTAATTCTCAATCATCACTCAATTATCTCATTAACTTGAACACTGCTTCAATGGTACTTTATCTCAGTAGTGTGCACTAGGCTGTGTTAATTTATCATGGGCATTTTTCTGTGTACCATTACATAAAACTTACCTATTTCATTTACGTTTGACTGACAAATATGAATCACATTAAGTTTATTTGTTTGTTTATGTTAAAACTATGTAGTCCAAATGGATGGAAAATTGTAATGTAATTCAAATACATAAAACTTATATTTAGACCAAAATATTTTTTTGAGTGTGTGTAACTTCCAAAAATGACTGCTTTATGCACACTAGTTTAAGAAGGTAATAAGCTGTGGGGGAAAAAAAACAAGCAGGGAAGAGAAGGGAGGGATGCTTTAAAGGGGGAATTGACATACTTAATCTGTTTTTGTTAACAAAAAGTTACAGCCAAAGGAATTGTGATTGTCCTTTAGGTTAATCATTTGAAATAATAAAAACAATATGTTCAAACTTTTGACTACTTTCTTTAATAACTACATAACACAATATTTGGACTTTTACTTTCAGTACTTGAGTAGTACATTTTAAAATAAACTACTTGCAATACTAAAGTACAAAAAATGTTGAATACTTTAGTACTTCTACTTAAGTGTGGTGCTTAAAGAGCACTTCAACTTCTACTCAAGTCACTTTTTTGATAGAGCACTTGTACTTTTACTCAAGTCTGGGTGTCTAGTACTTTATACATCTCTGGATTTAAATTTCAATAGTTATTTGTGAGTTGGTCACAGATTACCTACTTTAAGTCAGTATTCCTTTAATGGGAAGGGAACGATGGACGAGAGAGGAAGACAGGTTGGAAATGTGGAAGGGTTAAGGTGTTTAGCACTGCTCAAAAACACGCTGCATTGGCTTCGGCGAGCCCCAACACTGCTCTAAGCTCACCTTCTGACTTGTGAGGCTAATGCTTCCGCTAGCTTCGGGTTTGTTTACAACATGGCGCGCATGCGCACTAAACGCAGAACAAATCACCACGGAAGTCCTTGAGACTTTCCGTGTTACAGCTGTCGCTATGGCGACCAGCAACAAACAGAGCACTCCTTCAAAAACGTGATGCGCCGGGGGCGCACAAACAGCGCACATAACGCTCACTGCCAACAGAAAGCCATTCAAAAAAGGCGCCTCTCGCTGCAAAAACGTGTTCTGTGTGATCGAGGCCTTAAGAGCTTCTATAGATGTCTTTCAGGGTTGGAGTCAAACTCTGCAGGACAGTGACTCTCTCAGTAGAGGAAAACAATGGTATAATTGTACCTTAAGGACCAATTGTGTACCTTTTTAAAAGGTACAGTTATACGTTTTGTACCCAAGGAACAAAGTTGTACCTCCACTGTACCTTTTTTTCTGAGAGTGCATAACCAAACTTTCTTCCTCTTGTTTCCTTCTAAGACCTTTGAGTCCTGCCATAAACATCAGTGTTTAAAAGATGTAAAGACATCAGGGATCAGTTTACTCACATTTGCAAAAATGTTCTTTATTTTTTAGATGACCATCAGATTTATTGACAGGCGTGGAGAAGCGTCGACATCGGTGAGTTGACAAGACTTCATGAAATTCTCTATTAAGAATTGGTTTGTTAAATTTAGTTTGCGATGTGACTGAATTAGACAGTCCAAGCCTAGAAGCATCAGTTTTAAAGTTAATTGCTTTCATCTTTAATTTCCCTCACTCTTGAGTTGGGAGATTTTAAAATTAGCTAACCGTTTGTCTATCTTTTCTCTTTAGGCTAAGTCTACCAAACCTTTTAGTGTAGAGATGGCAGCAATGTTGATACTACAAAGGCACCCAACTTGTGAACAGATCGTTAGGTTGTACGACTGCTTTACGATGGACGAGCAGGACGTTTTAGTCATGGAGCATCTACACCCCTGCGTAACATTGAGAGATTTCATCAGAGATAAAGAAATGAAAAAGAAACGCCTGAGTGAAGAAAAAGCAAAAAACATCATGCGGCAACTCATTTCTGCTCTCAATCACTGCTGGGATCGGGCTGTTTATTTCCCGATCAGTCTGGATGGGTTCTTGATCAACCCCGACACCCTCCAGCTGAAAATCATGGACTTCAGTTTTGCGCAGATCATCATCAAGAGTGAGTTGGCTTTTTGAACACCGGTCACTTTATAACTTTATGATGATTAAAGATGTTTTACTAAACACTGGAAATGTATTGCTTGCAGGAGAAGCAAAGGAAGAGAAGTGGTTAAGAGAGCGGGCTAAACTACATCACGTTGTGAACATGTACACAGTGATGGAGGCACTTGTGAAGATAATCAGGCGGCCGTTTTTGAAAATACGACGTGTGTCAAAAGGTGAGATCAATAACATAATGATGATGAATGCAGTGATACAATTAAATGTTCATGTCATAATAACAGCAACCAATGCATTGTAACATTACCTTTAGGGCTGCACAATAATGGTTAAACTGATAATCACAATGATTTTGCTCAATTATAATCACGATTATTCTATCAAAAAGGGAAATGTAGTTATGGCCATTTTGCATGTTCTTTACCAACCTACACTTCACCCAAAAGGCCTGTAGGTGGCACACCGACTTCATTTAACCAACTCTGATAACTCTGTTAGATGGTAAATCAATACAAAACACACGGTTTTGGTGAACGCTTTGTAATCTCTATTCACATTAGATTGCTACACTAATCAGCTCTCTTCTGATTACTTTTACAGCATGCGTTGATCTTCTTGATCGGCTGAAAAACAATAGAGGGATACGGCTGCTTGAAACCGTGCACTGTAAAAAATAAATTGTTGAGCTAACTTAAAATAATAAGGCAACTTATCGCATTTGACTTTTTAAGTTATCTCAACTAATCTACTACAGTTAAAATTAACTTAAATACTTTTGTTCATCTAATGAGTACCTGGTAGTCATTTGAACTTAAAACTCCTTGCCAAGGCAACTAAAAAAAACAAGTTTAGCCAACTTGAAAAAATAAGGCAACCCATTGTACTCAATTTTTTAAGTTAAATCATTTTCTCCAGATAAAGTCAACTTAAAAACCTTCGTTAGCTAATGAGTACCAGGTAGTCTTCTAAACGTAAAACTTCTTGTCAAGGCAACTAAACAATGTTTTGCAATGTATGCCAATACAATCGTTGTGTTTTCATTTCCATGTTTTATTTTCAAAGTTAACTTCACAACATTAACATAATTTGCCTTTTAATAGCAAAGAGCCATTATAAACAGGCACACCGTTTACCTATTTCACTCGGGCAAATGAGTCACAAAAGTTGCAACGAGAACCACATATAGCTAAACACCTCAACACGTCTCATGTCAACACAAATCTCAAATATGGTGATAATCAACAATTGTAATTCACAAAAATATGAACTCTGAACCATATGACAGCTAAATACCAGTGACAACAACAGTAGCAGCATTAATCAAGCCTGTTAATGCAAAGCAATAATAATTTTATATAGTTGTTACCAGAGATTTTTTTCAAGCTGCAAAGCATGCTGGGAACTGGCCCAACATTGTTGAAGGTAAAAATGTTTGTTCAGATAACTCACTTTGTAAATATGGGACAAGTTTTGGACAAGTACTTGAGAGTTTATTTTTTTTTTAGAAATTAAATTTAGTTTTATTCTGGCTAAGTTGTACAAAAAAAAACTTTTGTTAGTAACATTTTCTTCTAACAAATGTAAAAATAGATGCAGCTTGAAAAATGTATGTCTAAACATATTATTTATGCATTTTAATTGCATATACATTTTCCATGCATTTGGATTACAGTTTTATCAAAAACAAATTAATAAACTGAATGTGATTCATATTTGTAAGTCATACATAAATGAAACAGGTACAATTTATGAAGTAGTTTAATAAAAATAATGTGATCAATATTTGTCATTCATACGTAAATGAAACAGGTAAGATTTCTGTAATAGCACACAGCAAAACACCGATGTTAAATAAACACTTCCAAGTGTTAATGCATGTGCTCACTACTGAGATAAAGTACCATTGAAGCAGTGTTGACGTTAATTAGATAATAGAGTGACGATTGAGCATTAATGATGAACACCTGATGATAATGAGCAGAATCACTGAAGGAAAGAGAAACAAGAACAGAAAAGAGAGAAACTTCCAGTCACAGCCGAAATCAAGTTATTAAATCTCTGAAGATCTCAGCAGAGGAGGATTAAACAACTCCACAAACAACAACTTCACACATTACCAACCATTTTGACTTAATTTCTGTCATTTCTGTTTTAATGAAAATAATAGTTTTGTTTGATGATCATCACCATGATGGTGATCAGTGTTTGTTTTAGTTGGGCTCTTGGCCCATGATTCTTTAACATTAGTTTTTCTCTGGCTTCTTTAACTATGTGTTTGTGAAGCACATTTGTTTTGGGAAAGAAAGCCAAGAGAAAATATTTTCAGGTGATCTTGGCTATTTATTGATGATGTCATCAAATAGTGGCTGAATCACTGATCTCATTCAGAGGCCAATTATCTATTTATAGAGATAATGTGTTATCAACCTTTTTATTATGCATAGTAGCCATGTGATTGTACAGCACATGTTCCAGCAGTGCTGTGGTCTATTAAATAACTTGCAGTATTAAAAAAAATTATCTAGTGCTATAAAGGTTGTCATCTATAGCATTCCTTTGACACACACAGACATCAAGAATCAGCGTATGAATCTCAACAATGGTGACATGCTTCATGCTGCAGTGCATGCTGGGTACCACCAATCAAAACTCCCCCATGGGTCCCTGCATGCATTGCGGCATGAATAAATTATGCATCTGAATTGTGACTAATTTTCTTTGATTCTTACTATTTGCTTTTACTTTTGCTGTTTTTGTTTGACATTTTAGTTGCTTGCTTTATGTTCAGAGTTGATATTTATCTGAATATTTTTCATTGAATGTCACCATTGCTGAGATTCATACGTTGATTCTTGATGTCTGTGTGTGTCTAAGTGATACTGTAGATGAAACCATTTATGCACTATTTTTTTAACATGCATATTATTTGATTACCACAACAGTGTTGGACCTCATGCTGTAGAATCAGATACTACTATTATGACCAATACAAATATTGATAACACATTACCTAAACTACTAGACCTTTAGACTGAGAATGAGATCACTGATTTAAGCCACAACATGATGATTGTCATCCTCAAGACATAGCCAACATCACCTGGACGCATGTTATATTGGCTTTTCTTGCCATACCAAATGTGTTTCATAAATACACAGTTATAACAGTCAGAGACAAGAGTCAAGAGCCCAACTAAAGCAAACACCATTCTCCATCATGGTGACTTCAAATGAAACTATTATTTTCATTAAAACAGAAATAAAGCCAATCTGGTTAGTAATGTGTGAAGCTGGTAATGCTGTTTGTGGAGTTGTTTAATCCTCCTCTGCTGAGATCTTCAGAGATTTAATGTCTTCTTTTATCTTCAGTTGATTTCATCTAAGGCTGTGGCTGAAGTCAATTGTAGTTGTTGTGTTTCTCTTTCCTTCAGTGATTCTGCTCTTATCATCAGGTGTTCATCACTAATGGTTCATGATCACTTAATTATCTCATTAACATCAGCAGTTTCAATGGTACTTTAACTCAGTAATGAGCACACGCATGAACACAAGGAAGTGTTAATTTACCATGGGCGTTTTGCTGACTATTACATAAATCTTACCAGTTTCATTTACATATGACTTGCATTTATGAATCACATTCAGTTTATAAATGTGTTTATGTAAAAACTATGTAATCCAAATGCATGGAAAATGTATATGCAATTCAAATACATAAATCTTATGTTTAGACATTTTTTTGAGTGTAGGTAATTATAATAATAAAAAATATTATTGCTTTGCATTAACAGGCTTGATTTATGCTGCTGTTGTTGTCAGTTATTTAGTTGTCATATGGTTCAGAGTTCATATTTTTATTGAACTACATGTTGATCATCACCATGTTTGAGATTTGTGTTGACATGAGATGTGTTGAGGTGTTGAGCTAGCTGTGCTTCTCATTGCAACTTTGCGACTTATTTGCTTAAGTGAAATGGGTAAACTGTGTGCCTCTAAAAGGCAGATGTTATTCATGTTGTGTAGTTAACTTTAAAAAACAAACATGGAGATGAAAACACAAGGCTTGTAACTGTGTGCATTGCTAAATATTGTTTAGTTGCCTTTACAATAAGTTTTACGTTAAAAGATTACCTGGTACTCATTAGCTGAACAAAAGTATTTAAGTTGATTTTGACTGGAGCGAATCAATTGAGCTAACTTAAAAAGTTTAGTGTGATAGGTTAACTTATTTTTTCAAGTTGGCTCAACTTGTTCCTTTTTTAATTGTCTTGACAAAGAAGTTTTAAGTTCAAAAGACTACCTGGTACTCATTAGATGAACACAAGTATTTAAGTTAATTTTAACTGGAATGGATTAGTTGAGATAACTTTAAAAGTTGAGTGCGATAAGTTGCCTTATTTTTTTAAGTTAGCTCAACTTAATTTTTTTACAGTGTGCAGAGGATTTCCAATGATCCCTGGTTTGTAGGTGTATAACGGAGGGTCCAGCCCCACAGCGAGAAGCTCTTTTAAACCGCTTCAAAAACGATAAGTAATTTCACAATTGCACGCAAGACTCCACCCACCATCTACTGCTGACCAATCATATCTCCCTCTCACAACAACAAGTCAGAAAAATCCTAAAACAGCTCTTCAGCTCTTCTGTTTCAGCCAACGTAAATGGAGAGGCAAAGTTATCAAGTCAAGCCACAAATAGCGCTTTACATGTCTTCATAAGACCACCATTGTAAAAGTGCCACCAGAGCCCGGATGGCAGTGCCTCTGTTTCCCCTTTTCCCCTTTTCTTTTCCTCTCTCCCCCCTCTCTTCTCTGTCGCTCCTCATGCCTCCGTCTCCTTTCTCTCACCTCGTCTGTTCTGACCCACAGGTGCTGCAGATGCTGTGACTGTAGCGGTGTAGAGTGCAGTCTCGCGAGTACCCCTGACTTGTGAGGGGGTTGGGGGTGTTGTTGGAGTTAGTCACGTTCGTGAGGAGGGGGAGTTTGCGTTTGGGGGGGGGGGTTCTGTCGTTGTGTACTTCGTGTTCCTGGGGGAGGGGGGGTGGTCTGTTGGGGAGGTTCTGTCGCTGTATAGGGGTTGGGGGTATAATTCTCGGTATAATTTGGGGTTGGGGGTCCGTTGAGAGGAGGGTCTCCTCGGTATAAGTCGTGGTTCGGGGAGTTAGGGGGGGGGCGTTGATAGGAGGGTCTTCTCGGTATAATTTGTGGTTCGGGGGTTTGGGTTTGGGGGGTGTTGATAGGAGGGTCTCCTCGGTATAAGTCGTGGTTCGGGGGGTCGGGGGTTGGGGTCCGTTGATAGGAGGGTCTCCTCTGTATAAGTCGCGGTTTGGGGAGTTGGGGGGTTGGGGTCCGTTGATATGAGGGTCTCCTCTGTATAAATCGTGGTTCAGGGGGTTGGGGTCCGTTGATAGGAGGGTCTCCTCGGTACAAGTCGCGGTTCGGGAAGTTGGGGGGTTGGGGTCCGTTGATAGGAGGGTCTCCTCTGTATAAATTGTGGTTCAGGGGGTTGGGGTCCGTTGATAGGAGGGTCTCCTCGGTATAAGTCGCGGTTCGGGAAGTTGGGGGGTTGGGGTCCGTTGATAGGAGGGTCTCCTCTGTATAAGTCGTGGTTCGTGGGGTGGGGGTTGGGGTCCGTTGATAGGAGGGTCTCCTCGGTATAAGTCGCGGTTCGGGGAGTTGGGGGGTTGGGGTCCGTTGATAGGAGGGTCTCCTCTGTATAAGTTGTGGTTCGGGGGGTGGGGGTTGGGGTCCGTTGATAGGAGGGTCTCCTCTGTATAAGTCGTGGTTCGGGGGGTGGGGGTTGGGGTCCGTTGATAGGAGGGTCTCCTCGGTATAAGTCGCGGTTCGGGGAGTTGGGGGTTGGGGTCCGTTGATAGGAGGGTCTCCTCTGTATAAGTTGTGGTTCGGGGGGTGGGGGTTGGGGTCCGTTGATAGGAGGGTCTCCTTGGTATAAGTCGTGGTTCGGGGGGTGGGGGTTGGGGTCCGTTGATAGGAGGGTCTCCTCGGTATAAGTCGCGGTTCGGGGAGTTGGGGGGTTGGGGTCCGTTGATAGGAGGGTCTCCTCTGTATAAGTTGTGGTTCGGGGGGTGGGGGTTGGGGTCCGTTGATAGGAGGGTCTCCTCTGTATAAGTCGTGGTTCGGGGGGTGGGGGTTGGGGTCCGTTGATAGGAGGGTCTGCTCTGTATAAGTCGCGGTTCGGGGAGTTGGGGTGGGGTGGGGTGTTGATAGGAGGGTCTCCTCGGTATAAGTCGTGGTTCGGGGGGTGGGGGTTAGGGGCCGTTGATAGGAGGGTCTCCTCTGTATAATTTGCGGTTCAGAGAGTGGGGGGTTGGGGGGCGTTGATAGGAGGGTCTCCTCTGTATAATTCGCGGTTCGGAGAGTGGGGGGTTGGGGGGGGGGGTTGATAGGAGGGTCTCCTCGGTATAAGTCGTGGTTCAGAGGTGGGGGTTAGGGGCCGTTGATAGGAGGGTCTCCTCGGTATAAGTCGTGGTTCGGGGTGTGGGGGTAAGGGGCCGTTGATAGGAGGGTCTCCTCTGTATAATTTGCGGTTCGGAGAGTGGGGGGTTGGGGGAGCGTTGATAGGAGGGTCTCCTCTGTATAAGTCGTGGTCCGGGGGGAGAGTGGGGGTCGGTGTTATGGGGAACCCCCGACTCCCACAACACCCCCCATCCCCTCGCTGGCCAGGAGTTACTCTACACCTCCTAGTCACGACGTCTGCAGCGCTCGGGGGTCAGGACAGATGAGGCGAGAGAAAAGGAGACGGAAGCATGAGGAGCCGCAGAGACGTGAGAGGCTGGAGAGGAAAAGAAGATAAAAAGAACACTCCCAAAAGGCACTGCCATCCGGCCATTTGAACAGGCCCGGCCTGGCCCACCCAATCAGAAGCTTGGCCCACCCGGGCCACGTCAAATAAATTATTTTAATATTTCAGCCCCAGATTTTGAGAGAGATTGTTTTCTGCAAGGATGTGTAAGAACTTTCACGCTGTAAGAACCGCGTCTAGATGGTTCCCTTTTGCGTTCATGTTCACGTGTCATTTCTTCGTTTCTCTGACTGTTTCCACTAAACTACGCGATCTGAAGGGTTTTCAGTGCTCTCTCACGGCCATGAAATGTCACCAGAAAGTGTGAAATTCTGTGCAAAAATCTATTTAATGAGTTCTTGAACCGCTGCGTCTCTGAGAAACACTGTGTTTTATTCACTAACTCATAAAAACTTGTTTCATTACGAATCAGTTTTTTTGAACGAATCGGTTGAATGAAGGATTCCATTTGTTTATAGTCATGTGTCGCCACCTACTGGTGTGACAAATAATAATAATAATAATTTGTTACATTTATATAGCGCTTTTCTAGGCACTCAAAGCGCTTTACATATAGAAGGGGGAATCTCCTCAACCACCACCAATGTGCAGCATCCACCTGGATGATGCGACGGCAGCCATATTGCGCCAGAACGCCCACCACACACAAGCTGATTGGTGGAGAGGAGACAGAGTGATGAAGCCAATCTGTATATGGGGATGATTAGGAGGCCATGATGGTGACGATGTAATTGATACAGTCTTTATTTGATGTGTCAAACTGGTAGTGAGTGCATCAGTTCAGGCTGTAAGAGTAAGGCAGGTCTCATTTACATCAAGGTCTTCGCTCTTTGAAGTCACAGGTTGAGCTTTGTAGCAATCTTTGAGGCATCTCTTTAGCCAGGCATTCACATGAAGCATCTCATAGCCTTGTGCTCCAGTTATATCTGTTCACATGGTTGTCTTTGTCTAATGCTTTGAACAGCAGCTA